>NC_135376.1:103579855-103886521 GCF_049243985.1 Paroedura picta | reverse complement strand
GGCAGGCAGAGGCACGAAGGCGGGAGGCCGCCCGAGCCCTGCAGAGCAGCCTGCCGCAACCTTTTCGCCGGGCAGAAGCCTGAGACCCCGGGCCGTGGCCGGGAAGCCCCGCTGTGCCCCCGCTCCCCCCCCCCCCGCCAGGCCTGTGCCTAGGTCGCCAGGTCGCCGCATCAAGGGGAACGCAGGAATTCCTGCTCCTTCCGCAAACCCCGCCGGGCGGTGCAGAGAGCCCCGGCCTTGAGGAAACCGGGGCCACATGGACCCTCCCGGGCAAATCCCGCAGGGCTCCCCTGACTCCCAGAGGCCCCTGCGGGGAGTTGCGAGGTGACCGTGCCTGGGCTCCGTGCCCGTTTCCGTGCCGTGCCTTTTGAGGGCGTGAGCCCTCGGCTCCAGAAGCACGATGCAATTCCCCCCATCGCAAAAACGGCGGAAGCGAAACCAGGCCTCAGAAACTCCTCTGTGTGGTTGACGGGCTTGGGAAATGCTCCTCTTCGCCCTTCAAGGGCTGTAATTTTCTGTCTCTGAAAACAGGTTGGCAATTTACATGTTATGCCCTATATGACCGCCAAGAGGAAGGGCTACTTGAATTTCAAAAGAAGGATTTCTGCAGATGTGAAAACGCCAAGGACTAGCAGGTCAGATGGCCGCCCATTAAAACAGCCCATCCTACCCCTGAGGTTTTCATCTGTGGATGGAGTCCATTCTGTAGACAAGCCAAGAGGCTCTCCCTATCCGAAATGAAGTCCAATCCCTCCTTGATTAGGACGCTGCTCTTGTTCCTGAGTATGAGAAATGACAGAGTTCACTCCACAGAGTTTTGGGCAACAACTGAAGAAAGATGTAGAGAAACTGGAGCGTGTCCAGAGGAGGGCTACAAAGATGGGGAGGGGTTTGGAGACCGAGTCGTACCAGGAAAGACTGAGGGAGCTTGGTCTGTTTAGCCTGGAGAGAAGGTGACTAAGAGTTTCATTCAAAAGAATTTTTGGCTAAACATCCGGAAGAAGCTCCTGAAAGTTAGAGTGGTTCCTCAGTGGAACAGGCTTCCTCGGGAGGTGGTGGGTTCTCCATCTTTGGAATTTTTGAAGCAGAAGCTAGATAGCCATCTGACAGAAATGCTGATTTTATAAATTTAGGCAGATGGGGAGGGGGTGGGCAGGAAGGGATGTGCCAGGGCTTGTTTCTAGTGCCCCTTCCTTGCATACCCAGAGAATTCCTGATGGCCACTGTGGGATTGTAGGTGAATTTTCTCCAGGCCAGGCTAGATTCTGGAGATCTGCGCTGGTGGTGGGGGAATCACTTGGGCATGAAATTGGGGTCACTGTGGGTGGGCAGGTATTTGTGAGTTCTTGCATTGTGCAGGGGGTTGGACTAGATGACCCTTGCGATCCCTTCCAACTCTATGATTCTACTTTCCCCCTCCCAAATGGTGCATTTTTGCTGGGTTGGTCTTCAACATGAAATATTTGCTTTGGTCAAGGGGTTCCGAAAGGGAGCATCCATTGTCTGCCTATATCTGTCCTCTATCAGCTTAGGCAAAAGCCTCTTCCCCAGTGGGGACGGGGTTCTTAAAAGCACACAGTGAGCCCAGACTGCTTCTCCGGCAGGCCAGCTCCAGACCACCACCAAGAACAGGAAGGAGCATCTGCTTCTCTTGCCCGTTCTTCTCCACAGACTCCCTTTTTCTTGAAGAATTCCATGGAGTTGTTATGGCAACTGCTCATAAGGCAGCCGAGGAAACCACCCCTCTCTCCTCCCCTTCCTTCCCAGATCCAGAAGGCCTGGTCATTCTCCTCTCTGCGTGGGAATGCCAGTGGCTCTCTGGACCGCTGTGCTGTGGGTCACTGACGGGGAAAGATTTGTCTCCTTGGTCCAGCTGGCCTGAGCGGGTTGCTTTGGGCTCTCCCTGTGCTGGGTTGTGCTGTTTTCACATCTCTCCGAGTCTAGAGGGAGCAAGGTGGTCTGGTTTCCTCACTCTCTGACGGGCATCCCCTCCTTTCCTCCCTCCCACCATTCATCTTTTGGGAAGGAGAATGCCACCAGGCAGCTGATGGGCGTTGCCAGAGTCCAGTCTGCCACACGGGGAGGCCCTTGAGGGGTCCGATTCTGCAGCAGGGCGTCTGTCCCCGGCCATCGGTGCAGCTAAAGGGAAGCTTCAGCTGCCGCTTCTGGAGGCCTCCCCCAGTCATCCATGCCCAGGTGGTGCTGAAAGGACAGCTCCACTGCACACCGCCTCCCACAACCGGCCCTCTAGAGCAGGGGCAGTCAAACGGCGGCCCTCCAGATGTCCATGGACTGCAATTCCCAGGAGCCCCTGCCAGCGAACGCTCATGGGAATTGTAGTCCATGGGCATCTGGAGGGCCGCCGTTTGACTGCCCCTGCTCTAGAGCGACTGGCTGACCCTTGGCAGACGCCGAGGTCTTTGCTCCTGTGCTGCAGAGAGGTTTCTCTCCCCGTCGTCTTTTGAAGTCAAGACCTGTCCTCGTCCCACAATGAACATGCAAACACACACTTATCTCTGTATGAGCATCTAGTCAATACGTTAGGATCAAATACACGCTCACTAACTAATATAAAGTATAAATGTAAACAGATAAATGTACAATACAGAACAGGTCAATGCCTTGTAATGGAGTCAACCCCGAGACGGTGGTGTGGGGATGTGGGAGATTGCAGTCTGGTCTGGGAGGAAGAGGGGGGGGGGATTTCCACTCAAAACATAGAGTTTGTCACCACTGTACGGCCGCAGCACAACCTCAGCGCCTCCGGCCCGCCCCTGCATCTCCCTGTGACCGGCACTAGTGTGCAAGTGCGCATGTGCGAGCTCTGCGTAGACAAGGGGCAGGCCGGAGTGCCGCTGCTTCCCGCCAAGCAGAACGAGCCAGTCATGCCGAAAAGGCTGGCACCCCTCTCTCGCTGCTGATGCTCACCACAGCCACGCTGATGACCCGCTGCGGCCGCGCTGGATCCCGCGTGATACTGGATGGAATGCAGAATGAGGTGGGCGGGCACCGGGAGGCCACTGTGGGCAGCTCCGTCTATCCCCACTGAAGGGCACCCGGCGTATAGGCCGACCCCCCACTTGGAGGCCTGTTTCTCAGGGGGGGAAAGTAGTCTTCTACACCAGCAAATCCTGCAGTTTAAAATACCAGTGACAATTGGCTCTTTATAGTATTTGACTCTGAATAAAACAGAAACCTTTTGATCCACATAGATCGTTTGCAATTTCGTCATTTACTTTCAGTCGTAGCTTAATTACACTCCTAATCTGGGGCAATACTAATATAACTAATATACTAAAATAAGTAATTAAGCCAGTAATGTGATGAGTTTTAGATGGAATGACCAAGTGATGACGGGTTCTATCTTAAAGACAATTTAGGGTTCCATATTATTGGCCTGTACAGACATGGGATGCCTTTGACATCACAATATGAGGTTACCTTGCTGATCAAGAGGTCTCCCATGCCGGCTAAGAGGGCCCTGTGATGCCTACTGTTGGCCTTCACACCTCTTGCTCCCAGGACTGCTTGAGTATAAACCTTGAGAAAATGAAGATAATTTTCACTGAATCATGGAAATGTCACTCCGGGAAAGTCAAGGGGAAACCATTGGAGCAAGTGACCACATTCCGGTCCCTGGGAGTCCTGTTCGGTCACCAGCTGAATTGGTCCACGCATCAAAAAGCTGCTCTTTCTTCAGTTAGGAACCAGCACCACACATCTGGATCCACGCAGCCGATTCTGAAGCGGACAGATCAGATTCTTTTCTTCCCCCATATCATTCTGGGCCTCCCGAATGAGATCAGTCTCTTCGCCCTCCGTAACAAACTTGGCTTGGCTTGTACTTGCTGACAACTATTGCTCAGACAATAATGATCAAGTATTGGCTTAAACTTCACTTTCGGCCCCAGCGTAGGAGCCCAGCCCATGACCCGCTAATGGATTCTTACGCTTTTAATTGGTCTCAGCAAATACACCATAAAAGCAGCACCCTTGGTATTAACCTACAGGCTTTGACTAATTATGGTGTGCTCCAAATATGCCATATTATTCGGCAAAGAACCTGGGTCATTGAAATTCAGCTCACCGAGGCAGGGATAAGCCGCACTGATTCACCCTGTAGTTTGGCCTGTCCCGTAGTTCAAGTTATCAGCCCCATTATTTCTCAGACCTTATTAACCCATCTCACTGCCGGGCATTTATGTTCATCAGGCTGCACATTTTTCCATCTGTGGTGTTATCCGGGAAATAAAAAGGTGCTCCTTTAGAGGACAGATCGTGCACATTCTGCTAATCTGAACCTGATTCTGCACCGCATATTCTGCTGCACTGCGTGTTGTTTTCTGTACTCCGTCACCACCTGATTGACCCGGTCATGCCTGATTCTGTGCATTTTTCCATTGGGGAAATTCAATTTATACTAGTAGACAAGCCTCTAATTGTAACAAAGAAGGTGGCTGAATTTTGGCCACAGTCCTGCATGACAAAACTCGAACTGGCAAAAAATAACTTGACTCTTATATTCCTTTAGGATGGTGATTTCCCGTCTTGCTAATTTTATTAGCAACTAACTTGTAATTTTTAATGTCCTATGTGTAGGTTTTATTACCGCTATCACAAATATTCTAAGTGAGGTCTAGCCCCAGGGAAGATCACTTGACCTCAGCCAGGGCCAGAGCTTTCTCCATCCTGGGCCCCACCTGGTAGCCCCACCGGAGGAGATCAGGGCCCTGATGGAACTTGAACAGTTCCGCAGGGCCTGCAAAAGGGAGCTCCTCCGTCAGGCATTGGCTGAGGTCAACCTGAACCACCACTTCCCATGGGACCTCCCACTGAATCTCCCTCTTATGACACCCATTGCAGTTCCGCCCAACCCACTGGGCTATCAGTATGCGCTGATTTAATGTTCTCCGTGGTCAAGGTCACCCAGCTGGCTGCATGTGGGGGGCACAGAATCAAGCCTGGCTCACAAGATTAGAAGTCTGTACTCCTAACCATTACACCAAGCTGACGGATCTCCACTGGGAGCTCGTTCCACCAGGTGAGGGCCAGGACAGAGAAGGCTCTGGCCCTGGTTGAGGTCAAGTGGACTTCCTTGGGGGCAGGGATCACTAGCTGGCTGGAGGTGGTGGAGTGCAGCGCTCCTTGAGGGGCACGGGCAGAGAGGCGGGTCAGGTCCACTTTATCTAAATGCTTCATTAAAGAGCCCAATTGTCCTTCCCAGAAGCCAACATCACAGCTTTCATAACTTTCCAGAGAGATTTTAAAATCTTATTAATTTATTTATTATTAAATTTAAAATTTTACCTCCCCATCTCCCACTTGGGGGGTGGGTCACTTTATGGAGGGAATAAGAGTTTGAATACAGATATATGAACACCTAAAGAAATGCCTATGCAAACAATGGCTTGAGGTATAATAATTTCTACAAACGCTGTTGTCCAAAGTCATTGAACATACACTGGAAACAGCTTTACAAAAAACAACTCACCATATAAAACAAAGCAATCACTTGTCCTTGTTCCCCGGTTTATATAGGGATGACAGAGTGCGCAGTTTGGACTCATGCATTAGAAATAAAAATAGCAATATGCCATGACCAGTTCATGTTGCTAAAGCAGCACATACAGACGAGGATCTAAGAGTCTTTGTTCTGTTTGTACTTAAACCTCATAAATATAATTATGCAGATGCTCATAAAATTCTCATCCAAGAGGAGGCAAGACTAACTATCCTTTTAAGATTCTCAAGTAAGTCCCTTTGGTTTAAATAACCCTCTTAAATTAGGTGGTTTTCTATGATTCATTTACACTTTGTATGAACAGCTGTTATTTTACTTTGAGATTTCCCCCACCAAAAGGATGTTCTGATGAGACTCCTGTTACACTTTCCGTCTTTTAGATTTGTACTTACGGGTCTTGCATGCCTTAAGGCAGTAACAGCTTGATAGTCACAGAGGCCTGAGCGATAAATGGAGGCTAAGCTGCAAATGGTAAGTATGTCTTTTTGGGGAAAATGTGGTCTTGGACATACGCTTTTTTTCTTTGACATTGTTGCATGTACTAAATGACATATTTATGATCACATTTTTTGTAGAAACTTTTCATGTACTTTGGAAAGCTCTTTTTTAAGCGTATAAAAATGTGTTTGATATGGCGAGTTGTTCATTGTAAAGCAATTTCCAACGTATGTTCATTGGATTTGGTATTATAATGTTTCTGTATGTCTTGTAGAATTATCAATTGAGAAAAGTCATATTGACAGAAAAGATTATCTTGATTTTCCTGTGGACACTTTAAGGAATAATTTGAAGTAAAAGACTTTGGACAACAGCATTTGTAGAAATTATCATACCTCAAGCCATTATTTGCATAGGCATTTCTTTAGGTGTTTATGCTTTAAGGAGGGACCCATATGATGGTATCAATTTCCATCGTTCACTTACCTTGACCAAAAGCCTGCTGAGAGAGCTCCATTTTGCAGACCCCATGAAACTGAGAAAGTCCCTGTAGGGTCTGCAGCTCTTCCAGGGGGTCATTCCGCCAGGTGGGGCCAGGACCAAAAAAACCCTGGCCCTGCTTGAGGCCAGACAAACTTCTCTAGAGCTGGGGAGCACCAGCCGGGTTGTATTGGCCATGTCCTCCGGTGGACGTAGTCAGCTAGGCGGTCCCTCAGGTACACCGGGCCTAACCACGTTTGGCCCTGAAGGTCAAAACCAAAGCCTTGAAATTGATCCAGAATACAACTGGGAGTCTGGACAGTTGTCTAAGAATGGACTGAATATGGGCCCTCCAAGGTGCTCTTCTGAGGACTCGGGCTGTAGCATTTTGGACCATTTCTGGGTCAAAGACAGGGCTAGGCCCACATTGAGCAAGTTACAGAAGTCTAACATGGATCACTGTGGCTAGGCGCTCTTGTTTGTTTGTTTATTTTTGAATTTATACCCAGTGTCTCATGACCATGTCGCCTCGAGGCGGCTTACAGAATAAAACCATTAAAAAGTATATCTCATAAAATCCCATTAAAACAACAATTACATGGATAATAATATCCCACAGTTATAAGATGGCGGTAAACAATAATCTCCCCAGCCCAACTCCGCTGATTCAAGAGGGGGTCAGCTGGGTACAGCGTCCCTTAATTTCTGTGTGAAGAAAACAGTTGCATAAATGTGTTGCAGAGCTGAGATCTGGGGAATGGTAAATGTGACCATTTCCTTGAGAAAACTTCTGTCAGAGTCTCCTGGAACTCTAGTGGCTATAGTGGGGGAGCAGGGGGCAGTGAAAGTTTTCCCCTCTAGAAAAATTGGTTTTTACACCTGGCTTTTCAATACGCAAAGGAGTCTCAAAGGGGCCTTCCCTTGCTCTACCCACAACAGACACCCTGTGAGGCAGGAGGGGTTGAGAGAGCTCTGACAGGACTGCTCTGTGAGAACAGCTCTGACTAGACTGAGACGAGCCCAAGGTCACCCAGCTCAATATACGTGGAGGAACGAGGAATAAAACCGGGCTCACCAGATTCGTAGCTGCCACTCTTAACTACTACACCAAGCTGGTTCCCATTCTCTGTTGAATGTAGGGTAAACAGAAGGATAATCTGATATTGGTGGAGGGGAAACGATACGGTGGGCTCCAGGTTATCAAACCCCTGGGACAAGGGGACTGGACGGAGATCTGTCATGAGAAAAAGAGGCAATACTTCACAACAGGCCGTGATTAATGGGCCACACCAACGTCTTCATAAAGCCATCTGTAATCTATAAATGACAAATAATCCCCTGCCTTCTTACTGATATGCAGCTAGTTTTAAAAGGCCATTGGGTGTTTATAGAATATCTATTTTCCAGGAATGAGAAAAGTGTTCCTAGAATGGAGGTTCCAACCGAAATCTGCAGCATATTTGGAGGGCTGCACCTTTTACTAGTTTGACACACTAGTTTGTGTGTCAAGTTTGGCTAGTTTGACACACACACACACACACCCTCCGGGAAATATGGCTTCTCATCTATCTCAGTGTACTGATTCGGCATCACAGCATATATTTGTTACTTTGCTGTCTGATAAACAACAGCAGCAAAAAAAAAAAAAAATTGAGCTTGTTGTTGTTGTTGTTAGGTGCGAAGTCGCGACCCCATGGACAATGATCCTCCAGGCCTTCCTATCCTCTACCATTCCCCGGAGTCCATTTAAGTTTGCACCGACTGCTTCAGTGACTCCATCCAGCCACCTCATTCTCTGTCGTCCCCTTCTTCTTTTGCCCTCGGTCGCTCCCAGCATTAGGCTCTTCTCCAGGGAGTCCTTCCTTCTCATGAGGTGGCCAAAGTATTTGAGTTTCATCTTCAGGATCTGGCCTTCTAAGGAGCAGTCAGGGCTGATCTCCTCTAGGACTGACCGGTTTGTTCGCCTTGCAGTCCAAGGGACTTGCAGGAGTCTTCTCCAGCACCAGAGTTCAAAAGCCTCAATTCTTTGACACTCGGCATTCCTTATGGTCCAACTTTCGCAGCCATACATTGCAACTGGGAAGACCATAGCCTTGACTAAATGCAATTTTGTTGGCAGGGTGATGTCTCTGCTTTTTAGGATGCTGTCTAGATTTGCCATAGCTTTCCTCCCCAGGAGCAAGTGTCTTTTAATTTCTTTGCTGCAGTCCCCATCTACAGTGATCTTGGAGCCCAGGAAAATAAAATCTGTCACTATCTCCATTTCTTCCCCATCTATTTGCCAGGAATTGAGAGGGCCAGATGCCATGATCTTCGTTTTCTTGATGTTGAGTTTCAAGCCAACTTTTGCACTCTCCTCCTTCACCCGCATCAACAGGCTCTTTAGTTCCTCTTCACTTTCCGCCATTAGAGTGGTATCATCTGCATATCTGAGGTTGTTGATATTTCTCTCTGCAATCTTGATCCCAATTTGTGACTCATCTAATCCTGCCTTTCTCATGATGTTCTCCACATACAAGTTAAATAGGCAAGGCGACAGTATACAGCCTTGCCAAACTCCTTTCTCAATTTTGAACCAATCAGTGATTCTGTGCCCGGTTCTCTCTGTTGCTTCTTGACTTGCATATAGGTTTCTCAAGAGATAAATAAGATGCTCTGGTATTCCCATCTCTTTAAGAACTTGCCACAGTTTTTTGTGCTCCGCACAATCAAAGGCTTTAGCATAGTCAATGAAGCAGAAGTAGATATTGTTCTGGAACCCCCTAGCTTTCTCCATGATCCAGCATATGTTGGCAATTTGATCTCTAGTTCCTCTGCCTCTTCGAAATCTTACCAGTACTTCTGGAAGTTCTCGGTCCACATATTGCTGGAGCCTAGCTTGTAGGATTTTGAGCATAACTTTGCTAGCATGAGAAATGAGTGCAATGGTGCAGTAGTTTGAACATTCTTTGGCATTGCCCTTCTTTGGGATTGGAATGTAAACTGACCTTTTCCAATCCTGTGGCCATTGTTGAGTTTTCCAAATTTGCTGGCATATTAAGTGTAGTACCTTTACTGCATTGTCTTTTAAGATTTTGAATAGTTCAACTGGAATGCTGTCACTACCACTAGCTTTATTGTTGCTCAGACTTCCTAAGGCCCATTTGACTTCACATTCCAGGATGTCTGGCTCCAGGTCAGGAACTACCCCATCGTGGTTATTAGGGATGTTAAGCTCACTCTTGTATAGTTCCTCTGTATAATTTTGCCACCTTTTAAAAATCTCTGCTTCTGCTTCTGTGAGGTCCCTACCATTTCGGTCCTTTATCATACTCATCTTTGCATGAAACGTTCTCTTCATATCTCCAATTTTCTTGAAAAGATCTCTGGTCCTCCCCATTCTATTGTTTTCTTCTATTGGTTTGCACTGTTCATTTAAGAAGGCATTCTTATCTCTTCTAGCTTTTCTCTGGAATTCTGCATTCAGTTGGGTGTATCTTTCTCTTTCTCCCTTGCCTTTCACTTCCCTTCTCTCCTTAGCTATTTGTAAAGCTTCCTCAGACAGCCATTTTGCTTTCTTGCATTTCTTTTTCTTTGGGATGGTTTTAGTTGCTACCTCTTGGACAATGTTGCGAACCTCCATCCATAGTTCTTCAGGCACTCTGTCTATCAGATCTAATTCCTTAAATCTATTTGTCACCTCTACTGTATATTCGTCGGGGATATGATTTAGTTCGTACCTGAGTGGTCTAGTGCTTTTCCCTACTTTCTTCAATTTAAGCCTAAATTTTGCAACAAGCTGATGATCTGAACCACAATCAGCTCTTGGTCTTGTTTTTATTGACTGGATAGAACTTCTCCATCTTTGGCTGCAGAGCACATAGTCAATCTGATTTCTGTGTTGACCGTCTGGTGATGTCCATGTGTCTCTTGGGTTGTTGGAAAAGAGTGTTTGCTATGACCATTGTATTCTCTTGACAAAATTCTACCAGCCTTTGCCCTGCTTCATTTTGTACTCCAAGGCCAAACTTGCCTATTATCCCGGTTTTCTTTTGGCTTCCTATTTTAGCATTCCAATCCCCCATGATGATAAGCACATCATTTTTTGGCGTTGCTTCTAGAAGGTGTTGTAGAACTGGTCTACTTCATCCTCTTCAGCAGCAGTGGTTGGGGCATAGACCTGAATCACTGTGATGTTGAATGGTTTGCCTTGGATTCGAACTGAGATCATTCTGTCATTTTGGGGATTGTATCCCAAGACTGCTTTTCCTACTCTCTTATTGATTATGAAGGCTACTCCATTTCTTCCGCGAGATTCTTGTCCACAGTAGTATACCTGGTGGTTATCTGAATTAAATTCACCCATTCATGTCCATTTTAGTTCACTGAAAAAATTGAGCTAGGGTGGCAGAAAAATGAGATCCCAAATGGCTGTTGCTATTTTAATGTGATGCTGTTGACGGAGGGGGGGGCATCTTTAAGTCCATAATTTCTGTGGTGGGGGACTGCTGCTAGTCACATTAGGTGGGAGTTTTGCCTGGGATGATAATACCAAGTCAGGGGAAGCCAGATCCTTTGTGGACATAGGAAGGAGCTCCTTCAGGAGGAAATGCAGGCTGCCTGGAAGGGACCTCCAGGGTCATCTAGTCTAACCCTTGCACAAAGCGGGAATTCACAGCTACCTGCACATCCACAGTGGCCCCAATTTCATACCCAAGTGATTCCCCACCACAAATCTCCAGAATCCAGCCTGGCCTGGAGGGAATTCACCTCCCATCCCACAGTGGTGATCAGCCATTTGCTGGGCATGCAAGGAGAGGCCACAAGAGACAAAAGCTGGCCTGGTCTACTGGATATATTTATCAGCCTAAAGAATGGCTGCAGGCACGTTTAGAGTCTTTGGCACCACATACATCTGTGGGCAAAGCTTTTCCAAGATGAAAACTGTGACACTGAAGTGTAGGTCAAGGCTTACAGATGAGCACTTACATGATATTTTAAGAGTGTCTCTCACACACCTTGGACATCGCCCTGGCGAACAGAAAACAGCCACAAAAATCACACTGACTAGGTAGGCATGTGTAGCTCAATAGAAGGATTCCACAGTAAAATACTGTTCCCAAATGGATTGAAGTTAACATTTCTTCATTTACCTTTCAATGTTTACTTTTGATCTAAATAAGTAGGTTAATATTTTTTTTTACATTTTGGTTAGAGGCACTGGGCATGCTCACGTGGCCCTCAGTGCCAAAGGGTTGGGGACCCCTGCAGTAGGCCATGCACTGGACACGAGTCCGCAGCGTGACTCAGTGGCTCAAAAGGCGAACATCTTAGGATGTATTAAAAGCAGAGAGTGACCGGATCACGCGAGGCGATGCCACCACTTTACTCCGCTCCCTCCCTGGGGGCACGGGGGTCGGTTGGGGCCACCCCAGCTGAAGAGGGGCGCGGGCAAGCCGGGGGGGGGGGCTCGGCCTGTGCAGCCCGCAGAGGAGGCGACTGAGCGGAGCCAGGACCAGCCCTCCAAGCCCTCGACGGGCCGCCCCGCACAGAGAGGGGGAGGGAGGGAGGAGGCGCGGCAGAGCGGCTCCGGCGGGTGCAAAGGAGCGCAACGGAAATTCCGTCTCAAGCCCCGGAAGGCGAGCCGGGCACTGCGGGCGGCTCCTCGGCGGCCCCTGGGCGGCGGGGGGGGGGGGGGCTGGGCTCTGGCGGCCTCCCTCCTCCTCCTCCTCCTCCTCCCTGCGCCTCCGTCGCTCGCCCTCCGCCCCGCGGCCGCCTCGCCACCCACTGGCCCGCCGGAGCGCAGGAGGCGGAGCTGGCTCCGCACAGGGAGGGGCGGAGGGTGACGTCGGAGGGCCGCCCCTAACGCCCCCATCCCCCCCGGTGCCCGTGCGCGGCGCTCGGCGGCGGATGGAGGAGGACGAGGCGGCGGGGGCCAGGTGAGGCTGCCGGGGCGCGGGGGGGGGGGGCGCGGGGTCTCCGGCGCCGCTTCTGACCCCCCTCCCCCCCTCCGCAGGCGAGCCGGGGTCCGGGCCGGGCCAGGGGGGGTCGCGGGGGGGCGGGGTCTCCGGCGCGGCTTCTGACCCCCCCTCTCCCTCCCTCCCTCCTTCCTTCCTTAGGCGAGCCGGGGGTGCGGGTCGGGGGGGGCCCGGCCTGCTGGCGCTGCCGTGGGAGGACGTGCTGGTGCCGCACGTGCTGGGCCGCCTGCCGCTGCGCCAACTGCTGCGCCTGCGGAGGGTCAGCCGCGCCTTCCGCGCCCTCGTCCGCCTGCGCCTCGCCCGCCTGCGCTGCTTCGACGCCCGACAGGTAACAACGCCGGGGGGAGGGGGAGGGGGAGGGGGAGGGGGAGGGCCCCCCCGCAGCTGGACGCAGAGGCCTCAGTGCACGCCCCCCCCCCCCAAGAGAGCTCCCAATATTTCCTTTTTGCAAATTGCTACCACCAAAGCTGTAGCAAAGCAGCCTTCCCTGATTGGCCAGGGCATAAGTTCAAGGACTTCCTGGTTCCTGGTTGCAAGACTTCCCTTAAAGCAACAGCGTTCCAGAAGCCCAAACTTCTCCCAGCAGAGATTTGCCTCTTGGATTTATTCCCCTTCTCTGCTGTCTCCAATTCGCCCCCCCCTTCAAGAAAAGAGACTCCTGCTGCACTTGCCTTCCCTCCCCACTCTGAACGTCCCCAATCAAGTGCAGAATACTTTCTGTTTCAATTTGTGCGTGTGTGTGTGTGTGTGGGGGGGGGGGGAATAGAGGAAACAGAAAAAACAAAGTAAGTGCAGAATCAGCCCAAAATAAGGATCTGTCCGGCCCCTGCTTGAAGATGGTCAGCGAGGGGGGGGGGCTACCCACCTCCTGAAGCAACCCATCCCACTGCTGAACTACTACTGGAATGGAACATTTTTTTTCTTGATATCTAGGCAATATTGTTCTCCATTCCTGCAGGTCCTCTCCTCTGCAGCCAACAGGAACCTTTCCCTGCCCTCCTCTAAGTTGACAGCCTTTCAGATATGGAAAGGCAGCCATTATGTCCCCTTTCAGCCTCCGCTCCCCCAGCCTGAACATTCCCTCGGCCTTTCCTCACAGGGCTGGGTCCCCAGGCCCCGGATCCTCCTCCTTGCTCTCCTCGGGACCCTCTCAGCGTTGACCGTGTGTTGGAACACTTGAGTGGTTCACCCTCGTCCCCCCCCCCCCCCCCAAGCATAATCCGAGTTTTGATTCTTGGGTGGGCAGCAATCTGGTGGCAAAATGCAGACTCTTGGCAAACAGCCAGCCTTCTCTGCTGCAAGAAGGAGACCCCTTCCCCCTCCCTTGCGGCACAATTCATCACACGGCTGCCCGGGAAATAAAGTTGGGATAGATCCAGCACGCGAAGGGGCTGAGCCAGCCGCCAGTGGCACCACCTGCTCCCGGAAGAACGCCGAAGAACGCCAGGGGGCTCCTTTCCCACCGGGTAGCCCTGGGAGCACAGAAAGGGCTGGATTTCGTTGAAGCAACGGATTCCAGCCAGCAGTGAGGACAACGTGCTCCCAAACTTAACGTGCCCTGCTTGCAGCCTCTGTTTTCGACATAAACAGATTGCCGGTCTTTGCCCTGGTGTCGCCCTCAGGGTGGCAGCCCCTGGTAGCCTCTGCCCTGGGCTTGCAGGATGCTGGTGTTCCCTGCACACTCTTTCTTCAAAGCAGGTGTGGGGCAGGGAGAGGTCCAGGGGTCTGGGGCACATCCCATCAGATCCAAGGAGTCCAAATGTAGCTGGTGTCGGGTTGAGTGTTGGGGCGTCCGCCCATCAAGAGTGGCACCTTCTGGGCCAAGAGGACTAGACTTTGAACTGTGGGGTGGAGGATACTGGGGGGGTGGCTTCCTCTGGGGGGCGTTTGGCCAGAAGAGAGAGCTTTGGCCTACGGCCGGAGGTCCCACTGCAGCCCTGGCCCGAGCCCCGGGCGGGGGGGGGGGCAGCAGTTCAGCTGTGCGTTCCTTGGCTCCAGGGGGGGACTGCCCTGGATGACAAGCCTGTTGCTGGGGGTGGGGGGGGTGGGGACTCTGGGGCCCTGCAGGCAGCCGCGTGCCGTGGGCTTCATGGGTCGGGCCTGGCCTGGGGACGAGTGCTGCTTGCTTGCTTGCGCCCTGAGTGCAGCTGTCTTCTCGCCTGGCAGGCTGGCCCTGAGGTGCCCAAGAGCGCCTTCTCCGCCCTGCTCCGGGACAATGAGGCGCTACAGCAGCTGGCCCTGCAGAACTGCTCTGCCTGGCTGTCGGACGCGGAGCTCCTCCCGGTCATTGGCCAGAACCACCACTTGCAGCGCATCGAGCTGAGCGGCTGTGCGCAGCTGAGCCGACGGACCCTGGTGGCCATCTCCCTGAGCTGCCCTCGCCTGCGGCAGCTCTCTCTGGCCCACTGCGAGTGGGTGGACGGCCTCTCCTTGCGCAGCCTGGCCGACCACTGCCGGGGCCTCGAGCAGCTGGACCTCACGGCCTGCCGGCAGCTGAAGGACGACGCCATCGGCTACCTGGCCCAGCGGTGTGCCCGCCTCAAGTCTCTCTCGCTGGCTGTCAACACCAATGTGGGTGATGCCGCCGTGGAAGAGGTCGCCAGAGGCTGCCCGGACCTGGAGCACCTGGACCTCACGGGCTGCCTGCGGGTCAAGGACGCCTCCATCAGGTACGCGGGAGCTGGGCGGGGGCCCTGCCCTGGGGCTTGGCTCTGGGGGGCTTAGCTGCGCTTGGCTTCTGACGGGGCGGGCAACTCTGGGGGCGTTTGCACCAAGCAAGACAGCATTTCGGGCTGGGTAGTGCGTGCTGGTCACCCCCTGCTTTGTGCGTTGGCATGCGGTGCTCAGATTGTACAAGTGAGACGGCGGGAGAAGATCAGTGTGGCCCCGGACAGAATGAGGAAGAATCAGGGGAAGGAGCAGAGTCGGTTCTTATAGGACACTTTTCTCTACCAGGAGGAGTCTCCAAGTGGCTTCCTTTCACCTTCCCTTTCCTCTCCCCACAACAGACACCCTGTGGGGTAGGTGAGGCTGAGAGAGCCCTGATATTCCTGTTTGGTCAGAACAGCCTTATCAGGGCTCTGACTAGCCCAAGGTCAGCCTGCTGGCTGCATGTGGGGAAGCGCAGAATGAAACCCGGCCTGCCGGACTAGAAGCCGCTCCCCTAACCACGGCACCAAGCTGGCCCTCCAGGGGGGGGGGGTGGGAAGACTGGAACTTTAAAGAGCGGGAAAGGGGCTTCTTCAAGGTGCCGTCACTGGCCTTGGGATCCCTGGAGGGCAGGTGGGAGAAACATGAAGCCCCGCAGCACAGGAAACTCTCCTTGGAGCAAACGCTTGGCTGCAGGTGCCGGAGGAACACTCTAGTGCAGGGGTAGTCAACCTGTGGCCCTCCAGATGTTCATGGACTACAATTCCCATGAGCCCCTGCCAGCAAACGCTGGCAGGGGCTCATGGGAATTGTAGTCCATGAACATCTGGAGGGCCACAGGTTGACTACCCCTGCTCTAGCGATCTCGCCTTTGTTGGCGGAGTCCTCTCTTTATTTTATCTATTTATTTATTTAGATTTCTATGCCCCCCATTACTTTGCAGCTCTGGGCAGTTTACATTGAACGTTAAATAACTTACATGGAACGTGATACAGATGTCAGGTTGGCTACTTGAATGGTATCAGTTGCGCCTGCTCTGTAGGGTCACGAGCTCTTACTTCTATCGCTTTGGTTGTACATCTGAGGGGACCAGTTCGAAATTAAGGGGTACCTGGACTGCAAAGGACCTACAGTTGGGGCCTGGAGTTCTTCCAGAATCACAGCTGCCCTCCCGATGACGGAGATCAGCCCCTCTGGAAGACATGACTGCCCCATCCTTAACCCAAGAGCCCTTCTAGGAAAGGCCTCCTCTCTGACGTTCTACTGCTGGGCCCACGTTCTACTGCTGGGCCCAGCTGTCTACTCTCCCCTTGCTGGCACAGGCAGCCCCACGCGAGCCAGTGGAGTCAGACACAGAAGAAGACGCTCGGCGAGTTAAGCTGGCGGGCGTGGAGGAGAGCAAAGAGCATGGCCCTGCTGCAGACCCGACACCCCCCTCGGCCTCAGACGGGCCGCGCTTTGTTCCCGGGCAAGGGAAACCGACCCTGCCTCTTCCTCTCCTTGGCAGGACCCTGGCTGAGTACTGCCCCAAGCTGCGGGCCTTGAAGGTGAAGCATTGCCACGACGTGCTGGAGTCCAGCCTGAGCAACCTGCGCAGCCGGGGGGTGGAGCTGGACGTGGAGCCTCCGATGCAGCTGGCCGTGGTTCTCCTGCAGGGCGTGGTGGGCTACGCCCCCTTCATCCACCTTCAGATCTAGGGGACAGCTGCTGCTGAGAAGGTGAAGAGGGGGGGGGGTGAAGAGGCAGCCGGCTCATCCATTGTACGTTTATTTGAAGCAGCAAAGGGGCCGCAGAGTCCATTCCCCCCTTCT
This sequence comes from Paroedura picta, assembly GCF_049243985.1. NCBI lineage: Eukaryota > Metazoa > Chordata > Lepidosauria > Squamata > Gekkonidae > Paroedura > Paroedura picta. The sequence continues at coordinate 103,869,665 of NC_135376.1, read as the reverse complement.
GGAGCTCCACTCACGGGAGGGGAGGGGAGGGGAGGGTGGCAGGCAGGCAGGCAGGCGAGGGACAGGAGCTCCTTGTTCTGGGAGGGGGTGCTGAAAAGGGTGCCCCCCCACATTGCTCTTAAAGGAAAAGGCAGCCCCCTTCCTCTTCGTGACTTGGCCATGGGGGCTCTGGAGGGGTGTGCGTGCAGGTAGGGTTATGCTTCCCCATGCAAGCTCCTTTGGAACCTGCTGGCAGGAGGGTGTGTTTGGGAAATGACTGCAGGTGTGCTCAAAGGCTGCATGGCGCTTTGCTCCGGAGGACATTTACTTCCATAGTCATAGAGGTTAGCTTTTACTTTCTGCTAGGTGAACATGACTACTTGGTGCAGGTTTCTAGAGCTTGCACCAGGAGAGGAGACCACTCAGCAGGTACCTCAACTGCTTGTTAGCCAGCCAGGTAGAGGGGCAGCGGCAGCAGCAGCAGCAGCAGCATCTCCTGGGCTCCCTGGCCCTGCAACAGAGTGTGGGCTGCAGCTTCCAGCATGGTTGCAGACAGGGCTCTCCTGTACCTGTAGAGCCTCAGATAAGGAAGCAGGAGCCACTTCAGCCCTCAAGGATGCGGGGGGTAGTCAGGGAGAAGATGGGGCCAGCCCCAGCACTCGCGGGATTTATATTTCCTAGCAGGTTTGCAGCTGATGTATGCTCTCTTAATCATTTTCCTCTCTGGCTTCATGAGGTCCTTGTATGTCTCTCCCTTGGTGATTAGCAGTGTGGCAAATCAACTTCTTGGGAGAAGGGAAAGAGGGCCTCTGGGGCTGCTAGCAAGGGGGCTGGGCCCTTCCTCCCCGTGGGCAGCTTGTAGCTCTAACAGATTCTGCGGTCTGGAGCAGTGCGGGAACTGTGTGCCAAGAAATACGCCCATCGGAGGCCGGCTGCTGCGTCTCTGTGCAGCTCCTGGGACGTCAAGATGGAGAGCGCCTTCCGCTGGATTCGGATTGGGCATTCCGGTCCCTGAGAGGGCAGAGGTGCAGCAGACTCGCCTGCCCTTCAGCCACAGGCCTGCTCCAGTGGTGCAGCGGTTGGGAGCGTGTCTGTCCCTGTGGCCGGCTAGAGGTCTGTCCCTCTCTCGCTCAAGGGCTGCCTGTGTGCAGGACACAACGGCCAGTCCCCCTCCGCAAAGGGGCACCTGCTGCCCGGACAGGGAGAAGGCACCCAAGTCCCCTGGGGCTTTGACTTCGGCCCTGTGTGTGAGTGTGTGTGTGTGGGGGGGGGGAGGCAGAGATGCTCCCGGCCAGGCACCCACCTGGGACCCACTGAGGCACTCCCCCTGGGGCAACAGAACTGCTGCCAACTACGCTTGGGAGAGAGGGGCTCCATTCTCCCCCACTCCCCTTCTTTGGCTGGGGGCTGATTCTGTGAAGGTTCACGGCGGTGGCAAGTGATAGTGGGTGAGCAAGAGGGTTGGGAGTGTCCTGCCTAGTGCAGGGGGTTGGACTAGATGACCCAGGAGGTCCCTTCCAACTTCTATGTTTCTGGCCGGTTTGGGTGTCTTCTGATTCTCTTCACTATCCACCATCACGTACCTGCAACAATACAAGACAAAACAACTTCAGCATTTCGGCAAGCATCCCTAGGTGGGGGGAGGGCTTCTCTTGCTGCTGAGAACTCACACGCAGGGGCTTCCTCCTCCTCCTCCTCCTCCCTTGCCTGCCCTTGTGCCTGTCCGCCCAGCCGAGGCAGTTGTGTTGGAGCCTTCCTGGTTAAACCTTGTTAAATCTCTGTCTCCTTTGTTTGTCGTCTTTGACAGGAGGCGGTGTGGATGGCAAGGCCAGTTGCTCCGGAGAAGGCCTGGCCCCAGGCGCCCTCCTCGGTCTCTGGCTGCAGGCTGGTCGCTCAGGGCCCCCAGTGGGCACCAGGCCACCGTGGATCTGCCTCCAGGTGTGGGCGGAAGGAAACAAAGGCAAGAGGGGGCAGCAGCTGGAAGTGAATTGAAATCTGTTGTTTGCAAAATCAAACCGGAGATCATGAGTTGAGCTCTTCCAACCTGGCCTAGAGTTGAAGTTGACAGCCTGCATTTCAGCATGTGCTGCTGTGCTGAGAAATACAGAACTCAAATGCTACAAACAGGAATTTTGTCCTTCATTTTTGCTTCGGGTTTCAGAAGAAAGGCCTTACAGCCCAAAGGCTTCTGAATGGCCCCCACAAGCGGACTCCGGTGGAGACACCTGGGCCATTCTTCTGCCTTTTGGGTACTGAAATTAGGCTGTCAGTCTGTCACCCCATCCCCCCCCCAAACTTTCTCTGTGTCGGGGTCTGTGTTCTAGCTGGCCCTTGCCTTCAGGGGACTACTTGCGGCTTCTCCCTGGGATCCTGTGGTCTGCGGATCCCGGCAGTGGTAGGACTATACCAGTCAAGCCCCCACCCCCCCACCTTTTCTCTTGTCACTTTAAAATGAGACCTTCAGAGCAAAATGGTTAAAGGACCTGTTTCTCCCTCATTTTACAAGATGGAATGCCTACAGTCACCTGGTTTTCTTTCATTAAAAATCATAGAACTATAGAGTTGGAAGGGGCCATACAGACCATCTGGTCCAACACCTCACCCCGCACCTTGCTCAATGCAGGATCAGCCTCAAGAAGGAAGTCTCTGTCCAGCCATGGCTTGAAGACCGCCAGTGAGAGGGAGCTCCCCACCTCCTGTTAGAACTAGTAGTCCTAATAGAGGAAGGGGCTATGACCTAATAGGAATCAAAGAAATTTGGTGGGATAATATTCACAATTGGAATACTAGAATCGAGGGGGACAATCTATTCAGAAGGGACAGACAAGAAAAGAAGGGGGGAGGTGTAGCAGTATATGTTAGGAATCTTTATACTTGTGAAGAAATACAGGTAACTGAAAATTAGGTAAATGTAAAAGGAGTAGGAAATGAGAATGGTATTATTGGGGGGGTCTGCTATAGACCACCAAGCCAGTCAGAGGACTTGAATGAGATACTTACTGCTAGACCAAATTACACAATTTTCAAAGAGGGGGGAAACAGTGGTCATGGGTGACTTCAATTACCCAGATGTCTGTTGGAGGACCAACTCTGCTAAAGATGCAAACTCCGTTAAATTCTTAACTTGTCTTGCCGACAGCTTCATTCCCAGAAAGTAGAGAGGGGAACCAGGGGCTCTGCTATTTCAGACTTGATTCTCATCAATAGGGATGAACTGGTAGGTAAGGTGGAAGTAGTGGGCACACTTGGTAGCAGTGACCATGTGCTTTTGGAATCTTCAACTGTGGGAAAGAGAAAACCTTTACGTAGTTGTACGTATAGACTGGACTTCAGGAAAGCCTATTTTCACAGAAAGATATATTGGGTAGGGTCCTGTGGTCAGAAAGTCTTAAAGAGATGGGAGTTGAAGAGGGCTGGAAGTTTCTTAAAACTGAAGGCTCAATCACAATTCCCTTGCGAAAGAAAGATGGAAGGAGCCTGAGGAAGCCAAGGTGGCTCCATAAACTGCTGTCAAATGATTTGAGGAATAAAAAAGAGTCATTTAGGAAATGGAAGAAAGGCCTTATTACCAAGGATGAGTATAAACAAATCAATAATTGTAGGGACAGTGTTAGAAAAGCTAAAGCTCAATATGAGCTTAGGCTAGCAAGAAATGCTAAACATAACAAAAAAGGCTTCTTTAGTTATATTTCAAGCAAGAAAAAGAATAGGGACACTACAGGACCACTGCAAGGACAAGAAAGTGAAATTATAACAGATGATGATGAAGAGAGGGCTGAACTGCTTAACTCCTATTTCTCCTCGGTCTTCTCTTGTGAGGGAAATAGTGATCAATGTGGCAAAAATGTAACACAACACGGGGGACGGGAAGGGTGGCCTAGGATCACTGTTGGGGCAGTCCACAAACACCTAGTTTCTTTAAATTAAAGTCTTCTGGGCCAGATGAACTGCATCCAGGGGTACTAAAAGAACTTGCAGATGTCATCCCTGAACCATTCTTTTTGACACTTCTTGGAGAACAGGTGAGGTGCCAGATGATTGGAGGCAGGCAAATGTTGTCCCCATCTTCAAGAAAGGGGGAAAAAAGATCTGGGTAACTATCGACTTGAAGTCTGTAGCTTGCAAAATTTTGGAACAAATCATCAGTCAGTCCTTGAGCAGCTGGAACAGAGAGCTGTGATTTCTAAATCTCAGTACAGGTTTCGCAAGAACATGTCAGACCAACCTTATCTCTTTTTTTTTGAGAAAGTGACTACCTTGCTGGATCAGGGGAATGCTGTGGACAAAGTCTATCTGGATTTCAGTAAAGCTTTTCATAAGGTTCCACATGATATTCTTTTTGACAAGTTGGTAAAATGTGGTATGGATCCAGTGGATCGATCCAGTGGATTGATAACTGGTTGACAAATTGCACCCAGAGGGTACTTGTTAATGGTTCAGCATCTTCTTGGAAAAGAGTGACAAGTGGAGTCCCTCAAGGATCTGTCCTGGGGCCTGTGTTGTTCAACACATTTATAAAAGATTTGGATGAGGGGTTAGAGGGGATACTTATTAAATTTGCAGGTGATACTAAACTGGGAGGGGTAGCAAACACAACTGAAGACAGCAACAGAACACAGGATGATCTTGATAGGCTCAAGAAGTGGGCTAAACTGAAAAAAATGAAGTTCAATAGGGACAAATGTAAAGTTCTGCATTTAGGTAGGAAAAACCAAATACACCAATATAGGATGGGGGAGACTTGTCTTGGCAGTAGCATGTGCAAAAAGGATCTAAGAGTCTTAGACCACACATTGAATATGAGTCAGCAGTGTGACTCGGTGGCTAAAAAGGCTAATGGGATTTGGGGCTGTATCAAAGGGAGTATCATGTCCAGATCATGGGAGGTGATGGTACCACTTCACTCTGCTCTGGTTTGGCCTCACTTGGAGTATTGTGTTCAGTTCTGGGCACCCCAGTTGGATTTAGACAAACTGGAGTGTGTCCAGAGGAGGGCAACAAAGATGGTGAGGAGCTTGGAGACCAAGACGTATGATGAAATGTTGGGGGAGCTTGGTCTGTTTAGCCTGGAGAGGAGATGACTGAGAGGGGATCTGATAACCATCTTCAAGTATTTAAAAGGGTACCATGTAGAGGATGGAGCAGAAATGGTCTCTCTTGTCCTGGAGGGATGGACCGGAACCAATGGGATGAAATTAATTCAAAAGAAATTCCATCTCAACATGCAGAAGAAGTTCCTGACAGAGCGGAACAGGCCTCCTCGGGAGGTGGTAGATTCTCCATCTTTGGAAAATTTTAAGCAGAGGCTGGATAGCCATCTCACGGAGAAGCTTGATTCTCTGAAAGCTTAAGGGGTGGGAGGTTACAGTGGATGAGTGATAGGGTTGTGAGTGTCCTGCATAGTGCAGGGGGTTGGACTAGATGACCCATGAGGTATCTTCCAACTGTATTCTATGATTTTATGATTCCTCAGGCAGCCCATTCCATGGTTGATCTAAACTTATAGATTCCTAGAGTGGGACGGGGACATGCAGGCTCAATTCAGGGTCAGCGTCAAGCATCCGGGATAAGTATCTGTCCAGCTGCTGCTTGAAGACGGCCAGTGAGGGGGAGTTCCCCACCTCCTCAGGCAGCCCATCCCACTGCTGAACTAGACTCCTAGAATCCTAGAGTGGGCAGGGGCCATGCAGGCCATCCAGACCCACCCCCTGCTCAAGGCAGGATCAGCCCAAAGCATCCAGGAGAAGGATCTGTCCTGCCACTGGTTGAAGACGGCCAGTGAGGGGGAGCCCCCCACCTCCTGGGGCAGCCCCTTCCACTGCTGAACTAGACTCCTAGAGTGGGAGGGGGCCATGCAGGCCATCCAGACCCACCCCCTGCTCAAGGCAGGATCAGCCCAAAGCATCCAGGAGAAGGATCTGTCCAGCCGCTGCTTGAAGACGGCCAGTGAAGGGGAGCTCTCCACCTCCTGAGGCAGTCTGTTCCACTGATGAACTACTTTTGAAATTTCCCCCCTGATCTCTAGTGGGTACCATTCAGCACATAGGTCAGTGCTATGGGTATCCTCTGCTACCAACGGGAACTTTTCTGGAATCCAACAGGTAAGAGTTTACTTAAAACCAAACTATTAACAACAAAAGTCAGAGCATGAGAAAAGCAATGCCAGCGAAGCTCCTAAGCCATCCCATCCATGAGCACTGAGCACCATCTTTGCCCGATATTTCGGGGCTCGCCTGGAAGCAGCCAGACAGGCCTGCTTGGACTCCTCCGCCTTCAGATCTTGTTTGGGAGGTTCCACAAAGCAGGTTTGTTCAAGAGCAGCTCGGCTGGAAAGATGCACTTTGCTGTCCGGTTTCTTGGGAAGGGTTTTTGCGGGGAGACACTAAATTCTGTGGGGCTGTTTTGTCTGTTTATTGCTTGATTCCGTTATTGCATCTAATTTTGATGCCCTCAAATGAAGGGAATGGGGGGGGCATCCCCAGCATCGTGGCAACTGCGGCAACCCGTCTGCCGACCAGGTCCCAACCAGGCAAGAGGTGCAGCATCAGCCTGGCATGCGATGGATGGACCTGCTGGCAAGAACTGGCAAGACTGCCAAGAATGGGCGACTCTACTTCAAAGTAGCAGGGCAAGTCCTGGGGCTGTGTGCTTTCAAGGAGGCCAAAAGGCCCGCAGGTGACCCTGGAGGTGCTTGTCCTCCTGCCTTCTGCAGCAGCATGCCTTTCCTTCAGGTAAGGTAAGGTAAGAGCTGCCGGTGGACTGGAGGCTGCAAGCTTAATTACACACCGATATCCAGGCTGTTTCAGCTTTTCTGTCTTTAACAGTGATTATGATAATTGTTCCATCCACAAAGGAGAAAAGGATCCCCTTGAATTGGGTGGAACGTTAAAAATCAGATCCAGCAAATGAAGGTCCCTAAAGAAAAAACACAGAATCGCCTGGGGTTTCCCTTGAGCCTCCTGAGTTGCTGTCCAATTCCAGGAGATCCAGAACAACCAACGGTCTGCACTTGCCTCTCCCAGGCCGAGCGGGGGCCGCATGTGGGGAAGGGTCCTGGGAGATTCTGCGGTGGATCACTGCCAGGTGTCCCAGCTTGCCTGGCCCAGGTTCTCTTGCGCTGGACGGCCATTCTTGAGGCACGGCAGATCCCAACTTTAAAAATTTTCCCTTATAAAATATCCTTTGCCTCAAGTCTACTCACCTGTCCTCAAGTCTTTAAAAAGTCATTTTTATTTTTTTTCCTAGAACAGACTGATTTTGCTTTGGCACCCCCTCCCCCCACAACACAACACCACAAAGTCCTCTTGAAGTGCTCGGAGGTGGATTTCAAGCTCCACTGCCTGAGACTGAAACTCTGCTAAAGGGTACAGTCACTCTAGTCTGGATCCCACTCCTCACCCGTTATTGTCCATGACAAATGATGGGTTGTGTGACTCCCTTCCTCCACCGTTCTCTGGCGGAGAGACATCGGACAATGTCCTGACAGAAGGAAGTCAGGATAAAACCCAGGATTTTAAAAATCAGATTAAACTCAATTCATAATATTTTTAAGGTAAAAACAAATCTGTTACATGATCTTAGTAAACAGGGGAATCAATTTAACCACAATAGAGTAGTTCCTACAGCCTCTTGTGGCGCAGAGTGGTAAGGCAGCAGACATGCAGTCTGAAAGCTCTGCCCATGAGGCTAGAAGTTCAATCCCAACAAGGTTGACTCAGCCTTCCATCCTTCTAAGTTCAGTAAAATGAGTACTCAGCTTGCTGGGGGGTAAACGGTAATGACTGGGGAAGGCACTGGCAAACCACCCTGTATTGAGTCTGCCATGAAAACGCTAGAGGGCGTCACCCCAAGGGTCAGACATGATTCGGTGCTTGCACCAGGGATACCTTTACCTTTAGAGTAGCTCCTGGAGACGCCCTGGAGAAGAGCTTACTGCTGGGAGCAAAGGGGACGACAGAGAACGAGGTGGCTGGATGGAGTCACTGAAGCAGTCGGTGCAGACTTAAATGGACTCCGGGGAATGGTAGAGGACAGGAAGGCCTGGAGGATCATTGTGCATGGGTCAGACATGACTTTGCAACTAACAACGACAACAAAGCGTAGTTCATTGCATGTACGTTGAGTCATATTCTCCGATGACCCCTTTGCTCAGCCACATGTTTAGTAGCTGAATAGCCAACGGGGTCTGTCATTTGTGCCCCTACAGGAGCCCACCATTTTTTAAAATGACAAAGACCCTTCTTGGGCACATCAAATGCCCCCTGCCCAGTGGAGGAGGGGGGTCTCCTAGGCTGCTCAAGTGGACACCTAAAGTTACTCCAAATATCGGCTGTGTTGTTTCTCAAACTATCACCAAGCCTCTCTCTCCAGGTGTCAGAGCAGTAAAATTACAATCTTTTTTTTTTTTTGGCAATGGCCATGGAACCAAGCCCAAATGTCCGCGGCCTCCCCCTCGTGCCAGGATGCCACTGCATCGCTTGACTTTATTCAGCAGCGCAGCCTTACGCCATTGCAGGCAAGAGCCTCGGTTGCCCCCGTCCCGGGACGAGAAACACAGCTCAGGTGTGCTGCGATGGCAGAGCGGCCAGGAGGCGGCTAGAGAGGCGGGCGGGCGCCTAAGGGCTCGGGCTCCCTCTGCTGGAGAAGGCGGGCCCTGCGCCCTCTTCCCGCGCAGCATCCTGAGAAGGCATTTCGTACCGCTACAAAACACCTCTATGGATCGGGGGCTTCTCAGGCCACAGCGGGGCAACTGTTCGGGCGGGGCCATTCAGAAACCGGGGCTAATTTTGCCGTGCCAGGAAAGGGGAGCTGGTGGAGAGGCACAGGCCGTTGCCCATTTCCTCTGCCCCCTTCCCCAGCTCAGCCGCCTCCTGGGTGGAAGGCAGCCCTTTCCAAGCGGGTGTGCCTAGGTGGGCACAGAGGGCATGATGCTTCTTGGGCTCCACTGAAGCATGTCCTATCCCGAGACTGGCTCTGATTTGTGAAAGCAGCTGAGAACGTGTCTGTGAGGGCAGCAGCACACAGGGGGCAGGCACCGCGTGGACACTACTGGCTTATAGCCACCGTGCCCTGACCTGCAGGACCCGGGCTGGCCCAGTCTCGTCAGATCGGGAAGCTCAGCAGGTCAGTATCCGGACTGGAGACCACCAAGGAAGTCCACAGTCGTGCCACGGAGGCAGGCAATGGCAAAGTAGCTCTGTTTCCCTTGTCCAGAAAGCCCCAGGGGGGGCTGCCAGAAGTCAGCTGTGACTTGGTGACCTTTACTCTGCCACGCCATTTCTACTGTAAAGACGGAGGGTTGTGCTTACACAGAAGGCACCTGCATGGACCTTTGGAACCTGGTCCCCTCGAGTCAAGTTCAGTACTTTACTAACGTAACAGCAATGTGGACCCCAATGTGGGTCAGGGACAAGGGCAGGGCTGCATAGAGCGAGTTACAGAAATCCAGCCTGGAGGTGATCAGTGCACGGATCACTGTTTTGGGTCCAGACAGGACGCTAAGAGCCTCGCTTGGGACAGGTGGGAAAATGCCGATTGGGCTACTCTGGTGACCTGCACTTCCCTTGTTAAGGAGGCAGCAAAGATCACCCCCAAGTTTCTGGCTGAGGGCGCCCGCTGGTGCCCCCACTGAAGTGCAGAGCTCGGGCCACTCCAGGCTTCTGCAGGCGCTGGCCACCTCAGTTGTCCGTGATCACCGAAGTGGCCGGAGCACGCAACCCTCGCTCCATTAGGAAGGTGGTGGTGGCAGCCTTGGGGACCCCTGGGAAGGGTCAGTGGACCCCCAAAGGGGTTGCGACCCCCAGGTTGAGAACCGCTGCCCTAGAAGCTAAAATGACTACACTTTGGTCCCGCCGTGAGGAAACAGGGCTCACTGGAACAGACCATGGGGCCAGGAAAAGCTGGACGTGAAGGGGACGGGCGAAGGGCTCGTCATGAGATGGACAGACTCCCTCCAGGCAGCCGCAGGGGCCTTCCTCTTGCAAGGCTCTTGACAGGAGGACGTTACGGAGGCCTTTAAATCACAGGAGCAACATTTCCCTGGAGACAACCAGATGGCACCTTTTCCTCCTGCGCACATGCCTACGTGTCTGCACTTCTAACCGATGATAAATCAGGCACAGGTGATCCGTTGATTGAATTTGTCATTTTTATATCTGTTTAATCGTCTTTTCTTCAGTTAAAGGACCTGAAGTCTCCAGACATCAGAGAGGCTGCAGATGGAAGCCCAGACGGCCTCCGGGCACGGACCGGAGGGCCTGGCAGACTGTGAGCCCCGCTCTTCCTGCAAGCCCAGCCCTCCACTTCCCTGTTGCATCCAGATAAATGTTTGGGTTTTCTGTCACAGCCACTCGCCCTAATGAACTGCAGATTAATTCAATTTGAAATGCCAATTAATAACACTTATAACCATCTGACAAATTTCATACTACAACTAAGTAATAATAAATCCCCTAGTGAGAGCAAGCAGATCCCTTATAAGAAAGACGGGATTTCAGGGGTGGGGTGGGGTGGGGGGAGATTCAGGGAGATCCTTCTGTTCACGTGCTTACCTGCCGGCCAACCAAATGCTCAGAGTTCGAGAACAGTGTGTGAAAAAGGCAAACAGCAAGGATTACAATCACAATTAAAATCCCCCCTGTCATTCTTTGATTTAGCTCAGGCACAGGTCATGGCCTTCTGCAAATCCATTCGAGATCCAGGCTGGTCCTTCGTAAGGAGGGCTCCCGCTGGAAGTGCCCCGTCCCCCGGCACCTCCCGACTAGGTTGCTGCATTTCAGAGGCCCTAGACTAGGAAGTGCCCCGCTGGCTTTCGATCCAAGGGGGAGATGGAGGGGAGATGGGGGGCGGGGGCTTGAGAAGCGCACTTCAAGCCACTTTGCAGAGGCGGACACAGGTCAGCCCACTCTAACGCACTGACAAAGCTGGGAAACGCCAGGCGGTCAGGCAAACCGGCAGCTCTTTACTGACCTCCGCTGGGGGGGGGGGGCTGTGGAAGCAACACTACAAGGCTGACTCCCCTGTGCGCGGCGGTGTCCGAATTGGCCCTTCTAGGCCGATGCAGCCAGTACTCATCAGTAAGTAAATAAAATAATAAACCCTGGAATTATTAACATTAAAATAAGTTTCACATTTTCCGACAGGCCGCCTCTTTCTCAGAGAGGCACCTAAAGAATCGTCGGTGGTAGGCGCTAGTTGGTTGGGAGGCCAGAGCACAGAGGGTGCTTCCAGGCCTCAGCCACAGGCCTGGCGGAAGAGCCCCACCTCACAGGAACTGCCTACGGCCCCACAGGGGCCCCTGATCGCGCTAGGCTGGGCCCTGGCTGAGGCCAGGTTGACTTCTTTGGAGGTGGGGACCCACAGCAAGGTTTGCTAGACAGAGCTTAGGCGTCTTGGAGGGTCATCATGGAGGAGGCAGTATTGAAGATATGAAGGTCCCAGGTGGTCTAGGGCTTTAAAGGTGAAAACCAGAACCTTGAACCTGATCCGGTCCTCAGTCACTGCAGCTGGGAGAGCACAGGTCAAACGTGTCCCCTCCGGTGAGCCCAAGGCCCCTTCCACTGTAATGTATTTTGTTCAATGTTTTAGGTGCTCAGCCTTCTAGATTCCTAAAAATGAATGACACATATCACCTCATGTCTTGTTCCTTGGATGTCTTTGCAATATTTCAAAAACGGCGAGCTGAACTTGGCATTAGCAGTGTCTTAAAATCAAACCTGCCTGATACTTACAGGAGATAACCTATGATATTGCCTGACAACCTAATTTACTGAACAAGAAAGCATCATCAATCCACCACATCACTTTGGAGAGTTCTGTAAATTGACAGTGCGTAATATATTTTGATCAATATAGAGTCCAAGTCACATCTGAGCCATAAAAAGCATGTGCAAGAGAACCGCAAACTGGGAGTGGGGATGGGTGAGAATGAAACTCAGGAAAAAACCCACAAAATTGATTTGGAAATCTGACATGCCAAAAGAGGCCAGCCACCAGTTCTCATCTCCAGACAGGTGCTGTCCAGGGATGGGTTGGCCACACCTGCGGGGAAAGGAACCCACGGAGGCCACGGGAACAGCTGCCTCTGGCTCCCTGCGGCTGGCAGGGGACACAGAGGGCCAGTCTGGAAACACTGTCTCCCCAAGAGGAGCAGTAGCCAGTGGGAAGGAAGGACCACCAGCAGCAGGAGAGGCGCTGGGAGCAGCAGCCGGGCTCATGAAAAGCAGATGGGACTTTCCACTCTCACAAGTCCCCCGGGTCAGCCACCAAAGGCCTGAGCACACAGCCCCTGGGGGCCGGTCACAAGGCCCGCACGGAGGAAGAGACCAGCTCCTACAGACTAGGCCATCCGGGGACGGGGAGACTGGGGAAAAGAATGCCGGAGCTCCCCTGAAGTTTCCTTCTCTTCCATGGGGCAAAGATATCCAGGCTGACTAGGTCATTTCCTCTCTTGTTGCAGGCATGCACATTTTTTGTATGCCTTCCTAGGACAAAGTGGGGGTGCCCTTCCAGGTATAAAACCGTCCAGCTCATATCAACAACCAAGTTGCTGAATCTCTCTGCTTACTGGTGTGAGAAGAGACCTTCAGGCAAGTCCAACGTTTTGTTTCCCTCCAGCAGGGTAGTCCTCCAGATCAGTCATATAAACACATTCAGACAGGGTGCCCTAACCCCCCGCAAGTCCAACTCTGCCCAGAACAGCTTCAGCAGACTTTGCTGACCAGCTCCATAATGCTCCCCAAAGGCTGGAAGGATGAGCAGGTCCCCCCCCCCCGGCAGCTCCCAACAACTGGAGCTCCGCTGTGAAGGCAGCTGCCCCTGGAGCTGCTCTTGGGGAAAGCGCTGGGGCTCTAAGGGGCTCCCTCCGGCCCTGCGTCCCACGAGCCCTGTGGATGCAGCAGTGGCGCCAGTGAGCTACGGTGCCCTGATCCGTGGTCCCCCCAGGCACAAACTCCATGTCTGTGAATCAGCCTAAGTGCGCAGGGCTCTTCTGACCCTCGGCTTGTGCCCCAGGAGATAAAGGCCTAAGGCTGAGAGAGGGTTCCGTGAAAATGAGAACTGACTTAAGAATGAAGAGGCTGGGTCAACTCTTAGCATGACTCTGGTCCAGTAGAGAGTAGTTCTTCAGATAGGCACCAAATTCCAAAACTTTACTTGCTGATGAGATGGCAACAAGAAGCCACTCTCCAGACAGGATCTCATCTCTGCTGAGCTCAAGAGAAAGAAAGCTGGAATCTGAACATCTCTGTTGGGAATCCACGTTTGAATGGAGATGTCCAATGGATGCCCCCTTCTGATGTGTTTGTTATAGAATCCTAGAATCACAGAATCGTAGAATTGGAAGGGGCCATACAGGCCATCTAGTCGAACCCCCTGCTCAACGCAGGATCAGCCCAAAGCATCCTAAAGCACCCAAGAAAAGTGTGTATCCAACCTTTGCTTGAAGACTGGTGAGGGGGAGCTCACCACCTCCTTAGGCAGCCTATTCCACTGCTGAACTACTCTGACTGTGAAAATGTTTTTCCTGATATCTAGCCTATATCGTTGTACTTGAAGTTTAAACCCATTACTGTGCGTCCTTTCCTCTGCAGCCAACAGAAACAGCATCCTGCCCTCCTCCAAGTGACAACCTTTCAAATACTTAAAGAGGGCTATCATGTCCCCTCTCAATCTCCTTTTATATAGCCATGCTTGTTGGCCCCTTGTTATCCAGAAGTGTAACAAGGGGGCAGTTTGCCGTAATAAGGTGTTAGATAGAATCACAGAATCATAGAGTTGGAAGGGACCTCCTGGGCCATCTAGTCCAACCCCCTGCACTATGCAGGACACTCACATCCCAATTGCTCCTCCACTGTCACCTGCCACCCCCTTGAGCCTTCACAGAATCAGCCTCTCTGTCAGATGGCTCTCCAGCCTCTGCTTAAGAGTCTCCAACTCCCGAGGAAACCTGTTCCACTGAGAAACCACTCTCACTGTCATGCTTTTGTAGGCTGGGTCCAAGTCCAGACTTCTGCTTATTTAAACATGAGATGGCATCTTCAAGAATAATTGCAAGAGTCACTCAGTAGAGGCTCAAGGTGACCCCGGAAGTGTGTCTGGAAACATACACCGTCCAGGGGAGTTTGCAGTCCTCCCCACCCCCCTTACCTGCTTTAAATCGCTTATTCTGTTTTTCTTAACTGGGGCGCTGATTGCTTGAATGAGACCACTGCACCTGATGAACTGAAATTAGTATGCCACAATTTTGCCATATGAGTCATTCTGGAAAGCTCAGAAACTTTCAAATGCCCCCATCCGTCTGTGCCAGTCCTGTACACGTGCGCTTCTATTTTCTGGAAGCGACAAAGCTGCCACTGTTCAATGACCCATGAGGCAGCTATCAAGACAGGGCTTGTGACGGACCTCTTCTTGGTAACTCTGCCCTCAGCAAGTGACGTTTAACTTCCCAGCTCCCTAAAAGGAAGCGTGCCTATGCAAGACACTGATTCGCAAGAGGAAAAACTGAAGTTAGATGAACTCCGTCTGGATGTGCTCTTTGGATCAACGTCATGGAGCTTCTGTTAGCAGAACTGAATTACAGGAAAATAACCAGCAGGGACACACAGAGTTTGGGGCAATGGGCTGTCCTGGAATACTGTCAGCATAATGGGTTATCCTTCATTCCAGCACTCTGCGCAAAAGGAAATCGGGGTGTCACTCCTGCCCCGTGGGACACCTCCGCATCAAAATGGCTTCCAGAACTGCGGAGGGATATTGGCCCTGGGGACTCTGTCAGCTTGTGAATCCCAACATGTCTTTACTGCAACATGCTGTGCACTAGAACCGGACATAAGATATAAGTCAGCATATTTCTGAAGCACATTTTAAAAATCTCATTAGGAGCATGCCAAGCGTCTCAGACGGCACTCAAGCAGGTTTTTCAGCCACTGATGTTGCCAGCAGGGAAAATAGGAGCGGACGCTGTCACTATACGGAAGGCAGGCTGCTTGACCTCAAAACTCACATGGAAGCAGAGGCTGCGTGTGTTTGGAGAGCCGCTACTGCCCAGAGAGCTCTGCGCTCAGCCACCGCCAGCTGGCTGGTGACTCCTGGCCCCAGAGAAGCACGTCGGACCTCGACAAGGGCCAGGGCCTTCTCTGTCTTGGCCCCTGCCTGAACCCCCACAATTCCGCAGGGCCTGCAAGAGGGAGCTCCTCCCCCAGGCATCGGACTGAGGCTCATCCGACCCAACAACATCCGTGGATCCCCCTCAAGACGCACCCTCCGTGAGCTGCATCATTCTGACCTCCCCAGGGGTCCTGTTAAAGTTGTGCCCCTGATATCGGTTCAGTCGGACCAGCCCTGTATTTGAGAACTTACACCCACTGCTGAAACTGTTCATGGCGTGTTCTGTAATGACTGTAGCCAACTCTTGCTCATCATCTATGCCAGGCAAGGGATGTGGATGCCCACACGGATCATTGCAAGGGTAACCTCCAGCCCTGTGCGGGCTTTCCCTTGTCCTTGACACGGAAATTACAGTTTTCGGAACGCAGCTGCTGGGGTCCTCAGGGGAACACCTTGGAGGGCCCAAACCCAGCCTGTGCTGAGGCAGCTGCTTTGGCTGCCATTTCTGTACCAGATCAAGGTTCTGGTATTGACTGCACATATCCGAGGGTCTCCTGCAGGGCTCTTCACTCTGCCGATTCAGATCTATTGGCGGGCTGGCAGTGACCAGGTTTAGGGTCTTTTTGGTCCTAGCGTCAACCTGATGGAATGAGCTCCCAGAAGAGCTTGAGGACCCTGTCAGAGCTTGCACAGTTCCACAGAGCAAGACAGAGCTCTTCCACCAAGCATTTGGTTGAGGACAGAGTTGAGAGGAGCCGTGATCTTGGGGTACTTGTGGACTGTAAACTAAATAACAATTTTCACAGTCAGAGTAGTTCAGCCGTGGAAGGGCCTGCCTAAGGAGGTGGGGAGCTCCCCCTCTTCAAGCAGTGGCTGGACAGATCCTTCTCCTGGATGCTTGAGGCTGATCCTGCACTGAGCACGGGGTGGGACTAGATGGCCTCCATGGCCCCTTCCCACTTTTGGATTCTAAGAGTCTCGTTCAGCTGTGGAAGGGCTGCCTAAGGAGGTGGGGAGCTCCCCCTCACTGGCCGTCTTCAAGCAGCGGCTGGACAGATCCTTCTCCTGGATGCTTGAGGCTGATCCTGCCTTGAGCAGGGGGTGGGACTGGATGGCCTCCATGGCCCCTTCCCACTCTTGGATTCTAAGAGTCTCGTTCAGCTGTGGAAGGGCTGCCTAAGGAGGTGGGGAGCTCCCCCTCACTGGCCGTCTTCGAGCAGCGGCTGGACAGATCCTTCTCCTGGATGCTTGAGGCTGATCCTGCCCTGAGCAGGGGGTGGGACTAGATGGCCTGCATGGACCCTTCCCACTCTGGGATTCTAGGAGTCTAGTTCAGCAGTGGAAGGGGCTGCCTCAGGAGGTGGGGAGCTCCCCCTCACTGGTGGTCTTCAAGCAGCAGCTGGACAGATCCTTCTCCTGGATGCTGGAGGCTGACCCTGCACTGAGCAGGGGGTGGGGCTAGATGGCCTGCATGGCCCCTTCCCACTGTAGGATTCTACTAGTGACAAAGTGCATTGTTCACAGGAATGCAGCGGGCACTGGGCCCCTCTTCTGGGTGAGGTCGCCAGCGTGAAGTTCTGTGGGCAGGTGCATGTCTGCAGGGGTGGTTGGTGTTGCATGTGGGGGCTTCATCGTGACGTTGGCGTGTTTATTGGTGCCTGGACGGGAGCAATGAGCCACCGGCTTTGTTCATCTGGGCAGGCCACTAACCCCCCAGTGAAGTGGTTTGCATGGTGGAGCTTACCTGTCCGTGGATGCTTTCACAGTACTCTGCGTTCTTTGTGACAATCTGCTCTGAATCTTGGATCAACATCGTCTGCTCCGGGCCCAACGTTCCCACAGACCTTGAGAGACTGAAAGCGTCTAACTTTCAAGATGGCCACATAGAGTTGCCCTGGCTGAACACAGGCTCCTCTCTGGACGGGGGCCTACCTTCTCCAGGGTCTGCCCCCTGAGTTTGGCAAAAGCCAACCTGCCAGCGGAGGGCAGTGGGTGGAGTGTCATGAGCGTGGCTGGGTCCCAGCCAGGGAGATGTGTGAGAGACCCCCTAAACAGCCCCCAGCAGAGATGGGCACCTGGAGGCAGGGACTGATGCATTATCCAGAAGGAGAGACCCTTGAATTAGACCTTCAGCATTTCCGCATGGATGGGTAAAATGGGGGTGGCTTCCTGCTGGCAGAGGCGGGATGGTAAATCTTGGGTTTGCTGCCCTGCTTACAGGGAGACCCCTCCTGCATTTTCCATCTGCTCCGTCCCTCTGCCTGACAAGGCTGCAAGGGGAAACCAGGCGAACTTCTCCCTATACTATACTCCTGGGCTTGTCAATCACAGCACAGCCGTTCTCTTGTGGACTGAAACTTTCTCCCCCACCCCAGAAATTGTTTATTTTTTAAAAGGCACTTCTGCATTGCTATGCTCTAATGCCACAACACACGTGCATTTTTCATCAAATCCACACTGCCCCATTTATGTGGAGAAACGGCAGAACAATACAGCACCCCCCCACACACACACTTTTTGTGTTTTTTTTCACTTTCTTTCTGCATGGATTTCTGAGATGCTGCACATTGTTCCTGGAGCCCCAAAAGGCATTTTGTGCTAATTGTAGGCTTAAAAACGAAGCACGAACTGGCTGAATGACTGGGAGGAGGCCACCAGATCATCCCCCCCCCCTTTCCAGCTCATATGAAGATGCAAATGGGATTGGTTTTTCCTGCCTGATCCCAGGAAGACCATGGGCGCGTTAAATAAGATTTTACTTCACCTTGGAACATGTAGGTTTGTGGCCCCGCTGCAACATGGACCATGGCCAAGGTCCGCAGAGTGAGGATGCGTCCGGGAGACAGTGAGTGCCAGCGAAGGCGGAATGGGGGGGGGTGCAAGGTCCTCCTGTGGCCGTGGAGGCACCCCATTTCTGGCGACCCACACATGCTGCATGGAGGCTGGCAGAGGGCATCAGCGAGACACACAGAGGGGTGCGTGCATACAGCCAAGTAGACACAGACATGTAGTATGAAGTGGGGGGGGGGGAGAGGGCACCAAGCACACACACACGGGAAGCTGATGGGAAGGGCAGGTGGCTGTGCAGCAGCTGGTGGCGGGGAAGCAGAGAGTGCGCAGGGAGGAAGTGGTGCCCTGTGGCTGTCCCTCAGAGGAGCCCCTCCCCCCCCCCGCAACACCAGGGCTGTGGATGGCTGAAGAGGTGGCACCTATCTGGCTACCTTACCTCTTCTTTGCAATTTTGTATTGACCAGAAATAGGCTGAGGGCACTATATGGCTGGTTGGGTGACTGTGGAGGCATTATACCCTTCTGACCCCCCACTTTCACACCTATATCCAGACCAGGGGTAGCCAACCTCCAGGTGGGGCCTGGAGATCTCTTGGAATTACAGTTCATCTCCAGGCAATCGTGGCTGTCTTGGAGGGTGGGCAAGGCTGTTGTGCAAAAGAAACATTAGAGGCCTCCCACACAGGAGGTTGGGGAGATGAAACAGTTGAGGCCTACTGCACAGGGTTGTTGTGGAGATGAAACAGAAGGCAAAAGAATACCCACAACAGTTTCATTTGCACAACAACCCTGTGCAGTAGGCCTCATGTGTTTCATCAGAGCAACCTTGCACGGTCGGCCTCTAATGTTGAGAGTGTGGGGGACAGGAGGCATGCATGGCTTGGCTGTGTCTTCCCTCCAGCAGCAAGGCTGCCCACAGTAGTATTTTAAATGAGAAGCCACTTTTCTGTGGCCTTAGTTAGAAGGGGAAAGCGCACCCATGACCACAGACTCCCCTGTGATGCTCTCTGAAGGAAACGCCTCCCTCCCCTCAGTCTCGGGCTGTTAGAGGCTCCTTCACAGCAGGCCTGGAGGGAGGGAGGGGGTGCGGAATCTGGAGCAAGCTCAGTAATTGGCCCTGGGAGGGGGGAGGGGAGAATCTACCAATAGGAGGCTTCAGAACATTCAGCATGTTGTCAGGGTGTATGGTCAAGGGTGGGACAGCCTACCTGATTGGCAGTTTGTGGGACGGGTGGCGGCCAATCAGGTAGGCTATGAGTTATCCTTATGCAGCTTCGGAATTATAAAGTGTTACTAGGGGCAAAGCCCGTTGTATCTAGGAATACAATGGGTTCTAGAGCTTGGCAGTGGGAAGAGAAAGGGGAGGAGTTGTCCAGTCTGTAAGGGCATGGGGTTGAATATGTGTGTTGTGTGGGAGGTTGTGGTGGCATGGTGGCAAATGAAGGCATGGGTGTGGAGATATGGGTGTCAAGAACCTGTGGTGTGGAATGTTCGTTGAATGTGGGAGAGGACTGACCTTTGGGAATTGTGGCATAGTGGTTACAGATGAGCTTTCCAGAGCTCTGGCTTCAGATATGTGAAGGGAAAATCAGACTGGAGACTCTTCTTAGGGGGAGATTAAATGGCAACCAATTCCTCCCAGTTCTGCATCATTTCCCTTGTTGTGTGAATTAGGCCACAGATACCGAAATGTCCCCCTGCCCTAATCCACATGGGGTAGTCACAGTACACAGGTGTCCACCCTGCTCCTTCTGTCTCCATTTTTTCACTGTTGATAAAATGCTATATGCCCACATGCTTCTTTTATGGTTGCTCCTTAGAAGAAAAAGAACTGGATTTTTGTGCCTTGTTGTTTACTACCTAAAGGAGTCTCAAAGCAGTTTAAAGGTAAAGGTAAAGGTACCCCTGTGCAAGCACCGAGTCATGTCTGACCCTTGGGGTGATGCCCTCCAGCGTTTTCATGGCAGACTCAATACGGGGTGGTTTGCCAGTGCCTTCCCCAGTCATTACCGTTTACCCCCCAGCAAGCTGGGTACTCATTTTACTGACCTCGGAAGGATGGAAGGCTGAGTCAACCTTGAGCCGCCTGCTGGGATTGAACTCCCAACCTCATGGGCAAAGCTTTCAGACGGCTGCCTTACCACTCTGCGCCACAAGAGTTTACAGACAAAGCAGTTTACAGACATCTTATCCTCTCATCTCCCCACAATAGACAACCTGTGAGAGATGTAGGGCTGTGAGAGGTCTGAGAGAACTGTGAATGGGCCGTAGTCACCCAGCAGGCCTCAGGTGTCTCAAAGCAGTTCCCAATCATCTTCTCTTCCTCTCCCCATAGCAGACTCCCCGGCTATGGAAGCTGGCAACCCTAAAAAGAGGTTTCTCTGTGCACAGTGGTCTTGACCTTAGTGATGTTTTTAATACTGTTTTTTTAATTTGCCAGGCCAAGCTTGAAAAAAGTCACTTCAGTTCCTATGTCTCTCCAACCATTTACTTGTTCACTATTTACAGTTTCAGGTTGTAAATATTCTCTCTTTAGATCATCCTGCACTTTGCAGACTCACAAGACTGATGCTGGTCTGTCTGTTTGTGCCCCAGAATACAAACAATTGCTGGTAAAACTGGCCATAGCCCAGGAAGGACACACCCACACCACTCCCTCCCAACTGCAGTCTGCAAGCCCCTACCATAGATCGCTGCTCATCTCTAGATTATAATGTTCAGGTCTGCAGGCAAAAATGGCTCCTTTGAAGGCCAGACTCTGAGGCATTGTACGATTTTGAAGTCCCATCCCCAAACCTCCAGGAATATTCCCAACCTAGGGGTAGCTAACCTCCAGGTGGGGCCTGGAGAGCTCCTGGAATTACAGCTCATCTACAGAGTATAAAAATCAGTTCCCCAGGCAGAAAGGACTACTTTGGACAGGGTGTGGTAGAGAAGAAATATTTAAGGCCTCCCACACAGGTTGTTGAATTGAAAGACTTGAGGCCTACTGCACAGGGTTGTTGTGCAGATGAAACAGGAGACAAAAGACTGTTTGTCAGAAGGGGAAAACTCCCCCCCCCTCACACCCCTCACTCAGGCCCTGTCAGAGGGGGAGGGAGTGCACTCACCAGCCACCCGCCAGCCCTGTCAGGGGTCTGAGGTAAGTGAGGGGAGTGGTTGGATGTGACAGGACAGCCTTGGGGCGAAAATGGCTGGCCCACAGTGGAGAGCCAAGAGGCTTCGGGGTTGGGCTTTTTCTTTTTTTTAAGTTTGATTTTTGGTGCCCCACTACTATTGAAGATGGAGAGTCCATGGGGAAAAAGAAGAAGAAGGAGAAGAAGAAGAAGAAGAAGAAGAAGAAGAAGAAGAGTTGGTTCTTATACGCTGCTTTTCCTTACCCAAAGGAGGCTCAAAGCGGCTTACAGTCGCCTTCCCTTTCCTCTCCCCACAACAGACACCCTGTGGGGTGGGTGAGGCTGAGAGAGCCCTGATATTACTGCCCGGTCAGAACAGCTTTATCAGTGCTGTGGCAAGCCCAAGGTCACCCAGCTGGTTGCATGTGGAGGAGGAGCGGCGAATGAAACCCGGATTGCCAGATTAGAAGTCCGCACTCCTAACCACTACACCAAACTGGAAATGGTAGCCTTTTCACACCTGCCTTTTACAGGTGCGTCTAGTTTGCCCAGCTGCTGCTGCTGCTTTGTTGCCTCATTTCCTTTTGCTTGAATGGGACGTGCAAAAGGTCCCTGGAGTTGCAATGTGCCTTTCCGCTCCCCGTTGATTCTGTGTACGCTGCCCGGAGACGTCACAGTAACGGAACGAGCATCCCAACTAGTCAGTGGGTTTGCCCCCTTGGCTCCGGCCCCACTGCTTAGGCCAGACAAGCAACATTTTCTCATTGCCACCCTCTGAGTGAGGGAAGAGGCCGTGGATTCTCCCCACCCAAACCTTTTGTATCTGGCTGAGATGGTGGATCTGTTGCCAGCCATGTTGTAAGGCTGCTTCATCTGTAACTAGGTCGAGATGTTGAAGAACATAGGCAGAGATGTATGTTTGGGGGAACATCTAAATGTGAAAGTTATGCACTCTGTGGATGCCTGAACCGCAGATGCCTGCAAATGTGCAGTGGGCGAACCCCCTCCTCCTCCTCTTAGCCGTCAAGGGAGTGGAGTGCCTGCTCTGCAGATTGTGAATGTTTATCAGATGCCCCCCTCGCTCCCTGTTTTGGCTTAGCAGTTCTTGCAGATGGCAGACCCTCTTGGCGACCAACGGCAGTGCTGCATTTCAACTCTAGATGTCACTCCAAGGTCATGTGATAAGCGACGGGCACATCCAGCCAAGATGAAACACAAGAAAGCCACCTCTCTAGATGGCAAAAGTTTCTCCTTGGAAAAACTAGGAGAAGAAAGCACTGATAAGCTGGCATGAAACCAGCAAAGGTCCAGGGCAGTGTGACACGCACAGCTCTCAAGGGTAAAATTTCTGTCATGAAAAATGTGGATTCTGTTCCACTATCTGAAATCTCCCCGTTCAGGCACTGGCTTTGAAAACACGGCCCTGTCAGTGTTTCAGACACTAAACGATGGAGTTGGTTCATGCTGATTTTGTGCAGATTATTGGTAAACCTTCTGTGGTTGTCAATAGAGAGAAAAAGAATGTGAATGTTAATATAGAAAAACATGAGACAATATTTGTTGAATGTTATTTCCATGCAATAATATTGGACCCAGAACATGGTCAGTTGCTTCTCTCCACCAGTATTTCAGGCCCTGAAGACTTCCTCTGCTTTTGCTTGTGTAGTACAAGTTCCTGGTGAGTACAGGGTGGATTTCCAAACACCAAAGAAAACAAGAAGAGTTCCATTGCTGAATCTGTAGCATTGCTGCATTTACAATAGTGTGTGGAACAAAATTTGAGTCCAAAGACACCTTTAAGATCAACAAAGAACAAATTTAGAGTCCAGTATCTGAGGAAGTTCACACCTTGAATAAAACTTTGTTGGTCTTTAAAGTGCCACTGGACTACAGTTCTGCACCTCTGGCCATTCCTCACCTTCTGGCTCTCTGCCACAGCACTGTGCATACCTGCTTGAAATGGCAGAAAAGCGCAACATACTTTACTCTCCTCCGCCTGTCAATCAAGCCAGGCAACCTTACCCCATGTTTTAATGGGCCCGTGGTGCCAACTATTTTTTTTAAGTAAAACTTCTCCATTGAGACACCTATGCATCTGATCATAGATGCATAGTGCTTTTTTTTTTAAAATGCTATCCCTTTTGGAATCATGAGCCTTGAATCCTTTAAAAATTAATCTCAACCCTGATTTTTTGGGGGGAGGGGGTCTTTAGAGAGACATATTTTGTGTTTTAATTGGGGAGGGGATTTTTTTGTTTTTGTTTTGCCTGCATTATTTAATGCCTATTTGTTGCTCCAGGCAGTTTGCTTAAAAAAAAAACTGTTCCCAGGAGAAGCAGCCTTCCCTGATTGGCCAGTGTGTCAGTTAAGGACTTCCTGGTTCCTGATTGCAAGGCTTCCCTTAAAGTGACTGTGCTCCAGAAGCCCTAAGTTCTCTCAGCAGAGATTTGCCTCAGCAGAGATTTATTCCCCCTCCTCTGCTCTTTCCAATCCTCTCTCGCACCCTTCAAGAAAAGAAAGAGACTCCTGTGCTTGGCTCCCCTCCCTGTTCTCAGCTTCCCCAATCAAGTGCAGAACACTTTCTGTTTCAATGGGGGGGGGGGGAGTAGAGGAAGACCTGAGTTCAAATCGACCTGAATTCAGCAGGATCCACAACAGAAAAAACAAAGTAAGTGCAGCATCAGCCCTGGTCTGTAGGTATTGGCTAGGATGTCACCAGTATGCTGATAACACCCAGCTCTATCTGCTCATGGGCCAGATACACCCCAGGATTCATTGGCCAAGCAGTGATGGAATGGCTAAACCCTCAAAGAGGTCCTGTGGCAATGGAGGAAAGGGCCAGGGGAGGAAGCATATCTCCTGTGCCTGAATGGAGTACAATCAACAGCCTCATGCTCCATCAGGCACGTGGGGGCGATCTTCAATGACTCCCTTTCAGCGGAGGCACAAATCGCAAAGGTAGCATGCGAGGCAATTTTCCACCTTTGCCAGAGGAAACAAGTAGCACTCTATCTGACCCCAGGAAACCCAGCCACAGTGATCCTCTAGGTTGGATTACTGTAACTCACTCCAGGCAGGTCTGCCCTTAACCTTGACCCGAAAACTGCAACTGGTACAAAATGCAGCAGCAGAGTCCCTATCCGGGACACTGGAGGGCCCCCATTCGCCCTGTCCTCCAGCAGCTGCATTGGTTGCCAGTGGGATTCTGGATCAAGTTTAAGGTCTTGATTCTAACATGTAAGGCCATACACAGTCTGGGTCCTGTGTACCTGAGGGACCTGCTTTCCCAGTATGCCTCCAGAAGAAGACTCTGCTCTTCAAATGCCAACATGTCCCAAAATAAGTGCATCTGGTGGAATCATTTGCCAGCTGAGATTCGAACCCTGACAGAACAATTCCAATTCCAAAATGGTACCATTCCACCAGGCTTATGGTTGAGGTGAGAACAAGCAAATAAAATCACATGGGCTTCCCTTATCCCCTCTCTAGAATGAAATCCCACCACTGGACACAGGAGCAGGAAAATGGAGCATGATGGTGTAATTATTGTTTTATTCTATTTTTAACTGAATTTTAAAATGTTGTAAACTCCCCAAGCCTGTTCACAGAGAAGAGTGGTCTATACACTTAATAATAAACAAACAAACAAACAAACAAACAAATAAATAGAAATAAATGCATGGTTGTGACCCACCCTGGGACCTTTGGGGGAAGGTGTGGGATATAGATCCCTGTATAAATTTTAAAAAAATATACATTTCTATGCTGCCTTTCCCTGAGGGTTCAGGGCAGTTTACAACATACAAGTGACATTCACTAAGCACATAATTATATAATTCATTATTGAAATAATAGTTCTGCCTTGGAGCATGCTGTCCGTCCTCAAAGTGGGGAGGGATAAAGGACTCAAGGAGACAGCTGATGGCCTTACATGTGTCCGTGTATCTGTGATGGTGGAAGATCTCCAGGTGCCACCTGGAGGCTGGCAACCTTCCTTTGTAAGACGACCGGCTGGGTCAACGTTGAGTTCAGCTGTGAGTTCCCCACAGCGTTGCCCCAAGGGGTTCTCCTGCCCACCCCCTGGCCCCTGTGGCTGTGTGGGCCCCCCAGTTGGGGCCCAAGCCATACTGCTGCTCGCGCATGTCTTCCACCAAGGAGATCAGAGTTGCCTGCATAGCTCTTCTTGCCTCAGCGTTGTCCTTGTGCAACAGCCCTGGGAGAGTGTGGGATGGGCCCAAGGTCTCCCAGGGAGTTTGGTAGCAGAGCTGGGGGCTGAAACGGAGCCTCCCTGGTGCCACCTTGACACGCACTGATGTGCTGCAGCATCTTTTTCAGTCTGCAACAAGATTTGGCCTTGGCTCGACTGTCCACTGGTGCAAAGTGTAGAGAGAGGGTCACCCAGACCTGACAAATCATCCCCATGATGCCTCCTTTCACTTTTTTGTGAAGAGTGCTTATGTTAACATCCAAGTATGGTTGGTAGAGGCAGGAGTTATTGGTCCCACGTGCCCCTTTCAGGAAATGGTGTACCCCCTTCTGCTTCAGCCTACACATCTGGATTTGTAGCCCTCCTTGTTTGGCTATGGTCCTGATCCTGCACATGCTTAACATGGGATTGTCCCACAAACCCCTAGGAAACTCTCTTCCAGGAGTGGGCAACTAGATCCAGTGCCCACGAGACTCCTGCCCTTGTCATCCTTTTGGCTGGAGGAGGCAGGGGAGAAGGCCTGGTTCCAAGGGCTGAGAGGTCTCCCCTGTGTGCTCTTTACAGAAGGGACTAGAGGGCTGTTCTGTCTTCAGCCTGTAGAGGGTTGGGGCTGACTCATCTTTAGCGCTGGAACCCACTTCAGGTGCCAGGGCTCAGTCACAATAGGACTGAGAAGGACCACAAGCGATGGTGGGAGGCCTTCTGCGGGCACTCCTGGTTGCCCACCGCCAGGATTGCATGTGGTGTGACATCACTTCCGGGAGAAATCTGGAAGTGATGTCAGAGAGCTCTTTGAGTTAATATTCCCAGGGAGACAGGATGTCGCTTGTAGGTTTTCCTGACAGCGACCTCATGGTGCACACAATGCCCTCCGTGCTTCCATGTCCCCACCTCCAAGCTTTGCCAGATGTGGCATATTGAGATGGACCTTCCCCTGCCAGTAAGTAACCCCATCATGGTCCCGGCCTTTGGAGACTGGGAGGAGGACTCCTCTGCTGTTGTTAGGCTGGACCATGAACCCTCTCGCCACAGACACACTGCCCCGAGGAACATCGCCATCCGCCTGGACTCCCTGCTTACCTTTATAGTTGAGGAAATGAAGTTAAGACATAAGGACTGAGTCCAAAAATACACCATGAGGGAACCTTGAGTCCAAACTAGGTTAAACCAAGATTGAAACCCA
Source organism: Paroedura picta (assembly GCF_049243985.1). Lineage (NCBI taxonomy): Eukaryota > Metazoa > Chordata > Lepidosauria > Squamata > Gekkonidae > Paroedura > Paroedura picta. Next base: position 103,843,286 of record NC_135376.1, on the reverse strand, counting down.
GGTCTACACTCCAAGTGGGTCTCGCAATTCCCTGAAATTGGGTTGCTATATTTACTCCGGCATCCCCTAAACAGGACTGGATGCGCGTGTGCGCCTCCCCAGCGGCAAGAGAGTCCCTCATCCACCGAGCCACCCAGGCCCAGCGCTTGGGGCTGCCCGGGGCCTCTTTGGCGGCAACATCCATCTTCAGGGGTCCTCCGCATGTTAGCATTGATCTACAGGGGAAATGGAAAATGCAGCTGTCTTTGTTGCAATTTCTGTTCCAGTGATTGAGTGTACAGACAGGATTTTTGAAACATGGCTGTTCTAACTTATTTTGTCTTCCTGTCAATAGCATGGCACTTGTTCAAATCGTGGGTCGATATCAGCTGATCTTTTTACGTTAAATTGTAATGGAGTTGCCTCATGTTGGAGGTGTGGGGTGTTGTTTTTTTCCTCCAGGCAATGTTTAACTTGGGGTTTTTTAAAAATGGAATTTGGGAAGAAGGAAGGAATAAAAAAGGAGACCACAGGAATGAATGAGATAGATGTTTTATAGAGGCAGCCAAAGAGCAGATGTTGTTCAGATGTAGCATGAATACTATTTTTAATGCATTTGCTTCATATAAACATTGGGTGATTTCACAGGTTGCACGTGGTGATTTCTTTCCAAAATACAAGCTGACTCCCCACCCGCAACCCGGATCCGTTGGAGTGGCTGTGATTTTCCTCTGGCCAATTCATTGTGTGTCGTTATGGGACAGGGATATGGAGCTACTGGCTGGAGGGGCACCAGCTGCTGTGTGATGTGAGCACTCGTGGTGAAAATCCCAAAGCATTTATTTCATTATCTGGAAAGACGTGAAATCTAAACACCCGGCCTAATTATATATATTTTTTCTTCTAGTGCATCGAAGGGGCATGGCACCATTACGATTTTGGGAGGAGGGTCAATTCCTTATAAACTGTCCCAAGTATAATATAGGGTGAAATAAGAGCAGTGACTGGGAAGTCCTGCTTCTCCTGAGCCCTAAGGTCCATCAACTAGTTATGGCAAACCGGTTTCCATAATAAAGAATTCCAGTTCAGTGCTGGGGAAAGTGAGCTGGCACCTCAATCTCACGGTGCTTCAGCCTAGATTCGGATTTTAAATATGACTATCAAACACAAAGTTAGAATGTTCAACACCAAATACAAATGACTTTGTAATTGCCAATGGAAATGATGTATCTTATTTAGGACTACCAACATGGAATAGGAATAGGAATAGGAATAGGAATAGGAATAGGAATAGGAATAGGAATAGGAATAGGAATAGGAATAGGAATAGGAATAGGAATAGGAATAGGAATAGGAATAGGAATAGGAATAGGAATAGGAATAGGAATAGGAATAGGAATAGGAATAGGCTGCCTAAGGAGGTGGTGAGCTCCCCCTCACTGGCAGTCTTCAAGCAAAGGTTGGATACACACTTTTCTTGGATGCTTTAGGATGCTTAGGGCTGATCCTGCGTTGAGCAGGGGGTTGGACTAGATGGCCTGTATGGCCCCTTCCAACTCTATGATTCTATGATTCTAGGCAGAAACTGAGGTCCCCCCAGAACTGCAGGAAGGCCTCCAGATGACAGAAGATGGCCGTTTTGGAGGGTGGGCTCAATGGCATCACAGTCTTTCTGAGCTCCCTCCCTTCCCAAACTTCACTCCATATTTCCAGGCATTTTCCAGCCTGGAGTTGGCAACTGTAATTCTTGTTCCTAGACGATCAAGCATGAGCCCTGCTGGATCAGCCCGGTAGCCCCACTAGTCCCGGCCCCTGACCCATGGGGAGGGCAGAACAGGGGCCAGGGAAAGGCCTTGCGAGCCCTCTACCTGCCCAGCCACTGGTACTGCCCGACTGGGCTGCAGTTTTCCCGGACAGAGGCTGCCCAGAGGAGGGAAGGAATGAAAGCGAGGGACAGGGAGGGGGGAGGGGAAAGGGGGGTGGAACGCTGGATGACAAGGGAGTGGGGAATGGGCAAAGAGGAAGAAGTTGTGACGGAGGAGAAGTGGGAGCACCCGCTGCAAGGCCTTGAGGGCCCCCTGCTTGTAAAATAGCGACTCTTTCCAGGCGTCTGTGCAGTTCGATATCTGACACCGCGGATCAGACACTGAATTTTCAATGGGTGCAAATCAAGAGAAGAATGTTAAGGAGGGCAAATGAGTTCAAGCTCGAGAAGACACGGGGCACTTCTTGCCTGACAGCCCGTCACTCGTCCACAGCACTCTCAAAACTACAGGCCGTTAGGGAAGTCCTTGACAAATGGGGCCCTCTGCTTCCCCCCCCCCCAGCACACTCCACTCTCCCCTTAAGAAAACAGGCCTTTGTCTCTGGAGGGCTCTTGCCTCGCCAGGGAAGGGGCCACCCAGCCTCTCCAGGCAGACAATTGCTCTCTCCAGGCACTGCCAAGACCTGTGGTCTAGTGCAAAAGAAACACAGCCAACTTTTGTGGGACTTGCCTTCCTCCTCAGAGGAGTCATCCTTGCGTGTCCTTCCTCCCTCGGCTGCTTTTCCTGCTTCTCTTGTTCTCTCTGCTGGCCCCTTTCCCCTCAGTGCTTGTCCTGCCCTTCACCTCCATCCCTCAGGCTCTTTGTCAGGGTGCCTGCATCTCTAGAGGCAGCGGAGCGCTTACCTTCACCGCCTCCTTCTCCATGCTTATTTCTTTCCCTGGCACTTCTACCATGGGTGAAATCTGTCCCCATCTTCTCCAGGGTTTCGTAGCCCCACACCTCTGTCCCGAAGGGCGCTCTGTTCTGCTTGCATGTTGACGGCTTATGGCTGGGCAGAGGAAGGGCCATCTCATTGGCTGGTGAGGTGTAGTAGTCAGAGAGTTGGCCCAGATTGGGCAGAGCAGGGTTTGACCCCCCCCCCCCCCGTGCCATGGACGCTTGACGCAAGACCTTCAGCCAGTCGCTCTTTTTCAGGGCTCTCTTAAGGACCGGAAAGGGGGAGGAAGTAGGCTATTGGATACACCTATTTATCTTAAACAGGATAAGTCCCGAGATATCCCTGCTGGGAGCACCAGAGGAAGCTGACACACATAACCTACAACAGAGAAAGATGGATTTGCTGAGTTATCAAGACCTGGTTCTTGCCAATGGATAAATAAAAGAGTAGAACCAATTGAAGCAAGAAGGGTAACATATAGATTGGTTTAAGTAAAGGTAAAGGTATCCCTTGTGCAAGCACTGAGTCATGTCTGACCCTTGGGGTGACACCCTCCAGTGTTTTCATGGCAGACTCAATACGGGGTGGTTTGCCAGTGCCTTCCCCAGTCATTGCCGTTTACCCCCCAGCAAGCTGGGTACTCATTTTACCGACCTCGGAAGGATGGAAGGCTGAGTCGACCTTGAGCCGGCTGCTGGGATTGAACTCCCAACCTCAAGGGCAGAGCTTTCAGACAAAATTTCTTCTGCCTTACCACTCTGCCCCACAAGAGGCTCTATAGATTGGTTTAGTCATGTGCAAATAGCATCAAGATTGAAACATGAGTTTAAAATGATGGGAAAACCACTTGGAGACTTGACCAAATTTGAGGTGAAAATTACCAAAGAAAAATCACACCTATAGGTGCTTATTAAAGTTTGAACCTGAAGATGAGCAAGTGAAAAACTGTATGATTATGTGGATGCAGAATTTTGACCAAAATATCTTGTTTAATGATTGGGAATATTTATGGAGTAAAAATAATAAACTTACAAAATGTATTAATTATACTAGAAATAAAGCCTGCTGTGAAGGGAAATACAGCGGGCGCTAGTGCGCAGGGAGGAAGAATGTCGCGAAGGAAGGTAGAAGAGGGGAGGAGGAGTGGGAGGGAGAAAGGAGGAGAAGAGGATTTTGCAGGGTTGGATAGAAGGGAGAAGAACAGGAAGGGATCAAGGAAGTAAGAGAGGAAGTAAGTGAGAGGGAGAGACATAGAGAGAAGAAGGAGATGGAGAAAGGGAGGAAGGAAAGAAAGAAGGAAGGGAAGAAGGCAGGCAGGGAGGTAGATAGAATGGGATGGGAGAGGGGTATATGTGAAGGGGTGGGTTGGCAGGGGGGAAGTGTGTATGTGTGTGCATTTGTGTGGGTCCGGAAGGGAGGGTTAAGGGAGAGGCGAGGTGGGTTGGGCAGGAGGAAGAGCAGTGTGTGTGTGTTGGGTGGACTTCTGCTGGGCCCAGGGGAATCCGGGGCCCGGCAGAAGCCTAAGAAGGATGGTGGTGGGCGGCGTAGGCTTGTTCTGAGGCCAGGCGCACCCTCGCGGCCGCGAGGAAGCGCCTGCGCCCGGCAGAAGCCTGGAAACTGCAGCATAGGGCGGGCGAGGCTTCTGCCGGGCCCAGGCGCTCCTTTGCAGCTGTTTTTATTAGCTTCTTTGAATTGAGTCTCTTTTGTCCAGATACTGCTGGAGAACAAACTAAGTCCATACAGAATCATAGAATCATAGAATCAGAGAGTTGGAAGGGGCCACATTCCCATGTCCCTCAGCCTATCTTCATAGGGCTTGGTCCCTTGGCCCCAGATCATCTTTGTCGCTCTCCTCTGTACCCTTTCAATTTTATCTACGTCCTTCTTGAAGTGAGGCCTCCAGAACTGCACACAGTACTCCAGGTGTGATCTGACCAGTGCCGTATACAATGGGACTATGACATCTTGTGATTTTGATGTGATGCCTCTGTTGATACAGCCCAAAATGGCATTTGCCTTTTTTACCGCTGCATCACACTGCCTGCTCATGTTTAGTTTACAGTCCACAAGTACCCCAAGGTCTCGTTCACACACAGTGTTACCTAGAAGCGTATCCCCCACCCAGTAGGCATGCTTTTCATTTTTCTGACCCAGATGCAGAACTTTACACTTATCTTTATTAAATTGCATCTTGTTCTCATTTGCCCATTTTTCCATTGTGTTCAGATCTCGTTGAACTCTGTCTCTATCTTCTGGAGTATTTGCCAGTCCTCCCAATTTGGTGTCATCTGCAAACTTGATGAGTACTCCCTCCACCCCCTCATCTAGATCATTAATAAATATGTTAAAAAGTACTGGGCCAAGCACCGAGCCCTGAGGTACCCCACTACTCACCTCCCTCCAGTCTGATGAAACACCATTGACAACGACTCTTTGAGTGCGGTTCTCTAACAATTCCCTATCCACTTAATTATCTGAAAATACAGATTGTAGTCCTTCAATTTATCCATCAGAACATCATGGGGAACCTTGTCAAAAGCTTTACTAAAATCCAAGTAAATGACATCAACCGAATTTCCCCGATCCAGCAAACCTGTCACTTGGTCAAAAAAGGAAACCAGGTTGGTCTGGCAGGACCTGTTGGAGAAAAATCCATGCTGACTTCCTTGGATCACGAAATTGCCCTCCAGATGTTTGCAGATCACTCCCTTTAATATCTGCTCCATTATCTTCCCCACAACAGAGGTCAGACTCACTGGTCTGTAGTTCCTGGGTCATCCTTCCTCCCTTTTTTGAAGATCGGAATAACGTTTGCTCTCTTCCAGTCCTCCGGGACATCTCCAGTCCTTAAAGAGGTCCCGAAGATGATGGACAAGGGCTGTGCAAGTTCTCCGGAAAGTTCTTTGAGCACTCTCAGGTGAATTTCATCTGGCCCAGATATAAGGAAAACCTGCCTTTGGGTTGCTAGTCCTGCGGAGTTCCCCGGCCTTCCCTGCAAGCATCCTCACAGCGTCTCCATCGGCCGCATGGCAAGACTCGTGTTGGGGCACTTTGAGCTGCAGAATGGGTCTCTTCTTCCAACAGTGTTCTATTCCTTGCCTTCTCCCTGAGATGCTAGTTTTCCACGTGTAGGATTTGTACTAGAGAAGCACTCCATCATTTAAGTCTCCATCTACAAGACTGAGAAGTAGAGCCCAGAAATTGGTTTACAGCATCAATAAGAACTTGACCAGCCTTGTTGTGTTGGATGGGAAATTTATTTATTATATTTGCACCCACAAGACAGAATATCAGCACAATCTGAAGCAGAGTTCTACTTTTCCAAGCCCATGGACTCCAGTGGCCCTTACTGTGCTTAGGTTTGCACTGTATGTATAATATCAGTTCCCCCTTGTCCTTGGAGGAGGAGGAGGAGGAGGAGGAGGAAAGGTAGATTTCTGTTTTAGACAAACGCTTCAACATGAGAGAGCAGACAAAAAGGAACAGAAGCCTAAATTAGTCGTTTTCCAGATTTGATGAGTGCACATTTTGATTTTGAAATCTGGCTCAGAGTTGCTTTTCACATTTAGGATTAATAGGTCCCAACAAAGGACAGTTATAGGTCAGTATATGAAAGAGAAACATTTTAATGTGACTGCAAAAAAAAAATTATGTGAGGAACGTTGAGTACAATGCCTGCCAGGCACAGGGAGAAGGTTTATGTATATGAAAAAGAACAATTATCTAAAACATAAAAACTGAAGGGAGAAAGGGATTTCAGAGGAGCACAGAACTAACAAACCAAAAATGGACTTCTCTGAGATATATTCAGAGAATTCTGTCTACTGGTACAAAACAGAGAGAAATAGTCAAGACAGGATTGAAGGAAGAGGACTCCCAGTAAAACAGTTTAAAGATTACTGGACACAACCATAACTTGTATGCAAATTTAAGACAACTCCCCGTTGTTTTTTATCTGGAACAGCCGATGGCTCGATAAAAAGACACAGAGAAAGACAGGAAATTGTTATCCTCCCAAAGAACTTTAAATACATTAAAAGAACAACAACCCAGAAAGAGGAAGCAATAAAAAATTGAAAAGCAGTATTTTTAAGAAAGTTGCATGGATAAAAGATTCATAGAATCCTGGAGTTGGAAGGGGCCACACAGGCCATCTAGTCCAACCCCCTGCTCAACGCAGGATCAGCCCTAAGCATCCTAAAGCATCCAAGAAAAGTGTGTCTCCAACCTTTGCTTGAAGACTGCCAGTGAGGGGGAGCTCACCACCTCCTTAGGCAGCCTATTCCACTGCTGAACTACTCTGACTGTGAAAAACTTTTTCCTGATATCTAGCCTATATTGTTGTACTTGAAGATTAAACCCATTACTGCGTGTCCTCTCCTCTGCAGCCAGCAGAAACAGCATCCTGCCCTCCTCCAAGTGACAACCTTTCAAATACTTAAAGAGGGCTATCATGTCCCCTCTCAACCTCCTTTTCTCCAGGCTGAACATTCCCAAGTCCCTCAACCTATCTTCATAAGGCTTGGTCCCTTGGCCCCAGATCATCCTCGTCACTCTCCTCTGTACCCTTTCAATTTTATCGACGTCCTTCTTGAAGTGAGGCCTCCAGAACTGCACACAGTACTCCAGGTGTGGTCTGACCAGTGCCGTATACAATGGGACTATGACATCTTGTGATTTTGATGTGATGCCCCTGTTGATACAGCCCAAAATGGCATTTGCCTTTTTTACCGCTGCATCACACTGCCTGCTCATGTTTAGTTTACAATCCACAAGTACCCCAAGGCCTCGTTCACACACAGTGTTACCTAGAAGCGTATCCCCCATCCCGTAGTGAGTGACAATCGTTTGGGCCTCAGTGGATGTGTCGTTGACTGGCAGTTGCTATTAAGTTTGGGGTACGTTGAGTTCGGCAAAGGCCTTTCCCCAGAATCACAGAGCTGGAAGGGTTCTCTCAGGGTCATGTAGTCCAACCCCTGCATAATACAAGAACTCATGCTGATGTCTAAAACAGCATAGTAGAAACCTACTTTGAACCTCTGCTTTGGCTCTTGTGGTGACTCTTCTTGGGCCTCATACTCAAACTGCTTTTTCTTTCTTTTCTAAATTCGGTCTCAAAATTTGGTGGCATTTCTAGCTCCTCTGCAATTTCAGTTGCATTTCTGAAAACTTGAGAAAAACCCTCAACATGCTTGCAGTCTGCTTGTAGCTGAACTTAAATCAGCTTTCTTATTCCGTAGTAGCTTGCTTGTAAGATTAATTTCAAGAAGTATGTTGTGAGCTTAACAATTGCATCAGCAAGGGCTTTAGTCGCAATCTGGGAAGTCACCAAAGGCCTGTATTAAAGCATCCTATATACCAGTGGTCTGCTCCCTTTCTAAGGCTGCGGACCGGTGTGGGGGGAGGGCGATATGGCGGCCGTGCATACAGTGCATGTGCAGCTGCGCATGCACAAATGCGCATGTGCGGACAGTCCGCGTTTGCGCGTTTGCGCCATGCATGGCCGCAAACGTGCATAAGCAGCAATCACGCACATGTGTGCATGCACAGCAGGTATGCACATGCACATTTGCATCATGCATGGCCGTAAACACGCATACGCGGCACTTCCACGCATACACGTATGCGCGAAACTACCGCACATGCACATTTGCACATGGCACAAAATACGCATGCGCAGAGCTGCTGCGCATGCACGTTTGTGCCAGCCGCCCTGCTTCCCACTCCCCCCCTCCCACAAAAAGAAGCTTGCTGGGCCGCAAGCTAATTGGCTGCTTTGGCGGCCGATTTGCTTGCGGTCGGGGAAGTTTGTTATTGCGGGTCCGGCCGTCTGGCGACAAGGGACCCATTGTGAGCCGCGCTGCGCGCGGCTCACAATGGGTCCCTTGCCGCCAGACTGACAATCGGAGGATTGTCAGTCTGGGGGAAGGGGCCTATCGGCACCCTTCCTCATCACGGACAGGGCCCACCCACGGGGCCCTTAACGAAATATTTAATCCGCTCCGCTAGGAGCGGGTTAAAGATGTGATGGATTTTATCTGTGTTTATTTTCAGCACATTTTCTTCCTTTTGCTAAGTTGCCCTCAGAATTGCTTTACTGAGAAGGCGAACGGACTGGGAAAAGGAAAACCACCCTTGAATGTGCCATTTTCTCACTGGAAACAACCTCCCCAAGCTGTTTTTTTCTTCCTGTAGGGAGTACCCAGGGCAGGTAACCCTCTTTTCATGTGCCTGCTCAGACAGAAGTTACCTAGGCAGCTCTAACTGAGGAATGGTCCTGCCTTAATTTGGCAAGAGTGTGGAATGGATCAAGTCGAAACGGCTTGGCAGCATGTCCTGCCTCTCCTCCACCATCAGGTGGACTCAGCTCTGTGTGGCCGTAGGTGGTCTGCAGAAGGAGCCTGAAGTAGGAATCCCTGCCCGGACCCTGTGATCCTGCAGCTGTAGGTCCCCATGGCAACACAGCTGCGAGTCAAGCCTCTACGGCACAGCGCAGACCACTCAGGACCAGGGAAGGGCCAAAGGACGCCCCAGAATTGCCTTAAGAGGGAACAGGGAGGTTCTAAACTTCCCCCAAGCAGCTGGCTTTCCTCAGCAGATTAGTGGCATGAACAACATCACCACCAGCATCAAAGCCAGAGGGGAGGTGCTTGTCGGGGCGATGAGGCTGAGGCGTGCAAGCGGAAAGCCACATGACTGCAGGACTGATAAGACTAAAGATGAAACAGAGCTTCCCTGGCAGAAGAGAGGCCGGGAAGTGCCGTGACAAATTAGCCCTCAGCTTCACTGCTTTCTCCTCATTATCCAGCCCCCCTCAGGGGCAGAATAGAGGAGGTTACGACCCTCTCCCAACAAGAGGCCCTGCTAGTCCACGCACCACTCTCTGCAGAACGGGACTCCAGGTCCACTGGTCCTGGGCCACGTTATATTCAGGGTCTGTGCTGATCTTCCTGTTGCATCCTGCCTGAACCTACACAAGTGCGGGACGCTCACAAAGGCCTCATTCCGCTGTGCCACAAAGCCCACATTCTCCACTGTCCTGTCCCTGCATCTTGAGACTTGGGTTTTTTCCCCCTCAAGATACTCATTTTATACAGAAAATACAAAATACCTACAAAGCTTCAGTTGTGAAAGTCTTTTGAATAGGCATGTGATATGCAGAGACAGAGAGGTAGCAGGGGCTGGAACAACTAAGCTGGAAGAACGAAGCATTTTGAGTTGAATTTCTGCACTGTCCCTTTCTAAAGCTTTTTTTAAAAAAGGGATTAGATGCCGTCTGCCCTGAGTTCCCCAAGACTATAAATAAGAAAACTTTCCCTAGTGAATTCTATGCTGATGATTTTAGTTTCAGCCTATTGCCTTCAAGAACCCCTGAATACCATAACGTTTGCTTCAGGTGTGACAGCAGAGCTCGGCATCTGTGTATAATGTTTAGTGGGGCCCACAGAGCTGCGGTGTCAGAGGTGGGCTGGCTGAAAAAAACGGACAGTGTCCTTAGATCCAAATAGCAGTCAAACAGATTCCTGGCTGTTTCCCTGGAAACATTTTCAAGTTAATCTTAAAATGACTGGAATCAGAATTATAGAGGATCAGCCTCAAGATCTGTCTAGCTGTTGTTTGAAGACTTCTGGAGAGCGGGAGCTCCCCACCTCTTTAGGCAGTGCATTCCATTGCTGAACTACTCTGTGAAAATGTTTTTCCTGATATCTAGCTGGTACTTTTCTACACATAGTTCTACACATTTGTAAGATTTCAGCTTTCAATAAGAAAACTCAATTTTTAGGAAAGTTTCTTTATTGTAAAGTACAATGATATAAAGGCAAAGGTATCCCCTGTGCAAGCACCAGTTCATGTCTGACCCTTGGGGTGACGCCCTCCAACGTTTTCATGGCAGACTCAATACGGGGTGGTTTGCCAGTGCCTTCCCCAGTCATTACCGTTTACCCCCCAGCGGCAAGCTGGGTACTCATTTTACCGACCTCGGAAGGATGGAAGGCTGAGTTGAGCCGGCTGCTGGGATTGAACTTCCAACCTCATGGGCAGACTGCTTCAGACAGCATTTCTGCTGTCTTACCACCCTGCACCACAAGAGGCTCTTACAACGATGTACTTCATGAAAATCCTTGCTAAGAATGTCAGGTGACTACTGCTCTAACCTCTAGCCCTCCTTGCTCCCCCCACTAGTCCTTTTGGATGTGAAGAGTCCCATATGGTGTTTTTCCACTAACCTGGGAAATACAGCCACATTCCTAGGACTTACTAGAGATAGCATCATAGTGATTGAGCAGAGCTCACAACTAACTCTACTATGATAATTCAAACTTAAGGCTCCCAAGGTAATCAGGTGCATAAATGGAGATCAGAACCAACAATAAAAAGGCAGGTTGGAATACATGTCCTTGAGCAGCTAGAGCAGATGGCTGTAATTACTAAGTATGGATTGATAAAGAACATTTCATGTCAGACTAACGCTATTTCTTTTTTTTTTTTTTTGAGAAAGTCCTAGATCAGGGGAATGCTGTGAGACATGGTTTATTTTTATTTTACTAAGGCTTTTGATAAGGTTCCACATGACATTCCTATTGACAAGGTAGTAAAATTTGGTATGGATCCTCTTTGTAATTATAGCCATTCACTCTAGCTGCTCAAGGACCAACTGTTTGATGATTTGTTCTGAAACATTTTCAACTATAGATGGCAAGCTGACAGATTTGTAGTTACCTGCTCCCCCTTCTTGAAGATGGGGACAACAATTTCCCACCTCCATTCTTCTGGCACTTCACCTGTTCTCCAAGAATTGTAAAAAATAATGGACAGAGGTTCAGAAATTACACCTGCAAGTTTTTTTTAGTATCCTTGGATGCAGTTCATCTGGCCCAGAAGATATGGTTCATTTAAAGAAATTAGGTGTTTATGGACTACCCCTACAGTGATCCTAGGCTACAACTCCCCTCCCTTATCATGTGAAATGTTTTTGCCATGTTGAGCATGATTTCCCTCACAAGAGAAGACTGAGTAGAAGTAGGAATTGAGCAGTTCAGCCCTCTTCATCACCTGTTACACTTCCTTGTCCCCACAGTGGTCCTACCATGTCCCTGTTCTTTTTCTTACTTTGAACATAACTAAAGAACCTTTTCTGTTTGTTTTTAGTATTTCTTGCTAGCCTATGCTCATACTGAGCTTTGGCTTTTCTAATACTCTCCCTACAAGCATTGGTTATTTGTTTATATTCCTTGGTTATAAGGTCCTCCTTCCTTTTCCTAAATGAGTTGTTTTTATTACTCAGTTCTTTTGAAAGCTGTTTATGGAGCCACCCTGGTCTCTTAATGTTGCTCCCAGTTTTCCTTCTTAAAGGAATTTTCTGTAATTATGCCTTTGGTATTTCACTTTTGAGAAATTCCCAACCTTCTTGGACTTCCATCTCCTTACGTTTTTCTGATCACAGGATTCTACCCAACGTAATTTTTAAGGTTATTAAAATTTACTCTCCTGAAGTCCAGGCTTTATGTGTGATTATGTATAGCTTTTCTCTTCCCCAAGATAAAGTCCAAAATCACATGGTCACTACTACCAAGCACACCCACAACTTTTACCTTGTCAACCAGTTCTTCCCTATTGGAGAGGATCAAGTCTAAAACAGCAGACCCCCCTGGTTGCCCCATGAGCAGGGGAAATGAAGTTGTGAGCAAGGCAAGTGAAGAATTTATTGGACATTTCATTTTTAGCAGAGCTGGTCTCCCAACACAGCGGTCCGCAAGCTCTGGAGTGGGGGGAGAGGGCAGCCTGGGGGCCCGTGCACGCGCAGCAGTCCCAGCGCAAAGGTGCATGCGCGGGCTGCCGTGCACAGTCCACGCATGCGCGTTTGCGCCGCCGCCATGCCGGCGGCCGCAGCTCTCCCTCCTGGCCCCTCCGGGCTGCAAGCTTCTCTTCCCTCCCCTCCCGAAACAAGAAGCTTGCCGGGCCGCGAGCTAATCAGCCACTTTGGCGGCCGATTTGCTCGTGGCCTGGTGAGCTTCTCGCTTTGGGGGGGAAGGGAAGAAGGAACCGCGGCCAGGCGCCAAGGCCTTCGCGGCCTGGAACCGGGTCGTGGCCCGCGGGTTGGGGACCACTGTTCCAACAGATATCTGGGTAATTGAAATCTCGAATGACCATTAAAGTTCTCCTACTTTGGAAGTTTATATGCAGAGGCTAGATAGTCATCTGACAGAAATGCTGATGTTATGAATTTAGGCATATGGTGAGTGGGTGGGCAGGAAGGGATGTGCCAGGGTTAGTCTCTTGTGGCCCTTCGTTGCATACCCAGGGAATTGCTGATCCACACTGTGGGACAGTAGGTGAATTCCCTCCAGGCCAGGATGGATTCTGGAGATTTTTCGGGGGAGATAACTTGGGGATGAAGAAGAAGAAGAAGAAGAGTTGGTTCTTATATGCCGCTTTTCCCTACCCCAAGGAGGCTCAAAGCGGCTTACAGTCGCCTTCCCTTTCCTCTCCCCAACAGACACCCTGTGAGGTGGGTGAGGCTGAGAGAGCCCTGATATCACTGCCCGGTCAGAACAGTTTTATCAGTGCCGTGGCGAGTCCAAGGTCACCCAGCTGGTTGCATGTGGGGGAGCGCAGAATTGAACCCGGCATGCCAGATTAGAAGTCCGCACTCCTAACCACGACACCGAACTGGCTCTCTGGATGAAATTGGGGTCACCGTGAGTGGCAGGTAGTTGTGTGTTCCAGCAATGGAGGAATGGACTAGATGGCCCTGAAGGTCCCTTCCAACTCTATGATTTTGTAGAGTTCAGTGAGATCTGAATATGATGGAAAAGTGAGCAAACAGGAACAAGAGGCAGTTCAATAAGGATGAGTACAGAAATTTACATCTTGGTCACATAAGTGAGAAAGAAGCATGCATACTGGATGGGAGATACACTTCTTGGTAGCCATGTGTGTGAATGTGATCTTGGGGTAATTTTGACCGGTGATGTCCTGGCAAATAGATGGGGAAGAAATGGAGGTAGTGACAGATTTCATTTTCCTGGGCTCCAAGATCACTGCAGATGGGGACTGCAGCAAAGAAATTAAAAGACGCTTGCTTTTAATTTCTGGGGTGGAAAGCTATGACAAATCTAGACAGCATCCTAAAAAGCCATCAAAAGTGCGTCTAGTCAAGGCTATGGTATTCCCAGTTGCAATGTATGGCTGCGAAAGTTGGACCATAAGGAAGGCTGAGCGTCAAAGAATTGAGGCTTTTGAACTCTGGTGCTGGAGAAGACTCCTGCAAGTCCCTTGGACTGCAAGGCGAACAAACCGGTCAGTCCTAGAGGAGATCAGCCCTGACTGCTCCTTAGAAGGCCAGATCCTGAAGATGAAACTCAAATACTTTGGCCACCTCATGAGAAGGAAGGACTCCCTGGAGAAGAGCCTAATGCTGGGAGCGATTGAGGGCAAAAGAAGAAGGGGATGACAGAGAATGAGGTGGCTGGATGGAGTCACTGAAGCAGTGGGTGTGAACTTAAATGGACTCCGGGGAATGGTAGAGGACAGGAGGGCCTGGAAGATCATTGTCCATGGGGTTGTGATGGATCGGACATGACTTCGCACCTAACAACAACACCTAACAACAACAACAAAGTACTTCGCAACTAACAACAATCTAATGATGAGCAGATAGTCTGATGTGGTGATAAAGATGGTGAATGCAGTCTTGGGCTGCATCAAAATAGGCATCGCATTAAAACTGCAAGATATCATAATCCCGTTGTATCCCGAATTGGTCAGACCACACCTGAAGTACTGTGTCCATTTCTGTAGGTACCACTTCAAGAAGAACATGGACAAAACTGAGAGTGTGCCGAAGAGAACGACAAGGATCTTCCTGGGGACCACAACCTATGAGGAAAGGCAGAGGCATTTGGGAATGTTTAGCCTGGAGAAGAGGAGGTTGAGAGGCGACATGATTGCTGAGCAGGGGGTGGGACTAGGTGGCCTCCATGGCCCCTTCCCACTCTAGGATTCTGTGGGTCTAGTTCGGCAGTGGAATGGGCTGCCTAAGGAGGTGGGGAGCTCCCCCTCACTGGCCGTCTTCAAGCAGCAGCTGGACAGATCCTACTCCTGGAGGCTTGAGGCTGATCCTGCACTGAGCAGGGGGTGGACTAGATGGCCCTCATGGCCCCTTCCCACTCTAGGATTCTAGGAGTCTAGAAGGGGCTGCCTAAGGAGGTGGGGAGCTCCCCCTCACTGGCCGTCTTCAAGCAGCAGCTGGACAGATCCTTCTCCTGGATGCTTGAGGCTGATCCTGCACTGAGCAGGGGGTGGGACTAGGTGGCCTCCATGGCCCCTTCCCACTCTAGGATTCTATGGGTCTAGTTCGGCAGTGAATGGGCTGCCTAAGGAGGTGGGGAGCTCCCCCTCACTGGTGGTCTTCAAGTAGCGGCTGGACAGATCCTTCTCCTGGATGCTGGAGGCTGATCCTGCACTGAGCAGGGGGTGGACTAGATGGCCTGCATGGCCCCTTCCCACTCTAGGATTCTGGGAGTCTAGTTCAGCAGTGGAAGGGGCTGCCTAAGGAGGTGGGGAGCTCCCCCTCACTGGCCGTCTTCAAGCAGGGGCTGGACAGATCCTTATCCTGGATGCTTTATTATTATTATTATTATTATTATTATTATTATTATTATTATTATTATTATTATTATTATTAAACTTTTATACCGCTGTTCCCTTAGGCTCACAGCGGTTTACAAGATAAAAATTACAATAAAACCCATAGTTAAAACCATTAAACCCAATCCGTACTACCAATGTTGGGCAACAGGCGAGCACTAACTTTAGACTGATCCCGCAGGACTAGATGGCCACTTCCATCTCCAGGATCCTATGTTCTCACCCATTCCATATGGGATCCCACTCTGGAGCTATGAGCTGTCAGATGTTCTATGCTGGATCTCTTTTGGAGCTGGCTGGTGGAGGAGGAGGTCTCAGTTACAAAATATTGAGTAGTCTTTCTGGAAGGGGTTTTTGAAGGACTGTGTGTAGAGAGCCTTTGGCAGCTACTCTTGAGTCACCAGATGGCTGTTCATGAGCCGAGTGAGGCCTGCTGGGATACAACAGCCGTCAAGAGCCAGTTCAGTTCTTTACTCTTCAGTTTCATCACTGTGCCGCAATGGATTTGTTCACCAGGGGACATGAGATCATAGGCAATCAACACATCATTGAGCACATGAAGCTGCCTGGTACTGAATTAGCCCCTTGGCCACACAGATTCAGTATGGTCTCCTCAGATGGGCAGCAGCATTTCTGGGTCTCTGGCGGACAAGGGTCTTTTACTTCCTGGTTGTGTTGGAATGGAGGGTTGGGATGCCCACGTCCCCTGACATTTCCCAGCCCCACAGCCACTCCCCGAGCTGACGGAGGTAGCTGAAGCTTGGGAAGCTGAGCCCAGCCTTGGTGCCCACTCAGCAGGCCCTCCCTCAGCCTGGGAAGGGCAGGGTGCGGTGTCCTTGTCTCAGCCCCCCTGCAAGTTGCAGCTGTCTCCTTGCTCTGCTGGGAGACTCAGCTGCCACAAAAGGCCAGGGAGGGGCCTGAGGCAGGCTCGGCAAGCACCCGTGGCTCCCTGTGGACGAGTGTGGCGGCAGAGCCAAGGAAGAGGAACGGAGCCACACAGGTGCTGGAGAGGTTGGCAGGGGAAAGGGGCCCCAGACATACCTGGAGGTAGGGAGATGGGGGTCAAGCAGGAAGCCCCTGGTAGGGCCATTGGGGCAGTCAGTTGATAGGGTGGATTACCTCAGAAAGCCCAGCCATGGGAGCAGGAAGGACTAAGAGGCCCAACGCAGTCCAGCCTCCCGCACCCCAGCGGAGGGGCCAGTGAAGGGAATGGTGTCCGAGCCAGCTACAGGTGACCTGGAGGAGAAGAAAAGGGCAGCGGGAGCAGACAGAGGGAATACTTACCTGGATGGAGCTCTCGAAGTGGGCTCAGATGCTGAGGGCAAGGGAAGGAAGGGGCGGGGCCATGGATTAATGAAAGGCAGGGAGGATGAAAGGGAGGAAGAAGGGGGTGAGTGGTTGATTGGCATGATATTAATTCTAAGGCAACTGTATCTTTTCTGCTTTATTTACTGGGGTGATTTCCCCCTGAGTATGGAGAAACCAGGCTGAGGTGCGAAATAGGTAGAATTATTTTATTACTCAGTTTTTAAGCTACCAAAAAATTCCCAGTGCATTTAGCCTAAAGGGAAAAAAAGCTTCAGGACAATATGCAATGCAACAATCACATGACTGAGTTTATACAATTATGGTGAAAATCACATCACTTGCCCACCCTTTACTTTTTATTCTTTGTTGATGAACTGCTGGAAGATGAACAAGTTGGCGATTTTATTAAAGGTATAGAAAAAATGGTTAAGTCTCTGGATTCAGCAAACACAGATGCAGTTTCTTCAAAACAATCAGCTCTTTATTGAGCACCAACAAGAAAACTGAACAAGAAAATACCCAAAAGCAAATAACGGAACCGCTTGAGCCTAAATACGCTTCAGACAGCCTGCCAAGTAACCTGATTGGCCCTTAATGGAGCCCAACGACTGGACCTTTTACAAAGTCTCTAAACTGTCAGCAACTGGCTGTTTTACAGTCCTTCACTTGCTGCCACTTCAGCTACTATCAATGCCCACGTACAATGCCTCCCCCCTAAGACAGGCACATACCAAATTACAAACAAAGTCCTCCAGGTATTTGGGAGGAGTCTGTGTGCATCCAGAGCACTTTAGTTCTGGTGGCAAGGCCAGAGTTGGAGATAGCAGAGCTGGAGTTGGTGCTGGCAAAGATGGTGGTGGTGGGTGGTCCAGTGGAGCCCAAGTCCTGAAAATGGACATGGATGGAGCATCCTGTGCAGTTGTCCAAGGCAGGTTCAGGTGTGCTGTTGAGTGCTGGTGTGCTGTCAGCATCAGCAGGGGTGTGTGGCCGCATCTAGTCCACATGATGGCACAATGTGTTGCTGCCCAGAAACTGGACCATGTAGGAGACGGGGATGGAGCCTTCGAGAACCAAGGCTGGAATCCAGTGTGGCCCACTGGCATAGTCCCTTATGGACACAGGGTCTTCCATGGCAAATGAACAGGATATCACTGGTGTCTCCTGGCTGGGATGCCGGGAGGTCATCATGTCTGGGTTTATGTGATCAAGAAGTGTGATGAGACGTCAGCCCATCAGAAGCTCTGCTAGGCTATGGCCAGTGGTGGACAATGGGCTGATGTGCTGTCACATTTTGTGACTTGCTGGTCGCAGCCCCCATGGATGAGCTGCTTGAGTGAGTCCTTGACTGTGTGAACCATTCACTGAGCTTGCCCATTCATCGCTGAGTTGAAGGGCGCTGAGGTGATGTGCCAAATCAGCTGGCTGGCTGTAAATTCCTGGAACTCCTTGGACAAAAACTGTGCTCCAGTGTCTGTGACAAGGGTGTCCAGCAGTCTGTGGGTAACAAATATTTTATGCAGGGTCAGGTTACCATCTTTGATGTTATCAGTGACACCAGACCACCTCCAGTCACTTCAAAAATTAGTCCACCATGGTGAAGTCCAGATGCAGGCGAGACTAAGGTGTATGTGTGGTCTCTCAGTGCTCATGGCATATCTGGGCAGCTATCCTGGCAAATGGAGCAGCACGGAGCCCAGGATTCAATATCCACTTTGATGCTGAGTCACCAGTTTGGTGTAGTGGTTAGGAGTGCGGACTTCTAATCTGGCAAGCCAGGTTCAATTCTGCGCTCCCCCACATGCAGCCAGCTGGGTGACCTTGGGCTCGCCATGGCACTGATAAAACTGTTCTGACCGAGCAGTGATATCAGGGCTCTCTCAGCCTCACCCACCTCACAGGGTGTCTGTTGTGGGGAGAGGAATGGGAAGGCGACTGTAAGCCGCTTTGAGCCTCCTTGGGGTAGGGAAAAGCGGCATATAAGAACCAACTCTTCTTCTTCATCCCCAAGTTATCTCCCCCGATAAATCTCCAGAATCCATCCTGGCCTGGAGGGAATTCACCTACTGTCCCACAGTATGGATCAGCAATTCCCTGGGTATGCAAAGAAGGGCCGATTCTGCGCTCCCCCACATGCAGGCAACTGGGTGACCTTGGGCTCGCCACGGCACTGATAAAACTGTTCTGACCGAGCAGTGATATCAGCGCTCTCTCAGCCTCACCCACCCCACAGGGTGTCTGTTGTGGGGAGAGGAAAGGGAAGGCGACTGTAAGCCGCTTTGAGCCTCCTTCGGGTAGGGAAAAGCGGCATATAAGAACCAACTCTTCTTCTTCTTCAAACAACTGTGAGCCAGTGCTTTCATATGGGTGATTCCCAGGTGGTCCTCGCCAAGAACACCTGGGAATGTAGCTTGGCTGAAGCCATGACTTGATGACCCCACAGAAGGCAGCTCTTGTGTGTGGACAGTTCATGTCGCGTGATGAAAGGGGAGAATTCAGTCCCTGGCTGATTCTTTGGCCACCCACTGCACACTCAGTTCAAAATGTGGGCCATGGAATCCTCGGGCAACACAGCAGCAATGTCAGAGGCATGGAGTGGTGGTTTGGGCAGGTAGTCAAGCAGGAGGATGTGTTGGGCCGGCAATGGGTCAGCATTGTTGGATAGCAGTGGCAGGCAGCTGAACATCAGTGTTTCCCATAGTTTTGCTTGGATGGTGGAGGAGCCAGTCGGAGTACCCATTCCATAAAAATAAAAAATAGACCATCAGATCATGCACAGAGACAGGATCTGGGGAGTCTGTCCAGAGAGAAAAGGCCCAACAACCGTTTGTTGTCTGTAAGTATAGAGTAGTAGAATCATAGAGTTACAAAGTGTCATACAGATCATCCAGTCCAACCCCCTACTCATTGCAGGATCAACCTAAAACATCCAGGGTAAGTACCTGTCCAACTTCTGCTTGAAGCCTAAAGCATCCAGGATAAATATCTGTCCAGTGAGTTCATGAAGGGCTAACCATAGAGAAAGTCATAAAACTTTTAAATCCAGCGATGATCACTAGGGCCTCTTTGTACATTTGTGCATAGTTCTACTCAGCTGATGACAAGGTGTGAGAGTAGAATGGGTTGGGAGCTTCCCGGCTGTCGGGTAACTGGTGGCTCAGGATGGCACCGATGCCGTAAGGAGAGGTGCCATGGGCCACAAGTGGAAGGTGTTCACTGAAGTGCACCAGGATGCTGGATGATAATACTAGACATTTGACAGCAGTGAAGGCTGCCTGGTGCTGTCGGCCCCAAGACCACAGGGACCTTTAGTCGAGGAGGTGGTGTACTGACTTAGCTATGGTGGTGTTGTTGAGCAGAAATTCATGTTAAAAATTCAGGAGGCAGAGATGAGTGGCCAGTTCCTCTTCAGAGCCATGACAGATGAGTATGTCATTGAAGTATGGGATAACACCAGGGAGATCTTGCAGAAGGTCCATCAAATTCTGGAAGATGCCCAGGGCCGTGCTGACCCTGAACTGCAGGTGCTTGATGGAGAAGTTATGATAGTCTCTGTGTTGGTCATAGCTTCATCCACTGGCAGCTGCTAGTAACCTTGGGTAAGGTCAAGTTTGGCAAAGATCTTGCCACTGGAGAGGAGAGAAACAGGTAGCTGACAACTTCCACCAGGCAGGTGTGGTGCTGAAGTGCCTTGTTAATGGTACAATTGGAGTCCACACAGATGTGGAAGCTGTCATTGACCTTGAGAGGTGTCAATATCAGGGTTTCCCATTTGGCATGGCTTCAAGACACCTTGAGCGATCAGGTGGTGTAGTTCAGCATCAGTTTTAGGTTTCAAAGCAAAGGGCACCTGTCAAGCTGTCAGCAGGTGGGTGTGACCCCGAGATCAAGAGCGAAGGAGACTGGCAGGTTGGTGTAACAGCAGAGCATGCCATCAGACACTGTTGAAAACTCAGGGCAAGCATCACTGAGGGGGGATGACTGCAGATGGTGGACCCCAGAGATGGCAATGCCTGGTGCAAGGCTGACCAGGCTGGTGCAGCATCCCTCCATGACAACCAGTGGAAGCTGTTCAGTGAACATCTTGTACTGGATCCAGAAGTGGCCAATCCTGCTGATGGGGACTTGCTTGCCTTGGAAATCAATGTGCCCCATTGCAAACACCCAGTGGCAGCCTGGCACAGTGCCGCCGATGTGGAATGTGTTAAAATCCCTTTTCCCATCGGTTTTTCTTTGAAGCTGGTATATGTTGATGATGCTCAACATGCGATGTTTGTGGGATTTCTAAAACATCCCACAACTTTCAATGAATTCACTCATTGAATTCATTCATTTTGGAGACTGGATTAAGTCTAAATTTCGGTTCTTGAAATGTAAAGATCACTCCTAATAATTTATCCCATTGAAATGTGATTTGTTTCCATTTGAATTTATCTGTCAGGAAGACACAATCTTTTCCTTTCTGTAAAATTCTTTGCAGAACTTACTTCAGAATTATCACTTCTTCACCATCAAGCGTAAGTTTTTTTCTTGGAATATTTTTGTATAATTTTGTCTCTAGTAGATTTCTTTACAAAGTTGACCAAAGTATCCCTTGGAGTTTTTTTTTTTATTGCTGTGCAACTAGAATTCCCTTTGTGAACAGAGTCTACTTCCATTTGCATATCTTCTTCCAGAGGTTCAAGGAGATCTGCAAATGCATTAACCACTCCTTGTCTTAAATGCTCTCCTTTTTCTGTCTGTAATATATTTCTCGGTCTCAGGAAATGTTCCTTCTGTTTAAGCTCCAAAAGCATCAAGTTGCCCAGGCTTGATTCAAGTTGTGTGTTGTCCTCCTCCATCTTTGTTTCTAGGGCTAAGTTTTTCTTATTAACCAATTGAATTTCCTCTGAACAATGATTTATATGGTTCTCAAATTTCTTGATATCTTCTTTGACTTTAAGTTAAATAGTTTTAACGGATTGTAAACATTGAAGGTGATTTGTTATTAATTGAAGACTAGTATCTAATTTACAAAGTCTCTGATCCAATTTCTGGTCCATTTGTATCAAAAATGTCTGAAATGTGTCCATACTTGGTAGCCTTTTTGGAAGGCATCTCCCCGCCCCCAACTTTGCAATATCTTCAGCTGCCACTGACGGTATTTGCCCACTCCATGGGAGTATTGCGTCACAAATGAAAATAGCACAGTGGCAGCCAGCCAAGGGAGATACCATAGTTTACATTCCAAAATATGTAACAGCAACTTTTTCCAGGGAAGTTTTCTTAGTCTCTAACTTTAAATTACCTTACTGTATGTAAACTTTATTAATGAGAATAATTATCCTTCCAAATATTTTAATTTTTTAGCAAAATACTTCTCTTTTAAAATCAGTATACAAGAAAAAAAAGGTCTGCCTCTCACCTTTCATTGCTTTTTCAAGCAGAGGTTGATATTTAGGGCCTTTTTGCACAGGGATCTTTGTTGCAAATTGTTTGCGGAATGAAAAATCGCCATTTAAAATAGTGGAATTCGTCGTTATGCATACCTGCCTTTGTAGTGGAATCAGTTGCGTTTTTTAGCATTTCCCACAGGCTTCCGGTCTCGGCAGAAATCGCTAGAAAGGAAGCGCTATTGCCAAGCTCGTCCCGCCCCTGGCCGTCAAGCAGCCAATGGGCAGCCGTTAGCATGCTCCCAAACAGCCCCTTTCCCTTTAAGAAAGGTTTAAAAAAAAAAAAACGACCCATAGCAACGAATCTAGGTAGATTCGTTGCTACGGAGAGACCCATCCAGCTGCCTAATGTGAGCTGTCGTTTGATTGTATGATCGTTTGCACGCTGCCTCGAGTGATAAAAAAAAAATCCCCCCCCCCCCTCTCACGGGCCCGATTTTCGGCTGAATTTATTTGTAAAAAATAAAGGGACTTTATTTCAGCAAACGGGCTTTTCAGTGGTTTGTGCTTAGTGACTAAAGGTGAAGGACTGAAGCCAGGGAAGCCTCTAAACAGAAAGAGGCTCGCCGGTGCGTTTATCCCCGCTCGCTCGGAGAAAAAAAAATGGCGATCGCTTCGCCGGAAGTTTGGAGGAGAGAGCCAGGGGGAGGGACTTTGAAGAACCAGCAACAATGGTAATGCACAGGTCTTTAGCGCTACTGTTGCAGATTGGTTGCAGGAGTGTATCGCTATCCGGAGGGTGAATCCACTTTTCTGGATTCCCCTGAAAGCGCCACAACGAAGCGCTTTTTGCTCATTGGTTTCAGGATTGTTGCAGATTGTCTACGACGTCGTGGGTTATGGCAAATTAGTAGCGTTTCCAAATAGCAACCATTCTGCTACTTTGAAGCCGTGCGAAATGGCCCTCTATGTTCTGTGTCTCAGAGTAAGTCCAGCTGGCTGGAGAAGCAATTTCAAAGTCCTTTATTATTTAGGTGTCTGATATTCATAGAAGGCAAGAAAGCTGCTGCAGTTAGACCTACTTTGGCTGTGAGTGTTTTCTTCAGAGTTTAGGGCGTATCCTCATAGGTTCTGCCATCGTATTTTCAGCTATAGGAACTTCAAACACATTTCTTAACAGCAATGTGGACGAAGGCTCTTCACCCCCCCACACCATGGAAAGTACACAGCTGAAAACTCTTCAGATATTGGGTTTTCCAGCTGGACCAGGTGGCACAGCACCAGACCTGGGCTGTGGTGAGGGGGAGGCTGGGTGTTGGCTCACTATCCCCCCTCTTCATCACTCCTCATCTCAGTTGTCCCCTTTAACTGAGAAAACTCTGGGAACAAGCAGATTGGGGCCCCGGGCACAGAATGCTTGGCCACAAACAAGCCTGGCTCCTCTCGAGCCAGGAACCTAGCAGACTGTGGGGAACCAGCTAAGCTTTTTGCCTGTCCCCTGCGGTTCTGAATCTCCCTCCTGAGCAACTGGACTGCCCCCTTGTGTCACGTGGGCCATTCCTTGTGTCGTGAGATCACTTGGCTGTGAGGGAGAAGGGATGGTCCCGGAATATCTGCAGTCTTGGTCGCAGAACTAGCTTGGAACAGGAGAGTCTTTGGGAAGGTCAGGAACTTAGGGCCAATCTTAACAGTTTTGTTCTCCTGCCAACTTCCTGATAGACCAAACAAAAGCTTTGCAAAAAGGCGATGTGTTGGCAAGAAAGTCTCTCTGACCATCCCAGGAGGGAAAAGTTGACTCTGGCCAGCAGGGAGCACCACAGCCCTTGGTTTCCCTTAGCAACTTTCCCTTTTTGCCTTGGCACAGATGGCCGTGCAGCAGGCCCTGTGATTGCACAAAATGGAACTATTCAGACCTTGTCTCCAAGGGGCAGGTCCCGGATTACCCAAACCTATAAGCAAAAGAAGGCAACAAACACACGCTGAAAGGTCTGACCCTATATAAGGCTGCTTTGTCTGCGGGTGTGTGGGAGGAGTACATGATCTATATGAAGGCCGAGGGTGGAGA
Source organism: Paroedura picta (assembly GCF_049243985.1). Taxonomy (NCBI): domain Eukaryota; kingdom Metazoa; phylum Chordata; class Lepidosauria; order Squamata; family Gekkonidae; genus Paroedura; species Paroedura picta. The sequence goes on along the minus strand of NC_135376.1, from coordinate 103,819,211 downwards.
ATGCAGCCCACTCCCCATTTATTAGGGGGCGTTGCTGGCACCCTGGCCGGAGAAGTTATGGGGGGGGGCAGGGGCAAGGGATTCAGCACTGCACCCACATCCTTTTGGCTGTGAAAGTGGAAATGATGTAATGCTCTAGGATTCACCGAAAACTCTGAGTTGAAACCGTACTATTTGGGGTGGGTCCTGGAGCATTACAGTGATACAATGACTTTACTTTTGGTTTCCCACCAGAAGTGACAGTGGATGCTGGAGTCATGTTGAGTTCCCCCTCATAGAGTCCTAGAGTGGGAAGGGCACTCCAGGGTCATCTAGTCCAACCCCTTGCAGAATGCAGGAACTCACAACTACCTGCCCACCCATGGTGACCCCAATTTCATGCCTCAGGGATCTCTCCACCAAAAATCTCCAGAATCCAGCCTGGCCTGTGGGGTCTCCTGTTGAGTTTCCACAGGGTCTCTCTGGATGGCCTCTCCTATTAGCTGAGGACAAGGAAGAGCTGGACAGCCTGGGCACTCCCTAATTTCACAGGGCTCAGACAATCCCTTCTGCATTTCCCCTTGACTGTGGGAAATCATACGTTGGCTTGGTTTGGGTTTGCTCTGCAAACCAGAATTGGTTTACTCTAGGCTTACGCTTGTGATCCTAACCATGGTTTCAGCCTGAATATCTGAGCACAAAGACTTGTCATTTTAAAGCCCGAGAGTGGTCTTTTCCAGGACAATTTCATGCTTCAGTTGTGGCCTAAGGTCAGGGCTGAGGCCAGGCTTCTTTGCACCCGAGGCAAGGCTAACTACTCACTCCCTGCCCGAATTGCTAACCATATTTTTAAAAATAGATGTCTTGCAGAAAAAAATAAAAGAAAATAAATTGACATGGCTATTTTTTTAAAACTTGAGAATAAGTAATACAACAATCTTTGACTTTCTTTCCCCAAATCAAAGAATTTTAGTACACAAATAATAAATAATTTTGAAAAACCCTGTGAATTGTGATGTTAAAATTGAAGTGTCTTGAATGTTTCAATTTCAAGCATGCATTGCATGCCTTTTCCTTTGCAAATTTTGTAACCAATTCCTTCAGGTCAAGTGCCGATGCCTGGGCATGTTCTGTTTGTTTGTTTGTTTGTTTGCTTGTTTATTTATATACCACCCTCCCTGGAGGCTCAGGGCGGTTTACACAAGAACAAACGACAATACATAAAACAGTCTATAAACATGTGAATAACTTTACAATAATAACTAATGGTTGTAACCATATAACAATGTAACAGTTTAAACAATATAGACAATACAACAGTGCAACAATACAAACAGGTCCAGAGCATATTGGTGGAATTCTGAGGGGGGCCAGGGGGGGCAGGGAGAGCAGGGGGGGAGCAGGGGCCTTTTGGTTGCTGTTGGTTGTGTCTGGTCTCAACCGAATGCCTGGCAGAAGAGCTCCTCCTTGCAGGCCCCGCAGAACTGTTTAAGCTCCGTCAGGGCCCTGATCTTCTTCGGGAGCTCGTTCCACCAGGTGGGGGCCAGAACAGAGAATGCTCTGGCCCTGGTCGAGACCAGACGGACTTCTTTAGGGCCAGGGACCCTTAGCTGGTTGGTGGCGGTGGAGCGCAGAGTTCTTTTGGGGGCATAGGCGGGGAGGCGATCCCTCAGGTACACTGGGCCCTGACCGCGTATGGCCTTGAAGGTAATTACCAGAACCTTTAGTCTGACAGATCAGAATAATAGAATCATAGAATCATAGAGTTGGAAGGGGCCATACAGGCCATCTAGTCCAACCCCCTGCTCAACGCAGGATCAGCCCTAAGCATCCTAAAGCATCCAAGAAAAGTGTGTATCCAACCTTTGCTTGAAGACTGCCAGTGAGGGGGAGTTCACCACCTCCTTAGGCAGCCTGTTCCACTGCTGAACTACTCTGACTGTGAAAATTTTTTTCCTGATATCTAGCCTATATCGTTGTACTTGTAGTTTAAACCCATTACTGCGTGTCCTCTCCTCTGCAGCCAACAGAAACAGCATCCTGCCCTCCTCCAAGTGAGGGCAACCTTTCAAATACTTAAAGAGGGCTATCATGTCCCCTCTCAACCTCCTTTTCTCCAGACTGAACATTCCCAAGTCCCTCAACCTATCTTCATAGGGCTTGGTCCCTTGGCCCCAGATCATCTTCGTCGCTCTCCTCTGTACCCTTTCAATTTTATCTACGTCCTTCTTGAAGTGAGGCCTCCAGAACAGCACACAGTACTCCAGGTGTGGTCTGACCAGTGCCGTATACAATGGGACTATGACATCTTGTGATTTTGATGGGATGCCCCTGTTGATACAGCCCAAAATGGCATTTGCCTTTTTTACCGCTGCATCACACTGCCTGCTCATGTTTAGTTTACAATCCACAAGTACCCCAAGGCCTCGTTCACACACAGTGTTACCTAGAAGCGTATCCCCCATCCAGTAGGCATGCTTTTCATTTTTCTGACCCAGATGCAGAACTTTACACTTATCTTTATTAAATTGCATCTTGTTCTCATTTGCCATCTCGTTGAACTCTGTCTCTATCTTCCGGATTATTTGCCAGTCCTCCCAATTTGGTGTCATCTGCAAACTTGATGAGTAGTCCCTCCACCCCCTCATCTAGATCATTAATAAATATGTTAAAAAGTACCAGGCCGAGCACTGAGCCCTGAGGTACCCCGCTACTCACCTCTCTCCAGTCTGATGAAACACCATTGTCAAAACAACTCTTTGAGTGTGGTTCTCTAACCAATTCCCTATCCACTTAACTATCTGAAAATCCAGATTGCAGTCCTTCAACTTATCCATCAGAACATCATGGGGAACCTTGTCAAAGGCTTTACTAAAATCCAAGTAAATGACATCAACCGAATTTCCCCGATCCAGCAAACCTGTTACTTGGTCAAAAAAGGAAACCAGGTTGGTCTGGCAGGACCTGTTGGAGACAAATCCATGCTGACTTCCTTGGATCACCAAATTGTCCTCCAGATGTTTGCAGATCGCTCCCTTTAATATCTGCTCCATTATCTTCCCCACAACAGAGGTCAGACTCACTGGTCTGTAGTTTCCCGGGTCATCCTTCCTCCCTTTTTTGAAGATCGGAATAACATTTGCTCTCTTACAGTCTTCCGGGACATCTCCAGTCCTTAAAGAGGTTCCGAAGATGATGGGCAAGGGCTGTGCAAGTTCTCTGGAAAGTTCTTTGAGCACTCTCGGGTGCATTTCATCCGGCCCAGGGGATTTGAACTCATCCAGTGCAGCTAAATGCCTCTCGACAACCTCTCTATCCATGTTAACCTGCCACCCAGACACTGTCCTTTGGCTACGGCCATCTCTAGATGTGCCTAAACACTTTGACCTGTGGGAAAAAACAGATGTAAAATAGGCACTAAGCCTTTCTGCTTTCTCTGCATCTTCCGTTAGAGTTTGTCCATCCGCACCCAACAGTGGGCCTATTGCCTCCTTTACGTTTGCTCCTCACATAACTGAACAATCTTTTCTTGTTACAATGGGCTTCCCTGGCCAATCTTAGCTCACTCTCAGCTTTGGCCTTTCTTATGATTGATCTACAGTGCCTAGTAACCTGTAGGTACTCTTCTTTAGAGCTCTGTCCTTCCCTCCATTTCCTGAACATTTTCCTTTTCTTTCTTAGTTGCTCTTGAAGTTCTCTGTTCATCCAAATAGGCTTCTTAGAGCTCCTGCAGTGTTTTTGTCTTTCTGGGATAGTCATTGATTGAGCATGCAATAGCTCTTGTTTGAGTAGCGCCCACCCTTCACATGTTCCCTTCCCTTCCAGCATTCTCGTCCATGGTATGACACTCATCATGTCTCTGAGTTTATTAAAGTTTGCCCTACGAAAATCCAACATCCGTGTCTGGCTACAAGCTTCCTTGGCTCCCCATCTCAAAAGGAATTCTATGAGGACATGGTCACTTCCCCCTAGGGTCCCCACTTCCTTCACCTCATCCACCAACTCTTGCCTGTTGGTCAGTATTAAGTCCAGTATGGCTGAATCTCTTGTGGGTTCATCTGAACCTCTTGTGGGTTCAGTTGATATCGTTGCCAAACTAACTAGCCTCTCGCAGCCTTGTTGAGCAAATGTCTGTTTCTCTGTTTTGAGAAGGATCCTTAGCACAACAGAAATATTAGGCACACTATTCAGGAGTTTCTGTTGCAGTAGGAAGAGAAGCACTCCTTGTGGTGACATAGATTTTGGAAGTCCAATGAGAAAACTCTATTTACAGGAAAATCTCTTTATTGAAAGGAACAATGATGCTAGCTGTCTGGAAGCTTTGCCAAGGCTGACTTCTGCTGCCCACTGCCCTGCCTTAACCTCCAACTCCCCCCTGCTGCAAAGACACAACCACCCTTCAAGGCCACTGTAGAGAAATCCCCCCACTGACTTGCTAGCCCCTACTGCTATAATTCACACCTAAGACATATAAGGTAATCAATTACGTGGACAGAGAACAGAGCAAGGCAATAAAAGCAAAAAAATGGCAAAATCAGACATGGTTTTGACATCTTCAAGCTATTGCTATAAATTCACAGCACGGATCTTCAGCATCAATATCCTTGCTTCCATTGTGCACCAATGATTTTTCCAAATTGTCACAGGCTTTAAGTACATCTTCAGTAGATTTTTGGTTAACACTATATATATATACTAGAAATTAAGCCCGCTGTAAATAGAATACAGCGGGCGCAAGCCCCTCCCGAGCTGCAGCCGTACCCAAGCGGGCGGGCCACGCGGTCACCGGCTCTCCTTCATACAACTAGTTTATAAATATGTTGAACAATGCAGGGCCCAGAACAGATCCCTGAGACACTCCCCTTGTCACTCCCCTCCAAGAAGATGACGAGCCATTTACAAGCACCCCTTGGGGGTGATCTGTCAACTAGTTCTCAATCTATCAGTAATAGGATCCATACCATATTTTACCAACTTGTTAACAAGAATATCACGTGGAACCTTATTGAAAGCCTTACTGAAATCAAAGTAAACTAAGTCCACAGCATTCTTCTGATCTAGCAAGGTAATATCTTTCTGAAGTTCTCATTAAGTATATTATATATTTAAGCCAAGATGTTTACTGTATGTATCATTTATGAGAGTTCTAATGTAAAATGCCCTGAGCTGAAAGTGAGGGCAGTATCTTTAACACTTTTTGCTCCTTTAATATTTTGGAAACAGCCTCCTGGGTGGAGACTGTTCGGGGCCCTGTGCGCCTTCTGATTGGCCAGCCACCCTTAGACCCTCCCTCCCTCCACAAGTCAGGGGCTGTCAGAGGCTCCTTCGCAGCAGGCCTGAAGGGAGGGGGGAAGGGAGAGCACTCACCAGCCTCCTGCCAGCTTAGTCTGAGGCAAAGTGGGGGAAGCTGTTGGACATGACAATTAGCCCTGTGCAGCCCTTTCTGCCTGGGGAGCTGACCTTTATACTCTGCAGGTGAGCTGTAATTCCAGGAGCTCTCCAGGCCCCACCTGGACGTTGGCTACCCCTGGGTTGGAAATATTCCTGGAGGTTTGGAGGTGGGACTTCAAAATGGTACAATGAGACCAGCCTTCAAAGGAGCCATTTTTGCCTGCAGAGCTGATCATTATAGAGCAGGGGTCGTCAACCCCCGGTCCGGGCCACAAAGGCCTTGGTACCGGGCCGCTGCGCCTGCCTCTCCCCCCCCCCCCCCGCAGCGAGAAGCTCGGCAGGCCCCAAGCAAAGCGGCCGCCGAAGTGTCCACTTCACTCACAGCCCAGCTAGCTTCTTGCTGTGGGGGGGGGGGGGGGGCGGAGAAGCAGGTGTGGCCTCCGGCACGGCAGCAGACGCAAATACACATGTGTGGAGCTGCCGTGCATGCATGTTAGCGCCCCCTTCTGGCGAAAACCCGCATGTGCGGCTACTTTGTGCATGCACATTAGCGCCACCTGCTGGCAGCCAGGAGCTCTCCCCCACCCCCGGAGGCAGTCCTCAACCGGAAAAAGGTTGGGGACTGCTGCTCTAGAGCAGTGGTTCTCAACCTTCCTAATTCCGCGCCCTTTTAATACAGTTCCTCATGTTGTGGTGACCCCCAACCATAACATTATTTTTATCGTCATAATCCTTTTGTCTGGTTTTGCCTGGAGAATATGGCTGCTTTCTCAGGATGCCAGCCTCCAGATGGGCCCTGGGGATCCCCCGGAATCACAGCTCCTCTGCATGCCACAGAGAGCAGATCCCCTGGATTAAAGGGCTGATTTCTTGGGATGCCAGCCTCCAGATGGGCCCTGGGGATCCCCCAGAATCACAGCTCCTCTGCAAGCCACAGAGAGCAGATCCCCTGGATTAAAGGGCTGATTTCTTGGGATGTCATCCTCCAGATGGGCCCTGGGGATCCCCCGGAATCACAGCTCCTCTGCATGCCACAGAGAGCAGATCCCCTGGATTAAAGGGCTGATTTCTTGGGATGCCAGCCTCCAGATGGGCCCTGGGGATCCCCCAGAATCACAGCTCCTCTGCAAGCCACAGAGAGCAGATCCCCTGGATTAAAGGGCTGATTTCTTGGGATGTCATCCTCCAGATGGGCCCTGGGGATCCCCCGGAATCACAGCTCCTCTGCATGCCACAGAGAGCAGATCCCCTGGATTAAAGGGCTGATTTCTTGGGATGTCATCCTCCAGATGGGCCCTGGGGATCTCCCGGAATCACAGTGCCTGCCCCGAGGTCCTCTGCACAATCTCAGAGGTGCCTGCCCACCTTCAGCAGCCCCAGGATCTTGAAGACGCCCAGTCTGTGGCGTCCGTGGCTCCCTCTCACCCACGTGCATGGAAGGCAGGAGGAAGGATGCCCAGCTCGCTCCTCCCTCCCTTCTCCGCTACGCTGCCTCCAGCCCTTGCATAAGTGGCCCAGAATTTCCAGTGGAGTTAGCTTTACAGGAAAGTAGACAGTGAGACTTTGGGGGGAACTAGGTGATCCACTTTTATTAGGCAATGACTTGGCCTTGCAGACAACAACAGGGGCTGCAGCTGCACAGAGAGACCTCCTCTCAGGGTTGCCACCCTCCAAGTGAGGCACTAAACCTACACCAAACCATGAGCTAGCACTCTCTCTCTCTCCCCCACAGGGAGTCTGTTATGGGGAGAGGAAGGGAAGGCGATTGTAAACTACCTTGAGACTCCTTTAGGTAGTAAACAGCAGGGCACAACAATCCATCCCTTCTTCTTCTAAGAAGCAACAATGAAAGAAGTATGTGGGCACATAACATTATATCAACAGTGAAAAAATGGAGACAGAAGGAGCAGGGTGGACACCTGTGTACTGTGACTACCCCATGTGGATTAGGACAGGGGGACATTTCGGTGTCTGAGGTCTCATTCACACAAGAAGAGAAATGACATTGAACACAGAACTGGGAGGAATTGGTTGCCATGTAATCTTCCCCTAAGAAGAGTCTCCAGTCTGATTTTCCCTTCACATATCTGAGGACATGGCTCTGGAAAGCTCATCTGTAAACACTATGCCAAAATTCCCAAAGGTCAGTCCACTCCCACACTCAATGAACATTCCCCACCACAGATTCTTGACACCCATATCTCCACACCCATGGCCTCATTTGCCACCATGCCACCACAACCCCCCACACAACACACATATTCAGCCTCATGCCCTTTCAGACTGGACAACTCCTCCCCTTCCTCTTCCCACTGCCAAGCTCCCTCTATCTTAATCACTCTCTTCCTTTCTACCTCCTTCTTTCTTTGCTATTCCCCCCTCCCCCCGCTAGCACCCGTTGTATCAGCTACAATGGGCGTTCATAGGGGGAAGGGGAGGCAAAGACTCTGGGTGCCCACTGAGATCAGACAGAAGTAGAGGAGCTGGGGAACCAGAGGACTGGAGGGGGAGAGAAAGGGGGGAAATCAGGGGGGAAACTTATCACTGTTGAATAAAGAGATGGGTGGGAGGGGGACCAAGTACTAAATTGGCGGGAAAACAACGAAACAGAAGATAATTTTCCCAACCCAAACCACCCAACCTACCTCAATTAGTGTCATGCCATCTCCTGTTTTCACTGGGAGCTTGAATTCTATGTATGGTTCCCACTCCCCGCCCCACACACCTGTTTTGATGATTGGTGTAATGGTTAGGAGTACAGACTTTTAATCCGGTGAGTTGGGTTTGATTCCCTGCTCCCCCACATGCAGCCAGCTGGGTGACCTTGGGCTCATCACAGCTCTGATAAAACTGTTCTGACCAAGCAGGAATATCAGGGCTCTCTCAGCCTCCCTTCCCTCACAGGGTGTCTGTTGTGGGGAGGGGAAAGGGAATGCGACTGTAAGCCACTTTGAGCCTCCTTCGGGTAGGGAAAAGCAGCATATAAGAACCAACTCTTCTTCTTCTTCAGTAATCTCAGGGCTCTCAGCCTCCCCTCCCTCACAGGGTGCCTGTTGTGGGGAGAGGAAAGGGAAGGCGACTGTAAGCCACTTAGAAGAGAAAAAGTGGCATATAAGAACCAACTTTTCTTCTTCCTCCTCCTCTTCTTCTTCTTCTTCTTCTTCTTCTTCTTCTTCTTCTTCTGCTACTGCCTCCAGGCATTCCTTTCAAGTGTCATAAGTGTCATGCTTATCTCAAGGTTCTCAGCTCCACCTTCCTTGCAGCTGGATTATTACCTGGCAACTCAGACACGTAGTCTTTGGTTTTTGTGCCCATTAGATCAACCACAGCACATGCTGCTGCAGGAGCATCCCCTTCCCTTTCCTCCTGTTGTGCTTTGTGCCTGTGTGTGTGAATTTAGCAGAATGTTTAGCAAAGAGATAGGAGTGTAGGGTAATTCTACCCCATGAATTTGTTCCTTTCCCTTAGCTTTCAGCTTCTATGTGTTGCAAGAAAGAAGTTGTGTTCTGCAGCTCCTGTGAGTACATAGATTTATTGCCCCGCACCCACCCCAGATTCTTAGATCTTATCTGAAACCAGGCTTTCATCTAGCCCAACCCCCTGCACAGTGCAGGTACCCACAACGACCTGCCTACCCACAGTAAGCCCAATTCCTTGCCCAAGTGATTCCCTCCAACAAAAATCTCCAGGATCCAGCCTGGCCTGGAAGGAATCCACCTGCCATCCCACAGTGGCGATCAGCAATTCCCTGGACATGCAAGGAAGGAAGGGCCACAAGAGACAAAGACTGGCACCTCCCTCCCTGCCCACCCACTCACAGTCTGCCTGAGTTCATAAAATCTGCATTTCTGTCAGAGGACTATCTAGCTTCTGCTTTAAAACTTCCAAAGAAGGAGAACTCACCACCTCCCAAAGAAGCCTGTTCCACTGAGAAACCACTTTAACTGTCGGATGTTTAGCCGAAAATTCTTTTGAATTAACTTCAACCTATTGGTTCTGGTCTGACCCTCTGGAGCAACAGAAAACAACTCTGCTCCATCTCCTATATGAGAGCCCTTCAAGTTTTAGAATAGGGTTATGATATCACCTCTTAGTCATCTTCTCTCCAGGCTAATCAGACCAAGTTCCCTTAACTTTTCCTCATACAACTTGGTCTCCAAACCCCTCCCCATCTTTATAGCCCTCTTCGAGACACACTCCAGTTTCTCTATATCCTTCTTCAGTTGTGGTTCCCAAAAATGAACACCGGACTCCAAGGGAGGTCTTTCCGTGATCTGGACACTCTACTACTTTTAATGCAACCCATTTCCTTTTTAGCCAATGAGTCACACTGCGGACTCCTGCTCAGTGTCTGGTCTCCTAAGACCCCCCCCCCCGATCCTTTTCACACGTACTCCTGCCCAGACAAGGCTCAGCCACCCTATGATGCGGCCTAGTCCTGCGGGGCCGAGGCAAAATAAGAGCATCTAAAGGCCCCCCTTCAAGGATCGCTGCCTTGTTGTGGCAAGGGGGCTTGCGTAGCTCAGTGAAGCTATGAGCTATGCCGTGCAGGGCCACCCAAGACGGACAGGTCATAGCTGAGAGCTCTGACAAAAGGTGATCCACTGGAGAAGGCAATGGCAAACCACTCCAGTATCTTTGCCATGAAAACTCTATGGACAGTTCCAATAGGCATAACGATATGACGCCGGAAGATGAGCCCCTCAGGTCGGAAGGTGTCCAATATGCTACTGGGGATGAGCAGACGGCTAGTACGAGTAGCGCCAGAATGAATGAAGCGGCTGGGCCAAAGCCGAAAGGACGCTCAGTTGTGGAAGTAACTGGTGGCGAAAAGACAGTCCGATGCTGTAAAGATTTTTATTCCATAGGAACCTGGAACGTCAGATCCATGAATCAAGGCAAGCTGGACGTGGTTAAACAAGAAATGAGAAGACTGAACATCGACATTTTAGGAATCAGTGAACTAAAATGGACAGGAATGGGTGAATTTAATTCAGATGACCATCAGGTATACTACTGTGGACAAGAATCTCGCAGAAGAAATGGAGTAGCCTTCATAATCAATAAGAGAGTAGGAAAAGCAGTCTTGGGATACAATCCCCAAAATGACAGAATGATCTCAGTTCGAATCCAAGGCAAACCATTCAACATCACAGTGATCCAGGTCTATGCCCCAACCACTGCTGCTGAAGAGGATGAAGTTGATCAGTTCTATGAAGCCCTACAACACCTTATAGAAGCAACGCCAAAAAATGATGTGCTTATCATCATGGGGGATTGGAATGCTAAAGTAGGAAGCCAAAAGATAACTGGGATAACAGGCAAGTTTGGCCTTGGAGTACAAAATGAAGCAGGGCACAGGCTGGTAGAATTTTGTCAAGAGAATACAATGGTCATAGCAAACACTCTTTTCCAACAACCCAAGAGACGACTCTACACATGGACATCACCAGACGGTCAACACAGAAATCAGATTGACTATGTACTCTGCAGCCAAAGATGGAAAAGTTCTATACAGACAATAAAAACAAGACCAGGAGCTGATTGTGGTTCAGATCATGAGCTTCTTGTTGCAAAATTTAGGCTTAAATTGAAGAAAGTAGGGAAAAGCACTAGGCCACTCAGGTACGAACTAAATCATATCCCCGACGAATATACAGTAGAGGTGACAAATAGATTTAAGGAATTAGATCTGATAGACAGAGTGCCTGAAGAACTATGGACGGAGGTTCGCAACATTGTACAAGAGGTAGCAACTAAAACCATCCCAAAGAAAAAGAAATCCAAGAAAGCAAAATGGCTGTCTGAGGAAGCTTTACAAATAGCTAAGGAGAGAAGGGAAGTGAAAGGCAAGGGAGAAAGAGAAAGATACACCCAATTGAATGCAGAATTCCAGAGAAAAGCTAGAAGAGATAAGAATGCCTTCTTAAATGAACAGTGCAAACAAATAGAAGAAAACAATAGAATGGGGAGGACCAGAGATCTTTTCAAGAAAATTGGAGATATGAAGAGAACGTTTCATGCAAAGATGGGTATGATAAGGGACCAAAATGGTAGGGACCTCACAGAAGCAGAAGAGATTAAGCAAAGGTGGCAAAATTATACAGAAGAACTATACAAGAGCGAGCTTAACATCCCTGATGACCACAGTGGGGTAGTTACTGACCTGGAGCCAGACATCCTGGAATGTGAAGTCAAATGGGCCTTAGGAAGTCTGAGCAACAATAAAGCTAGTGGTGGTGACAGCATTCCAGTAGAACTATTCAAAATCTTAAAGGACGATGCAGTAAAAGTGCTACACTCAATATGCCAGCAAATTTGGAAAACTCAGCAATGGCCACAGGATTGGAAAAGGTCAGTTTACATTCCTATCCCAAAGAAGGGCAATGCCAAAGAATGTTCAAACTACCGCACCATTGCACTCATTTCTCATGCTAGCAAAGTTATGCTCAAAATCCTACAAGCTAGGCTCCAGCAATATGTGGACCGAGAACTTCCAGAAGTACAGGCAGGATTTCGAAGAGGTAGAGGAACTAGAGATCAAATTGCCAACATACGCTGGATCATGGAAAAAGCTAGGGAGTTCCAGAAGAACATCTACTTCTGCTTCATTGACTATGCTAAAGCCTTTGATTGTGTGGAGCACAACAAATTGTGGCAAGTTCTTAAAGAGATGGGAATACCAGAGCATCTTATTTGTCTCTTGAGAAATTTATATGCAGGTCAAGAAGCAACAGTGAGAACTGAACATGGAATCACGGATTGGTTCAAAATTGAGAAAGGAGTTCGGCAAGGCTGTATACTGTCGCCTTGCCTATTTAACTTGTATGCGGAGCACATCATGAGAAAGGCAGGATTAGAGGAGTCACCAATTGGGATCAAGATTGCAGGGAGAAATATCAACAACCTCAGATATGCAGATGATACCACTCTAATGGCAGAAAGTGAAGAGGAACTAAAGAGCCTGTTGATGCGGGTGAAGGAGGAGAGTGCAAAAGTTGGCTTGAAACTCAACATCAAGAAAACAAAGATCATGGCAGCCGGCCCTCTCAATTCATGGCAAATAGATGGGGAAGAAATGGAGATAGTGACAGATTTTATTTTCCTCGGCTCCAAGATCACTGCAGATGGGGACTGCAGCAAAGAAATTAAAAGACGCTTGCTCCTAGGGAGGAAAGCTATGGCAAATCTAGACAGCATCCTAAAAAGCAGAGACATCACCCTACCAACAAAAGTGTGTTTAGTCAAGGCTATGGTATTCCCAGTTGCAATGTATGGCTGCGAAAGTTGGACCATAAGGAAGGCCGAGCGTCAAAGAATTGAGGCTTTTGAACTCTGGTGCTGGAGAAGACTCTTGCGAGTCCCTTGGACTGCAAGGCGAACAAACCGGTCAGTCCTAGAGGAGATCAGCCCTGACTGCTCTTTAGAAGGCCAGATCCTGAAGATGAAACTCAAATACTTTGGCCACCTCATGAGAAGGAAGGACTCCCTGGAGAAGAGCCTAATGCTGGGAGTGATCGAGGGCAAAAGAAGAAGGGGACGACAGAGAATGAGGTGGATGGATGGAGTCACTGAAGCAGTAGGTGCAAACTTAAAAGGACTCCAGGGAATGGTAGAGGACAGGAAGGCCTGGAGGATCATTGTCCATGGGGTCGCGATGGGTCGGACACGACTTCGCACATAACAACAACAAAGGCCGGCAGGTCGGGGGACTTCTTGCCAAAGGAAGGCTGCAAAGCATTGCAATGAACAAATCCCTTCAAAGCGTTTAACAGGGTGGAATCCAAAAACTCCCCCAGATCTGGACGGCTGGCTCACCCCCCCCCCCCACCTGGCACCTCCATGTCCTCTCCAGCTCTGCAAGGGGGCTCTCTGGTTTGCCGGCAAGGCAGGGTCGGGGCCCCATGAACCCTGGGCTACAACGTCTACATGGAGAAACTGGTACTGCTCCCCCATACTCCCGTGTGGGGCTCGGATGGGAGTGGGGAAGCCAGGTGTGCTGGGCGCCTGGCTTCCCAGATGCCATTTCAGCCCCACACCACCATCCCCATCTGAGCCTCGTGCTGTGGCGAGGCAGCTGCCCTGAGGCGGTGTGGGGCTGAGGCGGCATCAGAGAGGCCTGGCCCCCAGGACCCCTGGCTTCCCCACCCCAGTCTGAGCCCCGTGCCGGCATCTACCTTCTCCGAGGCACCCCCCCCTTTTTTGTTTTGTTAAAGCACTCCTCTGTTGTAATGCAACCACTCTGGTTTTCTAAAGCAAAAAACAAAGAACCTTGCGGTGGAAGGGGGCAGCAGATCAAGGTGACATGGAATGAAATGGGAGGTGGGGTGGGGTGGGTGAGGACACAGGGCATAGGGAGGAGCTTAGTGCTAGGACTAAGGAGGGGGGAGGATGGTGACGTGGGAAGGGGTGGGCACACACACACACACACAAATTGGTGGGCGCTGTGAAAACTCGTGGGAGTTTTCAGTTCCTGTCCTTCGGCCATCCTGTGGGCATACCACTTCTGGGGGCACGGCGGGGGGGGGGAGCGGGGCAACTCTCCTGCAGCTAAAGACCAGGGGGCAGCCTGGCAGAATGCCTCCTGTGCAGTAAACATGCCGGAGGGCAGCCAGGGCTGGAGGGGAGGCTGAGAGTGCGTCAGTGGCCAAGGGCACCCGGGATTCCTGGACCTCAACCGCGCATTGCACGGGCTCCGTCTGCGCAGGGCTTCTGGCTTCTGGCTGCCAATGCCAATGCCAGCGGAGGCTTGACTCCTGCCCTGAGCGCTGACAGAGGCCTGCTTCATTATAAAATAATAATGTTATTATAATATGTGCGGGCAACAGATTCCGCGATGGCTTCGTCTGTTGGTTTTTGGAGACCTCCCAGGGAACTGTTATTGCTGCCTGCCATGTGGTGGGTGCTTTCACAATGGCCTGGAAGAATAAACACGGCCATAATCATCAGCGCTCCTCATTCCTGGCACTTGGAGGCTTCCATCGCTTTTCACGGCTTTTGAAAGCGGCCTCTGAACAGGAGCCCTTGAGCCCTGAGGAGGCCTGGCTAGGCGGCCGCTTGGATCCGGCCTCATCTCGGGGAAAAGCACACGTGGGCGAGCCAAGCGAGGGGGCAGCCATTCCGCCAAGGCCTCCAGCCTCCCCTGCGGCTCTGGAGGGCAAGTCAGTCTTGTTCCCATTTTACAGAGGCAAACCCCTGCAAATCCAGGGTTGGGCATATATTACAATGGCCACTTGCCAAGGCCCCTCCCGATGAACTGGGGGCCTCCCTTCAAAAGGGATGTGGATACAGTTGAGAGGGGGCAAAGGAGAGTGACGAGGAGGATCCAGGGCCTGGGGACCAAGCCCCAGGAGGAAAGGCGGAGGGGCTTGGGAATGTTCAGCCTGGAGGAGAGGAGGCTGAGGGGGGACAGGAGGGCTCTCTTGAAGGATCTGACAGGCTGTCACTTAGAGGAGGGAACAGAGTGGTTCCTATTGCCAGGAGAGGAGACGACCTGCAGTAATGGCTTTAAAATATGTGGAAAACAATATTGGCTAGATAGCAGGATTTCCCCCCCCCCCACAGTCAGAGTAGTTCAGCAGAGGAATGGGCTTCCTGAGGAGGTGGGGAGCTCCCCCTTAAAAAGGTAAAGGTATCCCCTGTGCAAGCACCGAGTCATGTCTGACCCTTGGGGTGACGCCCTCCAGCGTTTTCATGGCAGACTCAATACGGGGTGGTTTGCCAGTGCCTTCCCCAGTCAT
Organism: Paroedura picta; assembly: GCF_049243985.1. Taxonomy (NCBI): domain Eukaryota; kingdom Metazoa; phylum Chordata; class Lepidosauria; order Squamata; family Gekkonidae; genus Paroedura; species Paroedura picta. The sequence goes on along the minus strand of NC_135376.1, from coordinate 103,804,101 downwards.
TACCGTTTACCCCCCAGCAAGCAAGCTGGGTACTCATTTTACCGACCTCGGAAGGAAGGAAGGCTGAGTCAACCTTGAGCCGGCTGCTGGGATCAAACTCCCAGCCTCATGGGCAGAGCTTTCAGACTGCTGCCTTACCACTGTGCGCCACAAGAGGCTCCCCCTTGCTGGCCATTTTAAAACAGCGGCTGGACAGGTCCTTCTCCTGGATGCTGGAGGCTGATCCTGCACAGAGCAGGGGGTGGACTAGATGGCCTGCATGGCCCCTTCCCACTCTAGGATTCTATATGCACATTAAAAAAACAAATCAATCTTAGGAATGCAAAATATGTGCACTCTGCAAGAATCCTCACCATGGATCCGAGTGCGGAGGCTGCATTTTTTCACCAGAATTGCCTTTTACCTTGTTGTTCAACTTCTGCAGTGTTTAGAGCAATACTTTGCTTCAGGCTGTTTGATGTTCACATTGTTCTCTCATCCTGTAATTCTGGCCCTATTGCATTGTTCCCCCAGCTACTCTGTGCTACCTGATTAGACATTTTCATACGCTGTCCTCTGCCTTGAGTCTCACTGAGAAATGCTGACTTATAAAGCAAGCAAGCAAGATGATAAGTAAATAGCTCTCAATTGCCCTGCATGAAAAACACAAACAATTCACATAATACTTAAAACAGGCATTGAGTGGCACAAATGGAATCTATTCCAGCATAAACTTGAGTGAATCAGAGCTCACTTCTTCAGGAGAACAGCCCTGTTCACATATAACGGTGGAGCACGGACAAGCTGCACAAATGTGCCCCTGCCAGCTTGGAATACAGTATTCACTGTACCAGGGCTGAGTCCCTGCCTAAACCGGGAGATCTTGCATGTCCATGATTGCGGTACCCACGCTGGTATTGCAGCCCCGTGCTCTCAGTGGCTGGGCGCTCAGCCTCCTGTCCTTCCCTTCAGCATCCACCTGCCATGCTTCTTGGTGCCTGGCTGCTCCAGATGGCTAGCCCGGAGGCCGAGCTTTTGACGACAGGTGGCTGAGCCAGCACCAAAGCTTGGATAGGTTGGTGGGAGAAGGAAGGTTATGCGGGCCGACCAAGGGCAGAGGCACCAAGGGGAGCAGACAGCAGGGCCCAGGTGCAGCCTGCTCTCTTAAGGCAAGTTGTCGTATGTACCAGCGGCACAACACCCAAGAGCAGAATCCTGACTGTCCTTCTCTCAGGATCTCAGAGCAGGTGAAGGTTGGGGGCCAGGCTGGGAGAAGAAAGGGCAAAGGGCATTAACCCCTGCACAGACAGAGAGACCAGTGCGAAGTTCATTCATTTCAGAATATTTCTTCTAGGACTTGCGTGGGGAAAAGTCAGGGCTTCAGACGGCAGAGCACAGCCAGTGTCAATAAGCCAAGGGAGGAGGGGGGCTACATACTCTTTTGCTTATCTCACCTCCTTTTTGTGTGACACAAAGGAAAGTCCCCTCACCACCCCAACTGCAGAGGAGGAGGTGTGGAGCTGGGGACTGTGGCGGAATCGGCTGCCTGCTTGACAGATGCCAAGCCCTCCCCCCCTTCCCTGGGTGGGGCCTGCCTCTTCGGGTCTGTCGCTGCCACCACTCACTGACTGCAACACCCCTTCCCGTGGGGTACACAGTGAGACCCCTCGGCTGGGCTCCTGGGTCAAACACCATCCATCTTCGTGTCCCGCCTGGAGAGTTGCCAACCACTGGTTTTGCCTGGTTTCCCTCCCCTGGGCCCTCCCAAGCAGGGGAGACTAGGTGGTCCAGAGCACCAGCCCCCTGGTTATATGGAAAACTCAGGTTTCTTGAGCTATTTACAGCCAGACAGATCAATGCACACTCCCTCCAGCCCACCCCGTGGACTCCAGCCACAGCAGGAACTTAAAGGGACGAGTCAACTCTCTCCCTCCACTGCCTGCTGAAGAGGGCAGAGGCTCCTGGGGACCCCTGCCTGCCTGCCTGCCAGGCTCCCTGCCCACCGGCTTGGTGGCTGCTTCTCCTGGGGTCAGGCCAGGCCCTGTCCCTCTGCCCTCTCTGCAGAGCAGATCTGCCCCCTTCTCCCTTGGGGACCCTGGAGAGACTGTCCCCCCCCTCCCAGGAGGTATGGAGGCTAAATACCCACAGGCTCCTCCCCCTGGTGGAGCCTGACTCCGCCCTTCCATTGGGGCATGTGACCCTCTCCCTTCCCTGAGGCAATTGTAGGCAATCACAGCCTCTCTCTCCCCCCCCCCCCCCGCCCAGCACCCTTTTGAACCAGCAGGCCCAGGGCAGCCATTTTAGGGCACCCATCCCCCTCTAGGCCTCCTTTTGCCACAGGGATAAGGCGACCAGATTTTAACATTGGTAAAGCGGGACACCATTGACCGGGGAGTTTCTTGATTAAAATTTGATCCATGGACGTGAATGCTGGACGAACCTTGAAAAAAAAGAGAGATTTACGCGTTTAAATGTATATGTGCTTATTCATGGATGCGTAGGGCTCCTTTCACTGCAAGCCCTTTTGCCATCCGGAGCTTTGAAGCTTGAAAAAAAACCTGGCGATATTTTTGGGAGGTTGGGAAGAGGCATGCTTTATGGGCAAACTGGCGGGGAAAAGCATATTTTATGCTCTGCTTGGGCGGTTGTGCCCCTATTAGTTGCTCCAGGCAGGTTTTTCTTTTTTAAAAAAGAAAGCCCGTTCTGGGATAAGAGAGAGGGAAGCGTGCTAGAGCAGTGGTCCCCAACCTTTTCATCACCGGGGACCACTCAACGCCGGGGACCACTCAACGCCTTTTACTGAGGCCCGGTGGGGGGGGGGTAGTTTACTCCTCTACTCTCAACCACTGCCCTAGCGCTCTCTGATCGCTACGGTAACGTTTAAACATCCCTTCAAAATAAGATACAGACACGCCACAACAATGAACATAAGGAACATTTTATTTTCACTCATGAAAATATTCACTATTTTAACTCATCATCATGATCATCATCATGATCATGATCATGATCATGATCATGATCATGATCATGATCATCATCATCATGATCATCATCATCATGATCATCATCATCATCATCATCATCATCATCATCATCATCATCATCATCATCATCATTATTATTATTATTATTATTATTATTATTATTTAATTTTTAGACCGCGGTTCTCCAAATAGGTCTCAGGGCGGTTTACAATATAAACAGTTAAAACACCATAAAACCCCCATAAAAACCCCAATTAACATCAACAAAAGTTACATATAACATATAAGTGGCGGAGGTCACAATTCTGATCGTAGTTACCCGACTTCCCCCCAAGTTCAGCCTGGTGGAGAGAATAATATTCAGAAGAGGGTGGCACCAATACAATAGATCTAACAATGATCTCGATGTTAGAGATCTCAATATTGGAGGGGATCCTCTGATGGATTTGTGGAAGAGCTGCCCTGGCCTCAGCCATATGCCTGGCGGAAGAGCTCCGTCTTACAGGCCCTGCGGAAAGCTGGTAGATCCCGCAGGGCTCTTAGCTCTTCCGGGAGCTCATTCCACCAGGTTGGGGCCAGGACTGAAAAGGCCCTGGCCCGGGTCAAGGCCAGGTGAACATCCCGTGGGCCTGGGACAACCAGTAAATTCATACCCACAGAGCGGAGTGCCCTGCGGGGGGCATAAGCAACCAAGCGGTCCCGCAGGTAGACGGGACCCAGGCTGTGTATAGCCTTAAAGGTCAATACCAATACCTTGAATCTGATTTGGAAACAGACTGGTAACCAGTGCAGATGACGAAGCACCGGCTGAATGTGGGCCCTCAAAGGTGTTCTAGTGAGGACCCTGGCAGCCGCATTTTGGACCAGCTGTAACATCTGAGTCAAAAACAAGGGAAGACCTGTGTAGAGTGAGTTACAGAAGTCTAATCTGGAAGTGACCATTGCATGGATCACGGTGGCCAGGTGTTCCGAGGATAGGTAGGGCACTAGAAGCCGAGCTTGGCGAAGATGGAAAAATGCCGTCCGAGCTGCATTGGTGACCTGAGCCTCCATAGAGAGGGAGACATCAAATGTCACCCCCAAATTCCTGGCAACTGGTGCAGGTGTTAATTGCACCCCGTTCAGGCATGGGAGGTGCTCTTCCTGGTCCTGCCCTCTTCTGCCCAGCCGCAGGACCTCCGTCTTAGAGGGGTTGAGTTTCAGGCGACTCTGCCTGAGCCATCCAGCTACCGCTTCCAAACAACTGGCAAATGTATCCAGGGTGGAGTCTGGCCGGCCGTCCATTAGGAAGGAGAGCTGGGTGTCATCCACATATTGGTGGCATCCCAATCCATAGCCCTGGACCAGCTGGGCTAGAGGGAGCATATAGATGTTAAAAAGTGTGGGGGAGAGTATCACCCCCTGCGGAACCCCACAAGGGAGCTCACAAGGGCTCGACATACTCTCCCCCATCGCAACCCTCTGCGTCCGGTTCTGGAGAAAGAAGACCAGCCATTCAATCGCAGTCCCCCTTATTCCAGCTCCGGCGAGGCAGTGTACCAATAACTCGTAGTTGACTTCATCAAATGCGGCCGACAGGTCTAGAATCACGAGAATGGCGGAGCCGCCCCGATCCAGCTGGCGCCGGATATCATCCATGAGGACGACCAGCACGGTCTCCACCCTTTGGCCAGAGCGGAAGCCAGACTGGTATGGGTCTAGGGCCGAAGTTTCATCCAAGAAACCTAGGAGTTGGTCTGCCGCGGCCCGCTCTATCACCTTACCCAGGAAAGTCCAGTGCGAAACTGGGCAGTAACTGGCGGGGTTCTGCGGGTCCTATGATGGCTTTTTCAGTAAAGGGCGTACCACTGCTTCCTTGAGCCCCTTAGTAAACTCTCCTGATGTTAAGGAGAGGTTGACAATCTCCCTCAAGGGACCTCCTATCTGCTGGTCGCCCGATTTGAGCAACCAGGATAGACGGGGATCCAAGGGGCAAGTGGTCGCCCTCACTGAACCCAGTAACTTGTCCGGTTACAGAGAACCGCCTGAAGCCATCAAACACTAACCCCCTTGACGGCCATGGAGCTTCCAGTTCACTAACTGTATCAATCGTGGCAGGTAGGTCACGGCGGAGCGACAGGACTTTGTCCGCAAAATAGCTCGATAATGCCACACAGCTCAATTCCAATTCCCTTATCGTTTGTTGCCCTTCCTCGAGGGCGGTAAGTGATCTGATTACCTTAAATAATTGTGCTGGGCGAGAGCTTGCGGACGCGATTTCTGCGGCGTAGAAGTCTCGTTTCGCTGCTTTCACTGCATTCTCATACGCCTTCATAAGCGTGCAATGAGATGTCCTTGTAGCTTCGTCGCGAGTCTTCCTCCACACTCGCTCAAGCCGTCTCACTTCCTTCTTCCTCTCCCGAAGCTCCTGGGAGTACCATGGAGCCTGTTTGAGGCAAAGGCGGAGAGGGCGCCTAGGAGCAATCTGGTCATTTGCAGCCGTAAGTCGGGACTGCCAGTCCTATACCAAGGCCATCAACGAGGTGCCGAAGGGCATCAGGTCCTGCAGAGCATTCAGGAATCTCTCGGATTCCATGAGTCTCCGTGGGTAGACTTGAATACGTCCGTCACCCAAATGGAGAGGGGGTGGTATCCTCAGTCGAGCCTTCAAGGCATGGTGGTCTGACCATGGAACGATGTTATTCGCCACCAGATCTACCGCTACACCTGCAGCAAAGATCAAATCGAGGGTGTGACCAGCCTGATGGGTGTGACCAGCAACAATCTGCGAGAACCCTAGTGTCTCCATGGCTGACACTAGATCCAGGCCAAGTCCTGAAGACGGTGCATCCACGTGAACGTTGAAGTCCCCAAAAACTAAAAGTTTTGGGTACTGCAATGTCCAGGCAGCCACCGCCTCCAGCAGGCCTGGCAGGGAATCTGGAGGGGCAGTGGGTGATCGATACACCAACCAGAACGCCACGTTCTCAACCGATTCCCACCCAAGACCAACACAATCCCTGGAATCGTTGGCGCAGGGAGAGCCCTGAAGGAGAAGGTCTCTCTGACCAGAATTACCACCCCCCCCTACCCTCCCATGGAGCCGGGGTTGATGCAGGACGGAAAACCCAGGCGGTGCCAGATCTTTCAAGGCGACAGTCTCACCTTCGCGCACCCAGCTTTCCGTCACGCAAGCCAGGTCAGCCTCATGCCTTACAAAGTAATCCTGCAGGGTTGAGGACTTGTTGTTTATTGACCTGGCACTGCATAGGATCAACACCGGTTCCACCCTAGCCCTCTCCCCCATGAACCTGGGGATGGGACGAAGATTTGAAGGGCAACGTCCATATCGATCAGGCCACCGACTGCGGAAATTCCTTCTTGGACCTACGTACGTCGTTGCCCCCCTATTATTGAATCTCCTCCCACCGCTATGTTTGCCTTGGCCCAGAAGAACTGGAATTATAGTCCCGGGCCGGATCCCCATCTCAATAACCACACTCTCCTCCCTAGGCCACCATGTAGGGCAGTCGTTCATCTAACAATCTAATAGCTGTCTAAAAACCTCCCATCCCAATCCCATCCCAAACCCTCCCTCAAAAAACCTTCCCTCAGAACCCACCCTCAACTAACTACAGCTATACTGGTCCTACCCACTAGCTATCCAGGGTGTTATACCGAGGATCCAGCTGAATACCCAGCTGCTCTCCTCATGACAATGACAAATCAATGGGAACCCTGAGCTTGTTTCTCTGCAACGAGATAGTCCCATTTGGGAGTGATGGGAGACAAGTGTGTTGTAAAGGGCTGGGGGGGGGATGAAGTAAAGGGCCGGGGGGGGAGAAGGCATCCTTCGGGGCCCACCTCCAATTAGTCGAAGGACCACATGTGGTCCGCAGCCCACAGGTTGGGGATTGCTATGCTAGAGGGAAGGCCCTGGAGCGGAACATCTTGCTACTTCGGCCACTTTGATAAGGCACGTGTCTTTTGCAAGTGGCTTGCTGGCTGCTCTCCTCCATGGCAGGGGGAGTACAGTTTATGCGATTCCCCTGCAAGTGCTTTAAAATGGAGGATGTGGCTTGAGGATTGCTGCTGGAATGCAGGATGTTCACGATGTCATGCAAAGCACCGAAAATACGGGGCTTACAAAAGGTAAGAATTTCACTATTTTTATCGGATGCAGAATGGCTCAGAGAAATTCTGAGAGAGAACAGAGAGAAAGCAGAAAGGCTTTCTATTTGGCCTGTTTTCTCCCAGAAGAATATGGGCACACCTAGGGATGGTAGAGCCTCTTGTAGAGCCTCTTGTGGTGCAGAGCAGTAAGGCAGCAGATATGCTGTCTGAAGGTCTGCCCATGAGGCTGGGAGTTCAATCCCAGCAGCTGGCTCAAGGTTGACTCAGCCTTCCATCCTTCCGAGGTCGGTAAAATGAGGACCCAGCTTGCTTGCTGGGGGGTAAACGGTAATGACTGGGGAAGGCACTGGCAAACCACCCCGTATTGAGTCTGCCATGAAAACGCTAGAGGGCGTCACCCCAAGGGTCAGACATGCTCTGGGTGCTTGCACAGGGGATACCTTTACCTTTAGGGATGGTAGTAGGCAGGGTACAGTGTCTGGCTGGCAGGTTGACATGGACAGAAAGGTTGTCAAGATGCATTCAAATCCCCTGGGCTGGATAGTGTGCACCCCATAGTGCTCAAGAACTTTCTGAAGAGTTTGCGGAAACATTGTCCATCATCTTCAGGACCTCCTGGAGGACTTGAGAGGTGCCAGAAGACTGGACTGAATGTTATCCCAATCTTCAAGGGAGGAAAGATGACCTGGGAAACCACAGGGCAGTGAGTCTGACCTCAATTGCAGGGAGGATAATGGAGCAGACTTTAAAGTCTCTCTCTTGCCCCAGAGGGACAGACCAGAATGAATGGGATGAAATTAATTCAAAAGAAATTCCATCTAAACATCCAGAAGAAGTTCCTGACAGAGTGGTTTCTCAGTGGAACAGGCTTCCTCAGGAGGTGGTGGGTTCTCCATCTTTGGAATTTTTTAAACAGAGGCTAGATAGCCATCTGACGGAGAGGCTGATTCTGTGAAGGCAAAGGGGTGGTAGGTCACAGTAGTCAAGAGCGATTGGGATGTGAGTATCCTGCATAGTGCAGGGGGTTAGACTAGATAACCCTGGAGGTCCCTTCCAACTCTATGATTCTATGATTCTAAAGGGGTTGAGAGGGGACATTACTGTGCTCATTAAGGATCTGAAATGTTGTGACTTGGAGGAGGGCAGGTTAAGGTTTCGGATGCTTTAGGATGCTTAGGGCTGATCCTGCGTTGAGGAGGGTGTTGGCCTGTATGGCCCCTTCCAACTCTGTGATTCTGTGATTCTGTGAAGGTTCCTGTGGGCAGCAGAGGATCGGACCCACAGGATTTAACCTTCGTGGAGAACAATACCGGCTGGATATTAGGAAATTTCAAAACAGCCGTTTTCTCCAGGGGAACTTCTCTGTTACCTGGAGATCAGCTGTAATCCCAGTAGCTCTCCAGTCACCACCTGGGGGTTGGCAACACTAGGGATTTCTAGAGAGTCACTTGACAAGGTGACAGCAGTTCTGGGTCTGCGCCTGGAAGTGACTTCTTCCCCGGAAGGGCCAATTCAGTGGAGTCGCCCTCAATGATTACTGGGTCTCATTAGCTGATTAAGGGATCTTGATGCTAAGTTTAGGTAGATCCTGCCCTGAGCAGGAGGTTGGACTAGATGGCAATGGCTTGTTCACCCCAGTTGTGGCCGTGGAATCTGGCCCACCTCCGTCTGGCTTAATTCTGCCCTGTTCTGTTGGTTTCCAGAGAGAGATCTGAGGGATTTGGACCCCCCCCCCTTTGGACTGTGGGAGCTCCTGTAGAATGGCGGGCTAGCTGTGGGGTGCCATCCTCCAGGTGGGGCCTGGAGTTCTCCCCGGAGGACATCTGAACTCCAGCGGTCAGTTCCCTTGAAAGAAACCGCTCCTTCGCAATGTGCCCTGCTGAGGTCCCTCCCACCCCTGCCCCCCAGGCCCAACTGCCACATCTCCAGGAGTTGGCAAATGGGACCCTGGCTGGGACCATAAAGGGGGTTTCTCTCTGGCGTCCTCTGCCATGTCCAGGGAGCCCCCCAGCTTGTGGGAGGGGAGGAAGGAGACTAGAGAGAAGGCTCTGGGGGACTCTGACCCATCATCCCCCAGCGCCTGTTGGCTTGCCTGGTGGCGGAGCTGAAGGAGGGTGGCCTGTGAAACTGGTGCTCCTGAACGGTGTCTATCCTGCCCTTCAAACTACTGCTAGGAAAGGGTGTTGAAACGCTGGGTTAAAATTGTCTGATGTTCCACAGAGGCAGGAGGCCTTCCCTAGGCCAGCTCTGCTCTAAAAACCTTTATTGGCTAAGGCTGAGGAGGCGCCCGATTGAAGGCTGATCCCCAATTGACCTTCTCAGGGGACGGTGAGAGGGTGGTGGTGGCGGGGGGGGGGGGGGAGCAAGCAGCTCCATCCATTCCCGGAGGCCACATCTGCCCTTGACCTATTTCTACCTGGTGGTGTCTGGCCTGGGTCTGGCATGGAGGGGACTTTGGTTGCACTGCTGGATTTCCATTTTAAGAGGGACAGTGAGCAGTTTCCAGTTTATCTTTCCACACCCTTTGATATAGCCTGCCTGCTCCCTTCTTATTGGAATACGGAGATGGCATTTTGGTGGCTTCTGTCTAACCAGAAGGAAAGAGTGGAACCCCCTGGGTGGGATTTCTCTTGGGCCGTGCCACCAGGTTCTGTCCTCTCTCAGGGGGGACGCCTCTGCCTGGGCTCCGAACCGGGAAGCCTGATCCAGTCAAGACACAGATGCTGCTGCTGGTCGGGAAGGAGCGAGATTCATGGGCACTGGAGTGGTGGGGCCTTGGCAGCCCCAGTGCAGAGTCTGGACCCCCAGCCGTGCCATCTGCACAGTGGCCAAGGATGCTTCCTGCCAGCAGCACTAGGTGGCCAGTTTGAAGGGGCCAGGCCGCTCCCCGCTTGTGCAACCTCACAGACTACTGCAAGGGGCTTGGCTGCCCTCGAGGACAACCTGGAAACTAAGTTCTTGCCAGGGGCGAGTGGGTGGAAACACAGCAGCCGACCTTAAAGCAGCTCCGCTGGCTGATGGTTTTTTAAAATCCAAATGCGTCTTCAGCTGCTTATGATCTTTAAAGCGCTGTGTGGCCTGGGCCAGCATCTCTCCCAGGGAGGAACTGTGGCTCGTGGCCGGTCGGCTCTCAGCCAGGTCCCAAAGGTGCCTTCACTCCGTGGCTCCCGGGGGGGGGGGGGAGGCGGAAGGCCACCCTTAGGCTTTTGAGGAGGTGCCTCAAGGGCATTTTGTTTGCTCGGGGAAGGGGAGCTCTTGGCAGGCTTTCGTTTGTTGTTTTTGCATTATTGTGTTCTCAGGTTTGTGAACCTCCTGGAGCTGCAGGGAAAGCCAGGATATAAACATTTTAGTTACAGCAAGTGAATGAATGAATGAATGAATGAATGAATGAATGAATGAATGAATGAAGGGGTTTTAAACCGTTCTTTGCCATTGCCAGCTTGAGGCTCATTTTTTTTGCTCGGTTGTGAGAGTGTGGCTGCCCAGCACAGTCAAGGCTGTGCACGTGAGAGCAGAGGTCAACCACGGCAAAAAGCAAGACTGCTGTGAGGAGAGCACACCTGGCTGCCTCTGCGGGGGGGGGGGGTGGCAGTGCCTGACTGAGGCTCTCGCGCCCCTCCCTGCAGGTCTGGAGATGCCGCCTCCTGGGCCTAGATGGTACTTTCTGGACTCTGGTGCCATGAGCAGATTCTGCCAACAAGCAGGCCTGATGTGCTGACCTGTGTGAATGCAGCCAGGCACAGGAGGCGTCGGTCAGGAGAGTGTTGGACGAAGACCTAAGAGAGCCGGGAGCCAAAAGAATCTTGCTCCAGCTCCCACATACCTCTGCGCATGTGTGTGCGCATGCCTGCCTGAGGGGGACCTGGCCAGTCTGCCCTCCTGTGTGGATGTGGACTCCAGCCCACCGTGGGCCCAGAGGCTGCCTCTTGGCCTTCTCTCTGTGCAGGAGAGCCCTCCTTCCCGCCAAGTGGCCACCGCCTCCTCCGCCTCCTCCTCCTCCTCCTCCTCCTCCTCTGGCCCTGCCAGCAAAGCACATGAAATGCATCCCTTCCCGCTGCCGCCGGTCCCCTCCTCCCCTGAGTGTGCCTCTGTGCTGGTGAGAGAGAGCCGGCAGTGGTGAGCGCTCCTGCGGAGGATCTGTGGGGCCAGAAGACACAATGGGCTCGGTTCGAGGGTCTGAAACAGTAGACTTTAATAAAGCCACTGACAGCAACTAAGAGCCTGACCTGTGACTCCGATTACCCACAACAAGGGCTGCTTTGTGGCTCCATCTGCACCCTCATCGGGTCCCATGCGCCAGCGGCTGAAAGAACAGAGCGATCTCTGGCGGCCTTCGGTAAACACAGGAGTGGCACAAAGGCAGCCACACAGACCGGGCTTGTGCAGCTTTTCTTCCACAGAGCCGCCCTCCCACCTTTCTGTGCCCTCCCCTTCCCCCTCCACTGTCTTGGATCCTGCCTTTCCCCTGGGAGGGAAAGTCTACCTCTCGGGTCCCCAATCTTTGTGAGCCTGTAGACATCTGTAGAAATCCCATACGGGCGGTTCGCTTGATGACAAAAATGGCCGCTGCAGGAGGAGGAGCTAACCACAAAATGGTTGTGGCAGGAGGTGGAGTCACGTGCGGAGAGGGGCCCAAGTGCAGGAGATGAGTCATTTTGAGAAAGACACTGGAAAAGAGGAGCGAAAGAGGGTAGAACCAACCCCATGACGCCATTTGCTGCTGAAAGGACAGTATGTTTATCCACACAGGCCATTGGATCTACAGTGACCAATCAGAAGCCCTGCTGGACAAGGGCCCTACCTGGCCCCACCCACTTCTGGAAAAACTTGGTGGGCTCCAGGAGCCACTGGGCACCCAAGAGTCCCTTGCTGGGGGGCTGGTCTGGCCTGGCGATCCATCACACGCAGACGTCTCCAGCCAGCTTCTTTCCAGAATGGGAGGAAGTCAGGTTGCCAGCTTCCAGGTTCGGGCTGGTGCTGTCTAGTTACTAGAACTGATTTCTGTTTTGCAGAGATCAGTTTCCCTGGAGAAATGGCAGCGGGGGGGGGGGGGGCTCTCTGTCAGGACACCAAACCCTGCCCTCCTCAGGCTCCGTGTCCAGATCCAGGCTCCACTCCAGCCCTGAGTTGGCAACATTACATGAGGGCAGCTGCCTTTGGGGCCCAGAATCAGTGCTCCTGATTCAGAGCAGGGTGGTGGTGGTTCTGCCCTGGGGCAGGGAAGAGAGAGGGCCTGGAGGGGAGCAGAAGTCTTGGAGGCTTCCAGTGCAGGCAGAGCCCTGTTGCCCCCCCCTCCCCGCATACACCAGGGGCTGGCCATTCCCCTGCTGAAAGGTGGGCCAGCCCAGCCCAGCCCATCAATTAAGAGAACACAGAGCAATCTGTGAGTGCTGAAAGGGATCCCTGCAGCCTGCTCCGGGGTGGAGAGACAGGCCTTTTGTCTGCCTGTGCGTCTCAAATAGTTTCAGGGCCCGATAAGAAGACATCCCATAATGAAAGGCTGGACTTCTATGGCTGCTCCCTCGTCTGGGGGCACAGGAGGTGGTGGGAGCAGAGAGACCAGTGGCCCATTGTGCGCTAGGAGGCAAGGTAGTGACAGATGTCCGACTTGGTGGTCCCCAAGTGAAACCCACCAGCGCAAATTCCTGTTGATGGACACAGGAACTCAGCCCTCCCGGCTCTTGTGGGGTTCCCCGATCGTCTGGGGCTTTGTGGCCGTGGAGAGCAGAGCAGCAGGCCAGGCCTTTCCACAGGTGCCAGAGCGGCAAAAGACGCGCCTATCGGGGAGCTGGGAGGACCGCCATTGCTCTGAAAGAAAGAAGCGGAAGGTTAACCTAAGTCCTCTGTGGCCTGAGCAACATGAGCAACCCCCCCCCCCCCCCCGTACATCACTTAGTCCCAGGGAGTCTTCTGGTTTCTGATACTTTGGGGCTGACTGCATCTGAGCCAGTCCTGCTGCATCTGAATAAAAATTGGTCCAGAGCAAAAGATCCCCCCCCCACCCCCCCACCCCATGTTCGATGGTCAGTCGGTCTCACTTGGTTCCAATTCACTGGGGATCCATCGGCTTGTTCTGAGGCGGGACTTCCCAGGGTCAGTGTTTAAACTCTAAAAGGCAACTATGAGGCTTTTGCACACCTTTGACCTGGGATTTCCTTCGCAGTCAGTCTGCGAGCATTGGAATCAATTTGGGCACAGTTCACGGCTTTCTTTTTAAAGAAGGCACGTTTCTTTCTCCTCGGGGAGATACAAGGCCATCTCTCCACAGGAGTAGGGGAGAGAGACTAACATTTGGGGGGGGGGGAAGAAAGCTGGAAATTCAGAGCACCTGCTTAACCGATTATTACAACACTAGAATTAAAGCCCGTTGTAAATCCAGTGGGTGCAAGCATAAATGGCACCACAGTCTGGAGCCACCTGCAGGGCCTGTCTGAGGCAGGGCTCAGTCTCCAAAACAGAATGCACCCAATGGTCCATACCGGCACAAAGCTTTTTAGTCATCCCCCTATCCTGGCATCAGGCAGGGGGCTTCCTCTCATGTTGTCTATTGCTTGAGAAATTCTGTTGTTGGATCTTTGACTGGTAGGAGAAGGAGCAATCACCCCTGCATCTCTATAGGAACACAGGGACTGAAATTGCTTTCTTTTGTATTTCTTTTTTTCTGTTTGCTGATGAGGTTTGCATCACTTTCTTCTCCTTAGTCTTGACTAGCAGTTTGTCCAGTGCCTTCTCACTCCGATCTTCAATAGAGGGAGGAAGGATGACCCGGGAAACTACAGACCAATGAGTCTGTTGTGGGTAAGATAATGGAGCAGATATTAAAGGGAATGATCTGCAAACATCTGGAGGACAATTTGGTGATCCAAGGAAGTCAGCATGGATTTATCTCCAACAGGTCCTGCCAGACCAACCTGGTTTCCTTTGGGGGTCGAAAGACCCTTTCACAGGGGTCACGGCAGGGCAAGCAGCTTGCTCGGTAGGTCACCATCCAAACAACAGCTTTGCGGGGTAGATCTAGATGGAGCGTTCCTCTGTCTGGAGCAGCAGAAAAGAGCAAGATCTGCATGGTGGGACAAGAGGCAGAGCTGAACTGAGAAACCCCAGGAAATTATTCCGATCTTCAAAAAAGGGAGGAAGGATGACCCGGGAAACTACAGACCAGTGAGTCTGACCTCTGTTGTGGGGAAGATAATGGAGCAGATATTAAAGGGAGCGATCTGCAAACATCTGGAGGACAATTTGGTGATCCAAGGAGGTCAGCATGGATTTGTCTCCAACAGGTCCTGTCAGACCAACCTGGTTTCCTTTTTTGACCAAGTAACAGTTTTGCTGGATTGTGGAAATTCGGTTGATGTTGTTTACTTGGAGTTTAGTAAAGCTTTTTGATAAGGTTCCCCATGATGTTCTGATGGATAAATTGAAGGACTGCAATCTGGATTTTCAGATAGTCAGGTGGATAGGGAATTGGTTAGAGAACCGCACTCAAAGAGTTGTTGTCAATGGTGTTTCATCAGACTGGAGGGAGGTGAGTAGCGGGGTACCTCAGGGCTCGGTGCTCGGCCCGGTACTTTTTAACATATTTATAAATGATCTAGATGAGGGGGTGGAAGGACTACTCATCAAGTTTGCAGATGACACCAAATTGGGAGGACTGGCAAATACTCCGGAAGATAGAGACAGAGTTCAACGAGATCTGAACACAATGAAAAAATGGGCAAATGAGAACAAGATGCAATTTAATAAAGATAAGTGTAAAGTTCTGCATCTGGGTCAGAAAAATGAAAAGCATGCCTACTGGATGGGGGATACGCTTCTAGGTAACACTGTGTGTGAACGAGACCTTGGGGTACTTGTGGATTGTAAACTAAACATGAACAGGCAGTGTCATGCAGCGGTAAAAAAGGCGAATGCCATTTTGGGCTGTATCAACAGGGGCATCACATCAAAATCACAAGATGTCATAGTCCCATTGTATACGGCACTGGTCAGACCACACCTGGAGTACTGTGTGCAGTTCTGGAGGCCTCACTTCAAGAAGGATGTAGATAAAATTGAAAGGGTGCAGAGGAGAACAACGAGGATGATCTGGGGCCAAGGGACCAAGCCCTATGAAGATAGGTTGAGGGACTTGGGAATGTTCAGCCTGGAGAAAAGGAGGTTGAGAGGGGACATGATAGCCCTCTTTAAGTATTTGAAAGGTTGTCACTTGGAGGAGGGCAGGATGCTGTTCCCATTGACTGCAGAGGAAAGGACGCGCAGTGATGGGTTTAAACTACAAGTACAACGATATAGGCTAGATATCAGGAAAAATTTTTTTTACAGTAGTTCAGCAGTGGAATAGGCTGCCTATCTTCAAGCAAAGGTTGGATACACACTTTTCTTGGATGCTTTAGGATGCTTTGGGCTGATCCTGCGTTGAGCAGGGGGTTGGACTAAATGGCCTGTATGGCCCCTTCCAACTCTATGATTCTGTGATTCTATGAAAAAAAAAACAATTTATATACAATCATGAACAATGGATCTTCACACCACTGGTCCATTTCTATTTAATTTCCATGAAAGAACACTGGCATAATTTGATGGATGGGTGTCACCACAACATGAGGAACTGGATTAAAGGGTCGTGGCATCAGGAAGGTTGAGAACCACTGGTCTACAGAATCTTTGATGACAGTATCTCCATCTTTTGACAGAACCGGACCAAGAGTGACTACATATGACTGCAGGTGTGTCTGCCAGTAGAACTCCCAAATCTTTCATAACTTTCTCTGGAATATAGGATTCTCCTCAACAGAGCTCTGGGATGGTACACAAGCTGGGGTTGCTTGATCACTAGGCATCAAAATCCTCCCGAAAATGGCACACAGTCAATAATATGTGTTTTTTTTTTGAGGGGGGGATCCAGGGTCAAAGTATCCAGGGCAGTGCACGGGGCAGGAGAATCCCACCACCCTGCTTGGGTGGATGTGTCTCGCAGGAGAAATCAAGGGTCGGTTCCAGATGGTGGAAATGGTGGAGGCTCGGCAGGCTGGAGAGGCAGCAGGGAGATGGGTCGGTGTGGATCAGAAAACTAAACCTTGGAGTCCTCCTCCTTCTGACACAATGGTGCGCAGCCATTCCCGAGAGGAAGGCCTATGTTCGGGATGTGGAGGAGCTGGCCACTTCCTTGCTGATTGCCCCTCAAAGAAAGAGGCAAGACTGCTCCCGCAATGAGCTCCTCATCAGGATCAGGGCAACTGGCTGTCCCGACCAGGGGCTCAGAAGCCCCACGCAAAGCCGTTCGTGCAGTCTTCATGCCCTTGGTGGAGCATCTAATGCCACCTTCCTCAGGGGAGTCAGAAGAGGAGGCAAGTGAGACCCGCAAGTGTGCAGGAAATGGGGCCAGCCTGCTGTGAGACAACCCCGTCGGCAGCTCCTAGCGGCGTGAGATCAGTAAGTCCCACCCTTCTATTAATCCTCGTGACTCTTCCTGATCCACAGACAGGAGTAGGGATCCGAGTACAAGGGGTACAGTTATGTGGGTGCACCCGGATATTACCCAACCCTGAGAGGGTCCCAGCCTTGGGAGTGGGCCTGGAGGAGCTGGCAGGATGGGCATTTTTCCAAGGGAGGGGCAGCATCCCATAGCATGCCCCCCCTTCATTTAGACATTGAAGAGCATGGGGAAAAGATCCAGCCTATGATGGCCCCAGGAGTGGCTTCTCCATTTGTTTTGAGTCTGGACTGTTTGCATTGGCATGCCTCAATCAGGCACTGGCGATCCTGTGCATTGACTTTCCGTTACCCTGGTTGCTGGGACCACGGCCGCTCAGCAGCTCCAACTGAGGTTTTCTCCAGTCAGCTACTTCACACATGGCTGCTCCTGTGCTGTTGGAAAGGGGAAAGTCTTGGTCCCTATGGTTGTGCACTGACTATCGGGGTCTCAGTGTGGTTTCCACCTCCAATGTCTAACCCCTTCCCCTAACGAAGGACCTTTTGGGACCATTGGGGTCAGGTAGGGTATTCACAAAGCTCGATCTACTGGGTGTGGTATTATGATGCAGGTCTGCTATAGACCACCAGGTCAGGCAGAGGACATGGATAAGATGCTCCTAGAGCAGATTACAAAGTTCTCAGAGAGAACTTTGAAGGCAAAGGGGTGGCAGGTTGCAGTAGATGAGCGATTGGGATGTGAGTGTCCTGCATAGTGCAGGGGGTTGGACTAGATGACCCATGAGGTACCTTCCAACTCTATTATTTGATGATTCGATGATTCTAAGTGGTCATGAAGAGCCTCTTGTGGCGCAGAGTGGTAAGGCAGCCGTCTGAAAGCTCTGCCCATGAGGCTGGAAGTTCAATCCCAGCAGCCGGCTCAAGGTTGACTCAGCCTTCCATCCTTCCGAGGTCGGTAAAATGAGTACCCAGCTTGCTGGGGGGTAAACGGTAATGTCTGGGGAAGGCACTGGCAAACCACCCCGTATTGAATCTGCCATGAAAACGCTAGAGGGCGTCACCCCAAGGGTCAGACATGACTCGGTGCTTGCACAGGGGATACCTTTACCATTACCATTAAGTGGTCATGGGAAATTTCAATTACCCAGATATGTGTTGGAAGACCAGCTCTGCTAAAAATGAAAAGTCCAATAAATTCTTCGCTTGTCTTGCCTACCATTTCCCAGAAAGAGGAAGGGGCAACCAGGGGGTCTGCTGTTTTAGACTTGATCCTCCCAATAAGGAAGAACTGGTTGAGGAGGTAAAAGTTGTGGGCATGTTTGGTGGTAGTGACCATGTGATTTTGGACTTTTCCCTTGGAAATTGTATGGGGTCCCCATAACAGCTGTGGTTCCCTCCCAGCAGACTGCCTTGTCCCAGTGCTTAACCCCAACATCCATCCCCCGCTCACTCCCTTGTCTTCAGGGTCCGAGTCCACTGCTGAGTTTCCTATTAAAATTCCACTGTGACAGCCCTGCGGATGCTTTCACCTTTAAGAGCAACAAAGCAGTTTCATTCAAGGTAGGAGCTTTCATGCGCATGCTCACGTTCTCAGGTACTGGACTCTAAATTTGTTCTGAATAGAACTGTGTGAGTCTTAAAGGTCTGGACTCTAAATTTGTTCCGCCACTTCAGACCAACATGGCTACCCACTTGAGCCCAAAAATGGAAGTCACATCTAATACTAATCTTGTGGTGGCCTCGGTGGGCAGCTTCTCCACTGTTGTATGATCACGACACTTTGTTCTGTAGTACTTCTCTACCCCTTGGGGCTCTCCCCCTTTTCTTCTTTCTCAGGGTGTTTACTGGAATCCGTTTCCCTGTCTCCATGCAACAAATTAGGGCACATTACTGGCATTTCTTTGATTAGAGACATGGTTGCAGTTGCATTCTGGAAGTAATTATTTAAAAACCTGGATTGGGTGTTTGCAAGACGGACACCCTGTTGCTTCTTGTGACAGCTCCTGGATATGAGGCAGCCAATGGCCAGCATGGAACTCAAGGGTGGTGGTAGGTTTTGGCAGCGAACTGGGTTGAAAAGCAAGCCCCTCTGGATGGCCGTTCTGGGTTAGTCCCACCGCATTAGTGACTCCCTCTCTGTATTGGGGATCCAGGGATTGTGCCCCTTGGGGGTCCTCGTGAGCCCCCCCACCCCCAGCTACTCATCCTTGATTTCTAATGAGCTTCCAGAGTCAAGCAAGTGAAGTCACGAGGCCGCCATTTGCTTTCCCATTATTTTCCCCGGCTGCCTCCTTCTGTGCAAAGAGCCGGATTTCATGAGAGAACAAGAGGCAGGGAGAAGGGGGGGGGGGAGGGAGAGAGGCGCTAAAAGCTCATTTCCCTGGTAATTTACTCTTTTCTTCAGTTGGGCCCTGCTGCTCAGAAGCCTATTCCTGTTACAATATTAGATATAAACAAGTAAACTGTGTAATGGATCACATTAAGCAGCCCCTGCATCTTGAGGCAGGATTTAATTTGCATGGCAGATTATCTTGTCTGCAGTAAGAGAGACACCCTGGGGCACTGGCTGCATTAATAGGATCTAGTCTCTTAAAATCCATTAACTCAATTGAGTGGACCACTCCATAATCTCATTTCAGATACAGCATGAAAATTCTTAAACGCCGGCCCTCTGACATTGATTGCAGCCGGTAAGTGGCTCAAGGGAGGCTGGAGACCTCACTGTACCATATTGCTGCCCTGCCTGCGGCGAGGGGGAGGGGAGCCTCCCCCCCCCCTGGTAGGGAACGCCATTTGAAAAGCGCCTGACAGCAGGAGGAAGAAGGGCCCAGAGCAGGAGGCAGGAGGGAGGCAGCGAATGAGCCTGGGATGTGTTCCAAGTCCTGGAGAGCAGCTGCAATGGAAGCATCTCGCTGTGCGGAGGACTTAGGACTAGAAAAAGAAAGTTGTGGCAGAGATGGCTGCCGACTTCCTCCCTTTCCCCGCTTTCTTCTGGAGTAATTACACTTCTGCATTGATTCCTGTGCAGAGCTACTTGGCTTCTGCTTGGCCGGTACACCAGAGCTGCTTCAACATCACGGCTCTTCGTCTGCAGCGGGTTCTCCCGCACTTCTTTCTGGGACTCCAGATGCCCCACGCTGGCAGGAGGGAGGAGCCTTTGGGGGGGTAACACCCAGGGGTGGCTTCCAGACCAACAGCCGTTCACGGGGCAACAGTTTTCATGAGCCAGATGCCGGTGCAGAAAGAGCCCTCTGCTAACTCACAAGTGCTCTCAGCCGTGGCCGTTCGCCTCCATGCGTCTGGCGGAGGGAGCTCTGTCTCTAGGGTTGCCGGCCTCCAGGAGGGGGCCGCAGAACTGGAATTTTAACTGGTCTTCAGGTGGCAGAGATCAGTTCCCTTGGAGTTTGCTGCCCGGGGCTCATGGGAATTGTACTCCATGGACATCTGGAGGACCACAGGTTGGCTACTCCTGACATGGGTCACATGGAACCAGAGGCTTCAGATGCCTCTATACCTACTCCTGGAGCGTGGGCAATAAGAAGGAAGAGCTTGAGCTTCTCTCTGTGGGTTAATAGGCGCTACAGAGACTTGGTGGAATGATTCCCATGGTTGGAATACAGTAGTGCGTGGATTGTTGTTGTTAGGTGTGAAGTCATGTCTGTTAATAGTCTGTTATCCCAGTTATCTTTTGGCTTCCTACTTTAGCATTCCAATCCCCCATGATGATAAGCACATCATTTTTTGGCGTTGCTTCTAGAAGGTGTTGTAGGGCTTCATAGAACTGATCATCCTCTTCAGCAGCAGTGGTTGGGGCATAGACCTGGATCACTGTGATGTTGAATGGTTTGCCTTGGATTCGAACTGAGATCATTCTGTCATTTTGGGGATTGTATCCCAAGACTGCTTTTCCTACTCTCTTATTGATTATGAAGGCTACTCCATTTCTTCTGTGAGATTCTTGTCCACAGTACTATACCTGATGGAGTGGGTGGATATGAATGGTTAAAAAAAACAAACAGAAAAAGTTGAAAAGGTGGTGGAGTGATGCTGTATGTGGGGAGAGGGCATGCCTGTCAAGAAATACTAGAGGAGGAGGATGACAATCCAGTGGAAAATATCTGGGTGAAGATAAGGGAGGAAAAAACAAACCGTAAAATAGTTGGCATCTGCTAAGATCGCCTGACCAGGGGGAGGAAGAGGATGCTGCCCTGCTTGAGCTGCTTTGTATAATATAAGGTACATAAATGAGGCTGACTGTTGGGCGAAGACTGATTGACTCCTTGATTATTCAATTTCTAGGCTGCTGCTCCCGGCCAGCCAGCTCGTGGTGGCTTGCAACAAAAATAATAATACAGCAATAAAAATACATAAAATGCCCACTCTCCACCCCTCATCCATCATCCCAATGGAGAGATGGAGAGACTCTGACAGAGAAAAAGCAAAAAGGCTCAGAACCTATTTTGTGTCTGTGTTTTCCCAGAATAATTGTATGGACACATCTGGGGATGGTAGTAGGCGAGGTATCGTGTCTGGCTGGTGGTTGACATGGACAGAGAGGTTGTCGAGAGGCACCCGGCTGCACTGGATGACTTCAGATCCCCTGGGCCAGATGGTGTGTGCCCAAGAGGGCTCAAAGGACTTTCTGGGGAGCTTGTGGAACCCTTGTGGAACCCTCATCTTTAGGACCTCTTGGAAGACTGGAGAGGCGCCAGAAGACTGGAGGAGAGTGAATGTTATCCCAATCTTTAAAAAAGGGAGGAGCGAGGACTTGGGAAACTACATGAATCTGACTTCAGTTGGAGAGAAGATAATGAAGCAGATTTTAAAGGATGATTTGTTTATCCAGGGAAGTCAGCATGGATTTGTCTCCAATGGGTCTTGACAGACCAACCTGGTTTCCTTCTTTGACTGAGTTATGGGCTTGTTAGATCTTGAAAACTCAGTTAATGTTGTTTAACTGGATTATAGTCAGGCTTTAGACAAGGTTCCCCATGAGGTCCTGATGAGAAAACTGAGGAGTGCAGACTGGATTTTTGGGTAGTTAGGTAGTTAGGATGGGAACTGGTTAGAAAACCACAGTCAAAGAGTAGTTGTCAATGGCATCTCACTGGATTGGAGGGAGGTGAGCAGACCACTTTGGTCTGACCACACCTGGACCTTTTCACATGAGGAATATGGCCTGGGCCAGCGCTCATCTGGTTACGGGATTAATGCCCGCTTCCAGATGATGTTGGCACTAGCCCCGGGGCGTTCCTGGACCTGGAGCGACTCAGGTCCCTGGTTGGCTCATGGCAAGGGGACATGGGTTCTTCTGCATTTGCTTCCTTACTGTGGCCATCGTTAGGCCTAGGCTGGGCCAGAGCCATCTGGCAGGGAAGAGCTGGGTCCTCCCAACCTACGCCCAAGTACAGCATCCTGAAAAGGCCACAAAAATAAATAAATGTCCCAGACGGCTCTTAAAGAACGAGGTATTGCATTGCAGTGCTTGAAAATCAAAATCCCATTCTTAAAAATCAAAAACTGGCCCCCACCACCCTGGAGTGTGGTGGAACCTCACCATCCCAGCTGCCTTTTGGGCACAAATTCAGATTGGACTGGGTCCATCGGGGAAAATGCTGATTTTTGGAACCCGTTCTGGAACCCAGAATGATCGAGGCAACCTGCCCTGAATTGGACACCTGTTGGCAGCCCTGTGCAGCATCGCTGGTGCAAAATAGTTCCTGGAGTCCTGTGTGCATTTCTAGAGGTCCCACTTCAAAAAGGACATGGAGAAAATTGAGAGGGTTCAGAGGAGAAGAATGAGGAGGATCCAGGGCCTGGGGGCCAAGCCCTGTGAGGAAAGGCCGAGGGACTTGGGAATCTTCAGCCTGGAGAAGAGGAGGCTGAGAGGGGACAGGATGGCTCTCTTGAAGTACTGGAAAGGTTGTCAGAGGAGGGCAGGAAAAGGTTCCTGTTGGCAGCAGTGGATATGATCTGCAGTAATGGGTTTAAACTACAAGGAGAATGGTACCGATTAGATATGTAATGGTACCTATATTAGATATAGGGTAGTTCAGCAGGAAAATTGGGTGCCTCAGGAAGTGGTGAGTTCCCTCTCACTGCAGTGGCAGGACAGATAGTTATCCTGGATCCTTTAGGCTGATCTTGCCTTCAGCAGGGTGTTGGACTAGATGGCCTCTGTGACTCCTTCCATGGTTCTATCTGTAACTGTTAAAAAGATCTAATGACCTTTGGGCCTCACAATGACCTTTTGGGCCTTACAATTTAAGGGCCATGAATGCTCCTGCCTGCATCATCCGGCCGCCCTATCAGGCTATGTCTCCTGCCCCTTTGCCTCAGACCATGGACAGAACCGGCAGGTGCCTGGGGAATGCGCTCCCAGGGGCCAGGGGCTGCGGCCTCCCTGCAACAAAGGGTGACCACAGCCAGTGGGAATGTGGGGAAAAGAGAGTCAGTCAGTCGGAGAAAGAGACCTCTAAGGCCCGACCTCCATGTGCCATGGGAATTGTGAGGGGAAATCCCTCAATTTGGGGGAGGCTTGCAAATTCCTTGCCAAAGATTTAAATGTTGGACCTATTTTGGCAGGATGAAACAGCTGGGGGAGGGAGAAGAGCAAGTCTAGCATTGGTCTCTGAGAGCCTTTTGTGGGGTAACTTTTAAAGAACAGTGGCCTCTACCTGCAAGGAGAACTTATTATCATCACTGATCAAGTTCCCCCAGATGAGGTTACCTTTACTGAAAAGACATATCTCAAAGCGGAAGCACAAAAGAATCAGCCTTTTGGCATGGTACAAAAATCTAGCTCTTATTCTAAGGAGCAACTGTGAAAGAAGCATGTGGGCACATAACATTTTATCAACAGTAAAAAAATGGAGACAGAAGGAGCAGGGTGGACACCTGTGTACTGTGACTACCCCATGTGGATTAGGGCAGGGGGCCATTTCGGTGTCTCGGGGGGACACGCAGAACTGGGAGGAATTGATTGCCATGTAATCTCCCCCTAAGAAGAGTCTCCAGTCTGATTTTCCCTTCACATATCTGAGGACATGGCTCTGGAAAGCTCATCGGTAACCACTATGCCACAATTCCCAAAGGTCAGTCCTCTCCCACACTCGATGAACATTCCACACCACAGGTTCTTGACACCCATCTCTCCACACCCATGCCCTCATTTGTCACCACACCACCACAACCTCCCACACACCACACCACATTCAACCCCATGCCCTTGCAGACTGGACCACTCCTCCCCTTCCTCTTCCCACTGCCAAGCTCTAGCACCTGTTGTTCTAAAACCTACAAAGACTCCTGAGTGACTGTCCGTGCCACAACCCTCTGCAATCACACACCCTCTTGCCCAGCCATGCAACCACAACCCAAACAATGCACCCATGCATTCACATGTCCTTCCAGAATCAACAACTCCTGACTCACTTTTAACCACACTCTAACGCACGTTGTATTCCTGGATACAACGGGCTTGGCCCCTAGTTATTCTCTAAAGCCAGGAGTACCAGGAAAGCCTTCTTTCCTCCTCCCATCTTGTGCTGCCTGGGAGGTTTAGGGAAACAGGCTCAGATTTAAGCCCCAATGAAATACCAGTTTGAGGAAAATATCTGTGTGTTTCACTAATACTTTTAAAGCTGCTGGTGGGGGGGGGAGGGGAGGGGATGTCATTTATTATTAAAGACTGCTAAGAACACGAGGGAAGTAGGTGAGCAGGTCAGACTTACATCTCTTTGCAAAAGGTGCTGAGACCAAACACGGGAACTACAGATCTCAATGAAGCTCACACCTGTGGCAGGAAAAGTAGCTCAGGAGATCATGAAAGGCATCTAAATGCATAGAATCCTACAGTGGGAAGGGTCCTCCAGGGTCACCCTAGTCCAACCCCCCGGGTAGAGCAGGGACTCACAACGACCTGCCCACCCACCCACCCACGGTGACCCAGATTTCCTGCCCAAGTGATCCCTCCGCCAAAAATCTCCAGGATTGACTCTCTAGGATTTATTCTGGGGAGCCTCTAGGTCCTGGCTCTGATAAAATTCTTGGAAAACTGCAACAAAAAAATATGAAATGGGGATCTGAAAGGTCCTCTGAAGATGGCCATTTATATCATGGGTCCAACTCAGCATCCAACATCCTGCACAACACTAAGGTGTGTCGTGATGCTGCCCTGAGTTGTAGAAGACCTACAATTGCTAGTATTAAGTCTGCGGGTCCAGTGATCTCAGCCTCCAAGTCTTCAGAGCAGCTCTTTTTATTTAGCAACTCCAGCAACAAACTCCAAATACTGAACACAGGAAAACAGGCAAACTCAGGCACTTTTATGCCTTTCAGGCAGCCTGCTGCTGCCTCTGATTGGCTCTAAACAGAGCAATCCGATTGGCTCTAAGCAGAGCAATCTGCTTAACAGGTTCTTTTGATTGGTTAGTTCCTTTGGTGGCAGAAGCCCTCATTTGCATCAGTGGCCAAATGCCCACAGACATAACAGCTACGCTTTGGACAAAAATTAAAAATAGAATGGGCCAGAAAAAGTCAAGGGACAGCTGCATCAGAAGGAAGCTCCTGAAGAGATGTTTAGGCGGAAGGGCTGGGGCAGAGAGCCAGAGCTGTAGGGGGAAAGGGCCGGGTTTGATTCTGTGTTCCCCCACATGCAGCCAGCTGGGTGACCTTGGGCTCTCCACAGCACTGATAAAACTGTTCTGACCAAGCAGGAATATCAGGGCTCTCTCAGCCTCACCCACCCCACAGGGTGGCTGTTGTGGGGAGAGGAAAGGGAAGGCGATTGTAGGACACTTTGAGACTCCTTCGGGTAGAGAAAAGCGGCATATAAGAACCAACTCTTCTTCTTCTTCTGCAAGAGACAAACCGGGCGACCGGGGGGTGTCCCTGAAGACAGCAGCAGCTCCCGAGGAAGAAGACGGGTGCTCCACCCCCTTCGCAGCCCCCCCCCCCCCAACTACTGGAGTTTCAGTCGCCCTGCAGCAAGTCCAGAAACCTCCTCCCCCCCTCGCTTTTCAGCACGCCAGCAGCCCACAGTTTGCAAGGGGATCTTTCCCAGTCAGCGTGCTTGTTTTTATTTTATTTTATTTTATTTTATTTTATTTTATTTTATTTTATTTTATTTTATTTTATTTTATTTTATTTTATTTTTATACCACCCTTCCCTACGGCACTGCGCGGTTTACATAAAACATTTTTGAACATTCACATAGAACATTATCAAAATCAATATAACAGTATAACAATAACAACAACACATCAACTGGAACAATTAGAACGGCACTTCAACAATAACTTGACAATCCCTCAGTAGGTTCGGTCCCTCAGTCTGGGGGGGGACGGGACCTGTAGGTGTTATGGCTCAGTTGGCTCCACCAAATGCCTGGTGGAAGAGCTCCTTTTTGCAGGCCCTGCGGAACTGTGTAAGTTCTGGCAGGGCCCTGATCTCATCGGGGAGCTCATTCCACCAGGTGGGAGCCAGGACCGAGAAGGCTCTGGCCCTTGTTGAGGCCCGACGTGCCTCTTTAGGGCCAGGGATCCGTAGCCAGTTGGAGGTGGCGGAGCGTAGAGCTCTTCTGGGGGTATAGGCAGGGAGGCGGTCTCTCAGGTACACTGAGCCCAGACAGCATATGGCCTTGAAGGTGATTACCAAAACCTTAAGCTTAATCCGGAATTCAACTGGGAGCCAACCGAGTTCTTGGTGTACCGGCCAGATATGAGATCTCCATGATGTCTTAGTGAGAATCCTGGCTGCAGCATTCTACACCAGTTGTAGTTTCCAGATCAAGGATAAGGGTAGGCCTGTGTAGAGCGAGTTGCAGAAGTCCAGTCTGGAGGTGACCATTGCATGGATCACTGGGGCTGGGTGTTCTGGGTCCAGGTAGGGCGCGAGTAGTTTGGCTTGGTGGAGGTGGTAAAATGCCAGCCGTGCTACCTTGGTGACCTGGGCCTCCATTGTAAGGGAAGCATCCAGGATCGCGCCCAGGTTCCTGGCGGAGTAAAAGGGAGAGGTTGATTATTTCCCGGAGAGGGGCTCCTATTCTTATGCCTTTTTTTTTAAGGAGCCACGATGGACACGGGTCTAGTGGGGAAGTGGTTGGCCTCGTTGTTTAAAATGCCCAAAATCAAAGTGGAAATCAAATTCAGCGTAGATGGCAGGGATTCATTCGAACTGGGAGTGAGTAAAAAGCCGGCCACACAGGCTCAGCCTCACGTGTTGCACAAGACTGTAGAAAAGGTGAAGCAGAGGAGGAGAGGAGAGAACTACGTCAACCACCCGTAGCCCCTTGGAGGAGTGGTAAGATGCACTAAACAATGCCCTAAGAAAAAGGGGACATGGTTAGCCACACGAGGAGGCCGGCAGTTCCTCTGCCAAGAGTTCCTCCTGGCTCAGCTCACGTGCCAATCTTTGACCACCCAAAGTGCTGTTTTATTTATATGCAAATTGATGCAGATTTAAGCCATTCCATGGATTGATTAAGACCCCCATGCTTAATTGGCTGCAGTGTTTTTAACCAGATGAGCTCCCTCCTGCCAGCTCCAGAAGTCTGAGTCGGCCCTCCTGCTTTCCTCCCTGTTGCTGAGAGAGGGGCAGGCAGGGCTGTGACTGAACGGCCAGGCCCTTCCCGAGGTCTGGTCAGGGGGTCAGCCCCACACTTGGCCCCACATTGTGGACTGAGGCAAGCGTCTTCTGGGGCAAACTCGGCCTTGGCCACGATTATGAATACCTTTCCTAGGCGCAGGGCACATTTGGCCAGGCAGGAGAGATCGCGCTTGGGCAGTTTGTAACAGGCAATGCTCCCCTAACCTCAAAATAACATAGAAATAAAAGAAACATGTCCACAAATGTGCATTCCAAGTAAGTTACTTGTGCAGGAGAGTCCCCAGAGGGCTTGAAGTGTGGTCAGGAGGGAGCAGGGGTGATTTTGCAGCTGCATTTCAAAATCGAGGCTAAAAGGACCCCCAGGTACTGGCTCCTCTGCCTGAAGATGACAAAGCGCTAAATCTGGATTTCCTAATGCTGAGAACTGCGCTCTCAAAAAGCCCTCGGATGACCCAGTGTTGGCAGTGAACGTGCTGTCGTGCTTGTGGAGTTCCCCAAGCAAATGTGGGGATGGGTTGCTTTGCGACTGATCTCTCCTGGGCCTCTGGGGCAGAGCGATGGAGGGGGGAAGCCATGAGTCTGGGCCTTTGCAACATAGCAAGGGGGTGGAATACAATTGCACAAAATGCATTTTCAAAACAAAATGATTCCTGAAGCCAACATTTAGTTAGCAGAGAGGAGACAGAGAATTTAGGGATGAAGCTACCACTCTGTCTAAAGAGACCCCGTTTTTAAGCTCCACATAAAGCTGTTTCTATGGGATGCGAGTCCCTATAGGTGGGCAAAGAGGAGGGAAAGGAGAGAAGCGTGGGTCAAGGGGCGGGGAGAAGAGAGAGGAAAGCGGCAACTGCTGTGCTGTGTGCCTTGTGTGGGCATGGCAGAGATTTGTGTGTGTTTGTGTGGAGCAGGGACTGTTTAGATAAACAGATGGCAACAAATGGCATAAAATTATATACCCATAATGTCAGTTCATAACATTTTGTTCGACATACTTGATTTAATCGCCTAGCTGACGATTTTGCTTTTGGGCCCATATGGTGGCAAATGGCAAATGAACACTTTCACACAGCAGCTCCAATCTGGCACTTTTATCACGGAGACTTGGGGAAGAATCCAGGAAGGGAGATGCAGATGGCAGCGGAACGAGAGACTCTGTGTGTGTGTGTGTGTGTGTGAGAGAGAGAGCATTGTGTGCGTGTGGGTGTGGGTGTGTGCTGGCAGGCATATGTGCTGCTGGTAGCAGTAGGTTAGGAAAAGAGGAGACACTCTGGAGGGAGGAAGCCACAGAGAGGGAAGATCAGGAGTGTCCCTCGAGTAGCAGAGGGGGAACGAAAACTGCCAAATCAGCCTGGAAGAGAGGTCTGGCATAGCTTTAAAAGGAGGGGGAAAGAAAGTCACTTGGCATGGGGCGGGATGGAATTCAGGAAGGGGGGAAACAACGAGCGTAGCACAATGTTTTCCAAGCTGGAGAGTGAACCACTAATTTATGACCAATGTCCAACCTGCCAATTAGTCATAGAATCATAGAGTTGGGAGGGACCTCCAGGGTCATCTAGTCCAACCCCCTGCACAATGCAGGAACTCACCTGCCCACCCACAGTGACCCCAATCTCATGCCCAAGTGATTTCTCCCCCCACCAAAAATCTCCAGAATCCCGCCTGGCCTGGAGGGAATTCACCTCCCATCCCACAGTGGCAAGCAGCAATTCTCTGGGAATGCAAGGAAGAGCCACAAGAGACAAACACCGGCACCTCCCTTCCTGCCCACCCACGCACCATCTGCCTCAGTTCATAAAATCAGCATTTCTGTCAGATGGCTATCTAGCCTCTGCTTTAAAAATCTGAAAGAATCTACCACCTCTCAAGGAAACCTGTTCCAATTAGGAACCAATTCTGTCAAAATATTCCAGATATTTAGCCAAAAATCCTTGTTTTGTATTTGAAGGTGGTTATCATATCAACTCTTAGTCGTCTTCTCTCCAGGCTAAACAGACCAAGCTTCCCTCAACCGTTCCTCATAGGACTCCATCTCCAAAACCTTCAGCTTCTTCGTAGCCCTCCTTTGGGGATGGTCCAGTTTCTCTATATCTTTCTTCAGTTGTGGTGCCCAAAACTGAACACAGGACTCCAAGGGAGGTCTTTCCAGAGTGGAATAGTGGTAATATCACCTCATAGAGGTGACAAATAGATTTAAGGAATTAGATCTGATTGACAGAGTGCCTGAAGAACTATGGACGGAGGTTCG
The DNA here is from genome assembly GCF_049243985.1 of Paroedura picta. Classification (NCBI taxonomy): domain Eukaryota; kingdom Metazoa; phylum Chordata; class Lepidosauria; order Squamata; family Gekkonidae; genus Paroedura; species Paroedura picta. Next base: position 103,774,736 of record NC_135376.1, on the reverse strand, counting down.
CAACATTGTACAAGAGGTAGCAACTAAAACCATCCAAAAGAAAAAGAAATACAAGTAATCAAAATGGCTGTCTGAGGAAGCTTTACAAATAGCTAAGGAGAGAAGGGAAATGAAAGGCAAGGGAGAAAGAGAAAGATACACCCAATTGAATGCAGAATTCCAGAGAAAAGCTAGAAGAGATAAGAATGCCTTCTTAAATTAACAGTGCAAACAAATAGAAGAAAACAATAGAATGGGGAGGACCAGAGATCTTTTCAAGAAAATTGGAGATATGAAGAGAACGTTTTATGCAAAGATGGGTATGATAAGGGACCAAAATGGTAGGGACCTCACAAAAGCAGAACAGATTTTTAAAAGGTGGCAAAATTATACAGAGGAACTATATAAGAGTGAGCTTAACATCCCTGATAACCACGATGGGGCAGTCACTGACCTGGAACCAGACATCCTGGAATGTGAAGTCAAATGGGCCTTAGGAAGTCTGAGCAACAATAAAGCTAGTGGTGGTGACAGCATTCCAGTTGAACTATTCAAAATCTTAAAAGACGATGCAGTAAAAGTGCTACACTCAATATGCCAGCAAATTTGGAAAACTCAACAATGGCCACAGGATTGGAAAAGGTCAGTTTACATTCCAGTCCCAAAGAAGGGCAATGCCAAAGAATATTTCAACTGCACCATTGCACTCATTTCTCATGCTAGCAAAGTTATGCTCAAAATTTTACAAGCTAGGCTCCAGCAATATGTGGACCGAGAACTTCCAGAAGTACAGGCAGGATTTCAAAAAGGCAGAGGAATGAGAGATCAAATTGCCAACATACGCTGGATCATGGAGAAAGCTAGGGAGTTCCAGAAGAACATCTACTTCTGCTTCATTGACTATGCTAAAGCCTTTGACTGTGTGGAGCACAACAAATTGTGGCAAGTTCTTAAAGAGATGGGAATACCAGAGCATCTTATTTGTCTCTTGAGAAACCTATATGAAGGTCAAGAAGCAACAGTGAGAACCGAGCATGGAATCACTGATTGGTTCAAAATTGAGAAAGGAGTTCGGCAAGGCTGTCTACTGTTGCCTTGCCTATTTAACTTGTATGCGGAGCACATCATGAGAAAGGCGGAATTAGAGGAGTCACAAATTGGGATCAAGATTACAGGGAGAAATATCAAGAACCTCAGATATGCAGATGATACCACTCTAATGGCAGAAAGTGAAGAGGAACTAAAGAGCCTGTTGATGCAGGTGAAGGAGGAGAGTGCAAAAGTTGGCTTGGAACTCAACATAAAGAAAACAAAGATCATGGCATCTGGCCCTCTCAATTCCTGGCAAATAGATGGGGAAGAAATGGAGACAGTGACAGATTTTATTTTCCTGGGCTCCAAGATAACTGCAGATACGGACTGCAGCAAAGAAATTAAAAGACGCTTGCTCCTGGGGAGGAAAGTTATGGCAAATCTAGACGGCATCCTAAAAAGCAGAGACATCACCCTGCCAACAAAAGTGTGTTTAGTCAAGGCTATGGTATTCCCAGTTGCAATGTATGGCTGCGAAAGTTGGACCATAAGGAAGGCCGAGCGTCAAAGAATTGAGGCTTTTGAACTCTGGTGCTGGAGAAGACTCTTGCGAGTCCCTTGGACTGCAAGGCGAACAAACCGGTCAGTCCTAGAGGAGATCAGCCCTGACTGCTCCTTAGAAGGTCAGATCCTGAAGATGAAACTCATGAGAAGGAAGGACTCCCTAGAGAAGAGCCTAATGCTGGGAGCGATCGAGGGCAAAAGAAGAAGGGGACGACAGAGAATGAGGTGGCTGGATGGAGTCACTGAAGCAGTCGGTGCAAACTTAAATGGACTCTGGGGAACGGTAGAGGACAGGAAGGCCTGGGGGACGCGATGGGGACGCGATGGGTCGGACACAAATTCACACCTAACAACAACAATAACAACACCTCGTGTGATCTATACCTCTTTTAATACAGCCCAAAATCTTGTTTGCCTTTTTAGCTACTGAGTCACACTCCTGTCTCAAGTTCAGTGTCTGGTTTATAAAGACCCCCAATTCCTTTTCACACACACTACTGTCAAGACAAGTCTCCCCCATCCTATAGTGATGCATGCTGTTTTTCCTACCTAAATGAAGAATGTTACATTTATCCCTTCTGAAACTCATTTTATTCATTTTCGCCCAGTTTTCTAGCCTGTCAGAAGACTTTCCTGTTTCAATGGGGGGGAAAGAGGAAGATCCGAGTTCAAAGCAATCTGAATTCAACAGGATTGACAATGGAATAAAGAAAGAAAGTGCAGACTCTGCCCCCCCCTACTCCCCATTGAAACAGGAAAGTCTTCTGCACCTTAAGGTAGTTCAGAAGGTGGGGGGGGGGGGAGCCAAGCCTCTTTCTTTCTTGTCTTGAAGGGGGGGAGAGGAGCCAGGGAGGGAGCCTCTTTCTTTTCTTGGAGGGGAGGGGGAGAGGATCGAAAAAGGCAGAGGAGGGAGGAAAAATCCAGGACCGACAGAAGTTAGAAATTAGGGGCTTCTCCTTTAAGGCAAGCGTGTCACATGACCAGGTGTGGCCTATCAGAGGTTCTCTACCACGGAGCTTTCTTTCCCAAATGGATATTGAGGATTAAAAGCACTCTGAAATATGGCACAATAAAGGTAGGGTCACTCCGGATCAATCCTTCTTGCTGCAGAAGGAAAATTAAAATCGCCCCAAATCCAAACGGAAATTGCATTCTGTGTAGAGGGCAGGGACTGAATCAATCTGGGGTTGGAATAAAAACTCCCTGCAGTTTGCACCCAGGTTGGAAGGGAACAAAACAATTTGCCTCATCTAGGAAGGCTTGAAGTCGTCCAGCCGTGTCCAAATCAGTCACCTTGCTCAAAACTGGAATGTTTGAGAGTGGCTGGAAGTTATTGAGATCGGTCATTCATTCTTCTTCTCCTTCTCCTTCTTCTCCTTCTTCTTCTTCTCTCTCTCTCTCTGTCTCTCTCTGTGGGACCTCATTTTTGCAATCTGTAGATCTTTTAAACAAAGTCACTAATATCAAGATCTTTCCTGTTTCCTCTTGCCAGCGATACAAATTCTTGCAAGCAGAGAGCACTTCAGAAGCTTCAGTGCTGCCCGTCAAATAATTCACAAATTAAATAATTGGTTCTTTGGCAGTTCGCATCCCAATAACTTTTTAATTAATTCTGAGTTTCTTCCAATAAATTTGACTATTTTCCCACTGCTCCTAGAAATGCACAAGATCTGCTTGTTCTTTTTTACGCCTGTAACATTTTGCAAATCTTAATATTCAGATTTAGCTTTTAAGATATGTTTACACTTTTAATGAATTCTGTTGAAATCTAATTTTATAAAGGTTTTCCCTTCATGTTATTCATTTCAGTGGGATATTTAGGCCTGACCAAGTTTCTATCTGTCTTGTCCAACATTGTAATTTAAATCTCTCCCCGTTTGTCCTGATAGGAGTGCCTTGCTAGGAAGTAATAATCCAGTGTCCCATGACACTAACAATCCCCTTATCATTTGCTTGGAGCAAAAGCATCTCAAAGGTTAACCAATATAAATTTCAGAATTCACACGGTGGCAGTAGATCTCACTTAATTCCTTATATGGACAAGGTTTCCCTTCTTGCATTTTAGTTCCTGCCCTGGCCTTGGCTGAGGTCAGTAAGCCAGAATCTGGTTGTTAATAAGACACATTTGAATTTTAGTGAGTTTGGCTCTACAGTTTGATTACTGCACAATGTTGATGCTAAAAATAATGTCAAAAGTTTTGCACTCAACTTTTTGATCAGTACAATGTCTATTGTTATCACTGTATTGTTGGTATTGTTATTGGTGGATGAGGGGAAGAAGAAGAAGAAGAAGAAGAAGAAGAAGAAGAGTTGGTTCTTATATGCCGCTTTTCCCTACCCGAAGGAGGCTCAAAGCGGCTTACAGTTGCCTTCCCTTTCCTCTCCCCACAACAGACACCCTGTGAGGTGGGTGAGGCTGAGAGAGCCCTGATATCACTGCCCGGTCAGAACAGTTTTTTATCAGTGCCGTGGCGAGCCCAAGGTCACCCAGCTGGTTGCATGTGGGGGAGTGCAGAATCGAACCTGGCGTGCCAGATTAGAAGTCCACACTCCTAACCACTACACCAAACTGGAGGTGGGGACCCTAGGGGGAAGTGACCATGTCCTCATAGAATTCCTTTTGAGATGGGGAGCCAAGGAAGCTGGTAGCCAGACGCGGATGTTGGATTTTCGTAGGGCAAATTTTAATAAACTCAGAGACATGATGAGTGTCATACCATGGATGCGAATGCTGGAAGGGAGGGGGGGGAATGTGAAGGGTGGGCACTACTCAAACAAGAGCTATTGCATGCTCAATCAATGACTATCCCAGAAAGACGAAAACACTGCAGGAGCTCTAAGAAGCCTATTTGGATGAACAGAGAACTTCAAGAGGAACAAGGAAAGAAAAGGGAAATGTTCAGGAAATGGAGGGAAGGACAGAGCTCTAAAGAAGAGTACCTACAGGTTGGTAGGCACTGTAGATCAATCATCAGAAAGGCCAAAGCTGAGAGTGAGCTAAGATTGGCCAGGGAAGCCCATTGTAACAAGAAATTTTTTTTCAGTTATGTGAGGAGCAAACGTAAAGGAGGCAATAGGCCCACTGTTGGGTGCAGATGGACAAACTCTAACGGAGGATGCAGAGAAAGCAGAAAGGCTCAGCGCCTATTTTACATCTGTTTTTTTCCCTCAGGTCAAAGGGTTTAGGCACAACTAGAGTTGGCTGTAGCCAAGGGATAGAGTCTGGTGGCAGGTTGACATGGACAGAGAGGTTGTTGAGAGGCATTTAGCTGTACTGGATTTCAGATCCCCTGGGCCGGATGAAATGCACCTGAGAGTGCTCAAAGAACTTTCTGGAGAACTTGCAGAACCCTTGTCCATCATCTTCAGGACCTCTTTAAGGACTGGAGATGTCCTGAAGGACTGGAAGAGAGCAAACGTTATTCTGATCTTCAAAAAAGGGAGGAAGGATGACCCGGGAAACTACAGACCAGTGAGTCTGACCTCTGTTGTGGGGAAGATAATGGAGCAGATATTAAAGGGAGCGATCTGCAAACATCTGGAGGACAATTTGGTGATCCAAGGAAGTCAGCATGGATTTGTCTCCAACAGGTCCTGCCAGACCAACCTGATTTCCTTTTCTGACCAAGTAACAGGTTTGCTGGATCGTGGAAATTCGGTTGATGCCATTTACTTGGATTTTAGTAAAGCTTTTGATAAGGTTCCCCATGATGTTCTGATGGATAAATTGAAGGACTGCAATCTGGATTTTCAGATAGTTAAGTGGATAGGGAATTGGTTAGAGAACCGCACTCAAAGAGTTGTTATCGTGAATTATCGTGGGGGTCTGCCGTATTCCCCCAGGGCAGGCAGAGGACTTGGATGAGATGCTCCTAGACCGGATTAGGGAGCTCTGAAATGGGCAGGACCTCGTGGTCATGAGTGATTCTGTTGGAAGACCAGCTCTGCTAAAAATGAAAAGTCCAATAAATCCTTGACTTATCTTGCTGAGAACTTTTTCCCAAGAAGGTGGAAGGGGCAACTAGGGGGTCTGCAATTTTAGACTAGATTCTCACCAATAGGGAGGACCTGGTTGATGAGGAGAAGGGAGTGGGCACACTTGGTAGTAGTGACCAGGTGATTTTGGAATTTGCATTCTTTGGAAAGAGAAAAAACTTACATAGACAAATATGCTGGACTTCAGGAAAACAAATGTTAACAACCGTCAAGTATTATGGGTATTACTAGCTGCAAAGGCTGTTCATAAGAACGGGCTTTGAAAAGGCCCCCTCCCAGTCCCCCGGGGGCCGGGATGCACAGCCATGTCCCTGGGGCCTGGCAAGCGCTCTCACCACCTCGCAGAGAGCACTTGGTGGGCCCTAGGGGAGGGAACTCTCCCCCCTCCCCTGCGGCCGCTTCCCAGGGGCCTGCCAGGCACTCTTGCTGTGAGGTGGCGGAAGCGCTTGCCCAGCCCCAGGGGAGGGGTCTGCTCGGCAGGTGCATGCGTGGAGTCGCGGAGAGTTGCAGATGTGGTGCCTCAAACAGCCAGGCGAGGGGTAAGCACTCGGAGAGGGAGGGTGGGAGCCGCAGGGGCTGGGCCAATCAGGGTGTCACTGGCCACACCCTGATTGGCCCTATTCTAACTCGGACAGCCGGACTCCCTCCTCCCTGAATCTGGTTTCAGAAATATAAAGAGGAGGAACCATGGATAAGGATTAAACACATTAAAGGATTTGGGGGAATTATCTGGTTTCAAAGTTAATAAACAAAAAACTAATATGTTGACTTGGAACATCTGCTGATCCCCCCCCCCTCCGGATGCCCTTTAATGACTGACCAATCTGACCTGCCCAGGGATGGTCGTTCTTCTGCCAGTAATCCTGTTCGGGCTGTCATGTTATGTGACGACTATGTTATGCCACCTGATGTTATTATTGTTATGCTTTGTTACACTATTCCAGGTAAGCATTCCACAACGTTCAATGTAAACCGCCCAGAGCCGTAGGGAAGGGTGATATAGAAATATAAACAGACAGACAGAGAGACATTTCTAAGTAACAGTGTGAGGACTTAAAAACTGTAACAGCAGTGAAAATTCAAAAAAGGTTAAATATTTGAGTGTATTTATCAAGCAAAAATCATTCTCTTTGAATTAAATTACTTAAAAACATGGGATGAAATAAAAAATTCTCTGAAAAAATGTGAGAACCTTCAACTTTCTTCTTCAGTAGAATTGCAACAGTTAAGATGATGATATTGCCCAAAATGGATAATATTAAAGGATAAGTATTTACTGGGAAGGTCATGATTTACGTCTTGGATGGGATGCATATATAGACTATGGGTGAGGTAAAACTGATAGAGAATTTAGAAACCAGTATGTAAGGGATGGCTTATATAAGGTATGGATGAAATATAAGAAAATATTTTTTGAAAAGATCCCAAAATGGTTTCCCCCCCATTAGGCTCTCATTAATAAACAATCTCTGGGACATAAAGAATTTGTAACTTATGGAGACATTCTAGATTATAGTTCTCACCAAATAAAATTAAAAAGAAGAGAATAAATATTAGTGGGAGGAGAATTCCATGGTTGGTATTAGTAGTTACAATTGGCAGTAAGAGTGAAAGTGGATTTGTTTCTCTACCAATTTGAAGTCCAAGAGAGCGTATGGGAGAAAAACGTTTGTAATAAGGAAGATCACTTGATTAAAGATATTAGATTATGACATTCAACCTGAACAAATCAAAGAAGTGTTGATCAGCTGGGCTAAAGATGTAGGACATAACATGAATAACGTTGATTTTGATGAATGGGAAAGAACTTGGGCTGAAGGAGTTAGGTTCTCCTCAAAGGTTAGGCTGAAAGAAAATGTTTACAAAATGGGGTATAGATTGTATCTAACTCCAAAATTCTATCACTTGCGTACAAATAAGTCTCTCCAAATTATTGGAAGTCTAAGGGTGGTTTTTTCTACCACACTTGGTGGACGTGCGGATATGCTAAAAGGTTCTGGTTGCCGGGAGAGGCGGGGTATAAATATAAATATAAATATAAATATAAATATAAATATAAATATAAATATAAATATAAATATAAATATAAATATAAATATAAATATAAATATAAATATAAATATAAATATAAATATAAAATGATAAGATCTATAATCAAGCTGGTGATTTGCTTAACTCCTGAAATGTGTTTCTCTGGTAAACACAAATAATCAAAAATTAGACAAATTATTATTATATATATGGTTACAGCTGCTAGACCACCAAAAATCACCAGTATCCAGCCTGGCCTGGTGGACATTCTCCTACCATCCCACCGTGGCCATTTTTAACCCCCTGGGCCCTGAGCAAAAGAGGAGGTTCGGCGGCCCACCCCACGTCTTCATGGGCTTTGCTGCATTTCCTTTCTGGCCATTCTGCTGTCACAGAAGTTGGTGTAGTTGGGTCTTTGCTATCTTAATTGTTCTGGCACCCCCCTCCTTCCCCAGGCAATGCAAAGGCACCACCAAAAACAAGGAGGCAAGGAAGCCTAAAAGGGTGAAGAAGGATTTTCATTATGAAGTTAATTAGCTTCTGAGCCAAGCTGCACCTTTTCAAGAGGAGGAATTGGAGGCATTTAATTGCTTTATCAGCCTTCTCTTTGATTTTCAGCAATCAGGCTGATTCCATTTAATTTAACTGCCACAGATGAGAAGAAAATTGATGCCCTCACCTGCCTTGGAGCAGAAAAGAGAGAGAGGGAGAGAGAGAGAGAGAGAGAGGGAGGAAAGAAAAGAGAGTCAAGAAATTGGCAGATTAATGAAAACCAGCAGTGTTTGCTCCCCATTGGTAATGATGTGCCTTGCCTGGAGGGGTCGGGATCCGTGCGTGTGCTGCCGCAGTGAGGTGCACAGTGATGCGAGACCCATCTTAATGGTGGCACTGGGGAGAAGCAGGGAGTTGCTGTGCCCTCAGGAAGTAGGGAAATGTATTCTCAAGAAGGTCGGAGACCAATTAATGAATCTCTACAAGGGTGGGGAGGAGCAGCAGTGCCTTTTGCAGGCCTGCCAATGAGGGGGCCCCCAGCCCACCCCCCAGGGCTCAGCTTTGGCTGGTTTGCCATTGGTAGGTTCTCCATCTTTCCCCACCTCAGACCTTTGACGAACACCAGGAAAATTGGGATCTTGACCCCCAACTGTATCTTGGGCAGCTGACTTAGACTTATGGCTCCCCCACTGCAAGGACTTGTCCACTTCCATTCACAGGGTCACATGAACACATGAAGCTGTCTTCTACTGAACTGGAGCACCAATTGAACTACTCAGACGGGCCGTGGCTCTCCAGCATCTCAGGCAGAAAATGGTCTTTCGCATAATCTGCTCCCTGGCTCTTTCCACTGCTGGAGGCCGCTGCTGGAGATTGAAGCTGGGACCTTCTGCCTACAAAGCAGAGCCTCTGCCCTGACCCACAGCTGCTCTTCTGAGGAATCCTTGTCGGGGGACTGAAGTGAGAGGGCCAAAGGTTATCCACTCCACATGGCCCTTGGCCATCCATTTCCATCCCCTTCTTCCTGAGCCTTTTATTTCCCTTAGACACAGGGACTCCATCTACCCATAATAGTGCTAGATAGTTAGCCAGTTGTTAAAGAATCATGTGCAGAGAGACATATCTTCACAACAGAATAATCTTACTATTCCTCTGAAACATGGAGATCCAGAGAATGTTTCAGGCTTCCTGGAAAGACAGGGCCCTGAGTGAAATGGAGGGGCCAGACTGGCCAGGGATTCTGGTTTTATTGGGGAGGGGGGCATCATCAGGGCACGGAATTGGGGTCACTGCAGGGGGCAGGTAGTTGTGAATTTCTTGCATTCTGCAGGGGATTGGACTCGATCAGCCTGAAGTTCCCTTCCATCTCTATGATTCTATGATTCTGGCAAGGCTATGGGATCACCTGTGCTCTTTGCCCAACATCCTCTTGCATTGGCCTATCATGATAAGGTGGACCACCTTTATCTCTAAGGGGTCCCTTGTTCACTCAGATGCACCCCAATGGAACCATTGTCAAACAAACAAAGCTTCTGGAGAGCTTGCAGAACTCTTGCCGATCATCTTAAGGACCTCTTGGAGATGTCCATCATCTTTAGGACCTTGGAGGACCTCCTCCAGCAAGAAGATTGGAGGAAAGAAAATGTTATCCCAATCATCAAAAAAGGGAGGAGGGATGACTCAGGAAACTATAGGCCAGTAAGTCTTACTTCAATTGCAGGGAAGATAATGGAGCAACTTTTAAAGGGAACGATCTACAGTCATCTGAGGGACAATTGGTTGATCTGGGGAAGTCAGCACAGATTTGTCTCCAGCAGGTCCTGCCAGACCAATCTGGTTTCCTCCTTTGACCGAGTGATAGGCTTACTAGCTCATGGAAACTCAGTGGATTTTGCTTACCTGGATTTCAGTAAGACTTTTGACAAGGTTCCCCATGATGTTCTGATGGGCCAACTAGAGCGGTGGTCCCCAACCACCGGGCCGGGCAATCGCCCTCCCCGCTGGTCCACAGCCTCAAGAAGTTTGCGGACCACTGAACTAGAGGACTGCAGACTGGGTTTTCGAATGATGAGGTAGACAGGGAACTGGCTAGAAAACTACACCCAAAGAGTGTTTGTCAATGGTGTTTCATCAGAGTAGAGGGAGGTGAACTGGGGGCTGCCACGGGGCTCAGTACTGGGTCTGGTGCTTTTCGACATTTTTATCAATTATCTAGAGAAGGCGATAGGTGGACTCATTAAATGTATGGATGACACCAAATTGGGAGGAGTAGCGAACACCCAGAAGAGTTCAAGAAAAGTGGGCAAATGACAACAAGATGCAATTTGTTGAGAAGTGTAGAGTTCTACATATGGGTCACAAAATGAGAAGCATGCATACTGAATGGGAGATAACAGTGTGTGTCAACATGAACTTGGAGTACTTGTGGACTGTAAGCTAAATATAAGCAGATAGTGTAAATGCAGATAATACAAATGCAGCCTTGGGCTGTATCAACAGAGGCATCACAGCAAAAGCCCCACTGTATAGCACATTTGTCCGACCCCACCTGGAGTTCTGGGTGCAGTTCTGGAGGCCTCGCTTCAAAAAGGATATAAACAAGATTGAGAAGGTTCAGAGGAGTGGGATGAGGATGATCCAGGGCCCGGGGCCCAAGCCCTATGAGGAAAGGCTGAGGGACTTGGGAATGTTCAGCCTGGAGAAGAGGAGGCTGAGAGGGGACAGGATGGCTCTCTTGAAGTAATGGGTTTTCACTATGTGAAGAATGGTACCAGCTAGATATCAGGGGAGAAATTTCACAGTCTGAGTTGTTTAGCAGTGGAATGAGCTGCCTTGGGAGGTGGGGAGCTCCCCCTCACTGGCCATCTTTAAGCAGCAGTTGGACAGATCCTTCTCCTGGATGCTGGAGGCTGATCCTGCACTGAGCAGGGGATTGGACTAGATGGCCTGGATGGCCCCTTCCCACTCTAGGGTTCTAAATGGAATTCCACCTGGTCGACCACGTTTAACACGTCATGTATAAGAGCAAGAACTCACCCTCCCAGGCCCAGGGATAGAAGGCCTCTTGTCTAGAACCCCCATCAGGAATGGTCCCAATTGACATACAGAAAAACTGCACGATCTCTCCTGCTCTCCAGAGCATTCCTCTGCTTCGTGATGCCCTCTGTTCTGAATATTGCACCATAGACACGCTACATTAAACAGCATGCACAAACGGGGCATCAGAGTTTACAAGGCTTTATTATCATCATTGGTGAAAACGCCCTGTGAAAGGAGATTACATTAATCCACCCTAAAATAAGAGGAATGATTTCATTTTAGGGATTTATATTAATGAACTATTCAAGTGGTTTGCAAAATAGATTGTTCAGAGACCCAGCTAAAATATTTAAATAATTGATATAAACAATTCTTTGAAGCAAAATAAAACTTCAGTGCCACATAGCCAACAGATGAAGAGTGAACTCCAACGGCAGCACAAGCACCCAGGGCCCACAAACAACAACAACAACATGAATTGAAGATGGTGGGAGGGGGATGGATCTCAACAGCAGCTACAGGGTTTGCTATTGTGGCCTTTTTGTTCTTTATAGTGTTAAGTGAGAGGTTCTCGCATGCACTGTATGAACACCAGCTCCCCTTGTCAGACGGTGTGTGCACTTGGGAGGGCTCAAAGAACTTTCCAGAAAGCTTGCTGAGCCTTCCTCCAATATCTTCAAGAACTCTTGGAGGACAGGAGACATGCCACAAAACTGGAGGTGGACATTATTCCAATCTTCAAAAAAAAAAAAAAAAAAGATGACCCAGGAAATGGGAGGCCAATTGGTCTGACTTCTGTTCCAGGGAAGAGTCTGGAGCAGATTTTAAAGGGGTTCATCTGCAAGCATCTGAAGGACAATTTCACCAAGTTGTCAGCCATCCTCCTCAGGCTTCTCTACCCCCCCCCCCCCCAATTCACCAGATATATCCCAACCCAGAGCTGGCAACTCTGTCAGACCAACCTCATTTTCTTCTTCAATTAGACGATGGGTTTACTGGATCATGGGAATGCCATTGGCAAGATCCTGTTGTCACAAGTTCTTGCCATGATGCTTTCATGATCTGTGCCACATTTATCCTGTGTGTTAATGTACCATTTATGTGCTGTTTTATTTCGCTGTGCTTGCCCAAGGAATGCCCAAGGAATAGAGGCTGTTGGGAAACATCTTGTGAACCTTGCAGTTAATCTCCAGGGTGTCTCTTGGCCTTAGGGAGCAGGGACTAAACTCTTGGTATGCCTTGTGCATACTTGTGGCATGGGAATATTGAGTTACAGCATCTGGTGTTTTGGCCAAAAGGGTGCTTAGGGCAGCCCTATAGATAGGCTGGCTTGTGCTAAGTTTAGTTTTGGAAAAGAGCATCATGCACCTGTTTTGCTGTCCTTATCAGTAAAGAGATTTCTTCAACCAAGAATCTGCTTTTTGGGGAAGTCAACTGGGCACTGACTTGCTTACCTCAGTTTCAGCAAGGCCTTTGACAGGGTTCCCCATGATGTTCTGATGGGCAAGCTGGAGGACGGAGGGCTGGACTTGAGGATAGCGAGATGTAAAGGGAACTATTTATTATTTATTGTTATTTATTGCTTTGATTTATATCCCACAACTCCCCATGTACCTGTGGTGGGTTACACAATAGATTCTAATCCCCATAAAATCAATAACAAGTCCCTTAAAACCATTAAAACCCATAAAACAGTGGTATAATCTCCAATCCTCCCTGATCGACAGTCAATCATCACAGGTATGGGATTCGCAGAATAACATAATCTTGTCCGGAGGAAGGGCCCTAGTTGTCCCTGAAGCCCAGCCTCAACCAACCTGAAACCCAGCCTCAACCTGGTGGAAAAGCTCCATTTTGCAGGCCCTGCGGAAATGAGAAAGCTCCTTCAGGGCTCTCAGCTCTTCCAGAACCTCATTACACCAGTTGAGGGGAGAGGAATGGGAAGGTGACTGTAAGCCGCTTTGAGCCTCCTTCGGGTAGGGAAAAGCAGCATAGAAGAACCAACTCTTCTTCTTCTTCTTCAGTTCAGGGCCAGGACAAAAAAAAAAAAGCCCTGGGCTGGGTCAAGGCCAGGCATGCTTCTCTGGGGCCCGAGACCACAAGCAGATTCATACCCGAAGAGACAAGAACCCGCCTAAGCAGACAAGGGGTCCCTCAGATAGGCAGGGCCCAAGCTGCAGATGGCCTTAAAGGTCACCTGATTCAAAATCTTGAATCTGATTCAGGCCACAACTGGCAACCAGGCTGAATATGGGCCCTCAAAGTTGTGCCAGTGAGGACCCTAGCAGTTGCATTTCGTACCAGCTGTAATTTCTGGGTAGGCACGCATAAAGTGAACCACAGAGATCTAACCTGGAGGTGACTGTTGTGTGGATCTGTCATGCTGTCTCCCGTTTTCCCTGGGAGCTTGCACTCTTCTAACCTGGTCCTCTGATTCCTGTTTTTGGTCAGTGCCTCTAGGCATTCCTCTGAAGCTCCCAGTGAGCACTGGCTCACTTCTGCTTATGTTTCCTATAGCCTTGAAGAGTGTGAAGGCTCACAGCTCAAGCAGTCTCGCAGCTGTGTAAGAGCTTGGGAACTAGATAGCTATTCTCTGTGTTTCAGGCCCTTATAGACCAAAGGGGCAGTTTCTGAGAACTAGTTTCCCCACGTTTAGATGAGGGTGGGACCCCAAGTATATAGAAGGCCGGTTCTCCTATTGTTCCCTGCCTTCGCCAATATCCTTGTACTGTGTGTCTCCTGAATATGCCTTCTCTTCTGTAATCCTCAATAAAGACTGAATCTGTTTTGGTCCTCATGGCGTGGTCTCCAGAGAGTTGCTTTCCCAGGTTCCTGACAGGATCACTGTAGCCAGACAGTCTGAGGGCAGGTAGGGTGCTAGGAGCCTCGCCTGGCAAAGAGGGTAGAATGCCGTACAGGCTACACCTACGACATGGGTCTCCACTGAAAAGGAATCACACCTAGATTTCTGGCTGAGGGTATGATGTCAAGTTGGACCCCCCGCCGGAGTGGAGAAGCCCACTTCCTGTCCTGCCTCCTTTCTGCCCAGCCATAGGACCTCTCCCTTGGAGGGGTTGAGTGTCAGGTGACTCTGCTCTAACCATCCAGTGACTGCTTCCAAATATCAGGTGGAACTGCCAGTCCCCTACTAGTGCCACCAACTAGCTGGAGAGGCATACCCAGGGAGTTGTTTTCAATGGCATTCCAACAGATTGGAAGGAGGCAATCAGTTGGATGCCTCGGGGACTCAGTTCTAGACACGGGGCTTTCCAATGTTTTTATAAATTATCTGGGCAAGGGAGTGGAGGGACTACTAATTATATTTGCAGGTGACACCAGATTTGGAGGAATAGCAAACACTCCAGAAGACATAGAATTCAATAAATGGGCACACAGTGGGAAATTGGAAAGAGGTGAATAAGAGGCAATTCAGCATGGATAAGTGCAGACTTCTACATCTGGTTAACTAAACTGGCAAGTGTTCATACTGGGTGGGAGACACATTTCTGGGCAGCAGTGTGCACGGACAAGATCTTAGGGTACTGGTGGACTGCAAGCTAAATATGAGCGGTCAGTGGGAGAGAGCAACAAAAACGCGAATGCACTATTGACAAGGGGCCTCCCATCCAAATCACAAGTGGGCCTGCTGCACAATGCTCTGGGCCAGCTGTACCAGGGGTCCTGTGAACAGTCCTGGAGGCCTCACTTCAGAAAGAATGTGAACAGAATGGGGCACGTGCAGAGGAGAGTGAGGAGCATCATCTGGGACCAACAAAGAAATGGACTGCAAAATGGAGCTCTTCCACAAGATCTTCGGCTGAGGCCAGGGTGCGGGAGATCCAGGGGGGCCCTTAGAGTGCGGTCAGTGTTAAGCGGTTAAGGGCAAAACCGGGTGCAAAACTGTCAAAGTTGAGTTCCACATAGAAAGCCTAGATTGCCTGGGGTGCCGAATAACACCTCAGGGATTGAGCACGGACCCCAACAAATTCAAGGATTTGCTTAGCTGGGCACCCCTTATAGCCAGAAGCCGTTGCAAAGTTTCTTGGGGTTTGCAAACTTCTGTAGAACTTTCATTCCTCATTATGCCCAAGTAGTCCCCCTCACAGACCTCTTGAAAATCAAGGTGTAGGGGGCTAGTGGGAAATGACCCGGGGCTCTGCTCAGATGGACAGGTGAGTTCCAGCATGCCTTTCATGAGTTGAAGGGACTGTTCACATCCAAACCAATCTTGCAGCACACTGACCCAACATGGCCCTTCACCCCCAGGTCGATTCTAGCAATGTACAAATGGGCTCCATGATCCTCCAGGCAACTCCACCCACTAGCTTGTAGTTCAAAGAAATTTACGGAGACGGAGGAAAACTCAGCTGTTTGGCAGAGAGAGGAGGCAGTGGCCCTCAAACTGGCATTGCTCACCGGGCAACATTGGTTAAAAGGTGTTGAGCCATCACAAAAACCTGCAAGCGCTATGGCACCCATGAAAACTGAATGCAGAACAGATGCAGTGAGCAGAATTTTCCCCATGCTTCTCGTTCACATTAAAGCACCTCCCAGGGAAACTGAGATTCCTGTCTGATGACCTCTCCTGCCCACCTCAATATGAAAGTAAGGCAGACCCGGTGGTGGATTCATCTTCTGTCCCTCCCATCAGGGGCTGGCCACCGTGACACATAGCAAGGCAGCACAGTCAGTCTCCACCTGGAGGGGTTTGCTTGGCCTGGCCCTGACCACCCCCGCCCCAGGGTCCCTGCTGCTTCCTTCCCTTACTCATCATCCGGGCCACTGCTGCCCACCCTCCGCTGAGGCCTGGCTTCAAATTCAGCCTTCGTGGCAGATGCCGGTGGGGCGACGTGGCACTTGGAGCTGGGCCACTAATTTTGGTGTACGGTTTGGGTGACACGATTGTGGTGCTCTTTCAGAGAGGTCTTCCCTGTAGGCTGGGTGGGGGGGCTTCCTCCCCTCTCCCCCCAACTCACAGGAGGCGAGAAGTCATCCGGCCTCCCTCTCTGAAGTCCCAGGAGAGCGGGGCGAGTGGGGGGGGGCTGAACCCCAGTCTTGGTCCTGGGGAAGCAGGAACCAGCTGTGATGATGGAGACCTTCCTTGACAGACTGGAAGTGAGCTGAGAAGCTGGGAATGGTGCTCAGCCAGGTGGTGTGGTGAGAACGTCGGGGAAGGAAGGAGCACAGCAGGGCTCCCCAGAAGAGGCCATCTAATTAACTGCCTGTGCTCTTTTCATTTCCTTCAATCTCTTTGCTCTTGCATCATTTGTTTCCTTGTTTCAGTGAAACAGCAAGATACTTTTGAAAAGTTTAATTCTGAGAGGGTGTGCTTGGGCCCTGTTGGGTGCCGTGTCCTGCGGCTCCACTTTTGTTGGACTTCTTGGGGTTGGCAAAACTCGGCAGGTTTGGGGGTGGATCTAGAGGGGTCTCCTGATGTCCCGAAGGGCTGCCTTGCCCAGCCCGCCCTGCAGCAGTTCCCCACCGCAGGCTGTGTGTTCATTCATACCCAAGCGAAACCAATACAAGAGAAGGGAACGTAATGCGCAGATGCTGCACAAATTAAGTCATCTATTTTACCCTCTATATTTCTTCTGAGTGAATTTCTCCTGTTCTTCTGAGTGAATTAAAGTCCTCATCACAGGTGGCCTTGAGTAAGTTGCGAAATATAAACTCATCCAAGCAGATTCTGGCAAGCTTTGGGGTTTGTTCTTCCCATTTTGCAAAAGCTTCTTCGTACAAAGCTTGATATGTCACATCACTCAACATGCAGCCTTAGTCTCCGGTCAGACTCATCTGGCAGCCTGGCTCTTTCTTTTATCAGAGGAAGGGACAACCCTTCAAAGCAGTCCTAAGTGCTGCCTATGGAAGCTCTCTGAAGAGAAGTCACGTGTTAAGTGTTGGCACTTTATTTGTGAAGCATCTATGCATTGTACAACCCCCCCCCCCTTCTTAGGTAGTCTTGCACTGAGTCTTGTTTCTACTTGCGTGTTGTTCCAGTGCTGTGCTTGTGTTTGTTCAGCCAGGCTGACTTTCTGACTTTGCTTTGCAGGGATCAGCTTTTTTCCTGGCAGAACACTGCAGGCAGAGACTGAACAGAGAAATGAAGTGTCAGGCAAACTACTCCTGTTGAATATCTGCCTGTCAAACCGGGGAATGGTAAGTCTCCTACAAACTCCAAACTCACCTTGGGGGGGGGACTTCAAAAATATACTTTACAATGTATAGGAAAGTTATACTGGTAGACGACATGAATGGGGACGGTTGTGAATTTGGAAATCACTATCACTAAACATCACTAAACTAAACTTTTAAAAGGATGACTGACACCATACCTGATTTCCCCCCCTCCCCAGTAGTACTCCCCCAATAGGAAATGGCCCTTGGCCAGGAATGGCCCTCCCTGGTAGTTTGCCCCAAATCAGGAGGGAGCCCTCGGCCAGGAAGAGCTAATAGTAGCTCAACTGTCTGTCCCCAACTTCCTGCCGGTTTATTAGTTTGCTGGGTGGAAGAGGAGCCGGCCTCAGTGCATGCCTCGCTGTGACTGTGGCTCATTGGGGGGGGGGGGGTGCAAGTCAGTAGGACAGCAGCCTTGGCATACTTTCTAGAGGGAGAGGCTATGGGAGTCCCAGAAATGGCTTCGCCCGAGCCCCCTGGGATGCAGGGTAGCAGGGAGAAGCCTCAGATTGGGGCCATAAATGGCCCCTGCTGGCCCTCTGGGACACGGGGCAGCCAGAAGAAGCCTCTGCACAGTATGTCCTGGATCATGGTTGCCATGCAAGGCCCAACAATGGCTTTTCAGTCCTGGCCCCAGCCTTGGGGAATGAGCTCCCGGAAGAGCTGAGAGCCCTGCCAGAGTTGCCATTTTTCTGCAGGGCCTTCAAGACGGAGCTCTTCCGCCAAGCTTATGGTTAGGGCCAGGGCAACACCTGGGTGTTTTCATCAGAGGATCCCCCCCTTCATCTGGATTAGATCTGGCCCCCGCTCCTACTATACTATAAGCGAACTGACCCTTGGGCTGAACGGGGGGGGGGGGTGAGGGTTAGAGCTCCTATAGGATTAATTCACCATCTGTCTAATTGGGATAGTTTGTAATTGTTCTTATGAGATGGGTTTTATTGTATTTACTGATGTTGGAAACCGGTGCAAGGCCGCTAGGGAATGGCAGTATATAAATCTAAAAATAAATAAATAAATAAATAATACAAAATAATAAGAACAGTTGGTTCTTATATGCCACTTTTCTCTACCCGAAGGAGTCAAATTCCAATTTATTTAATACAGCACTGCAGCCAGATAAAACAGATGGCAAAAAAAACAACAACAACAAACAAAAAACATTTCACAGCAGAAATTACATAATCAGGGAACCAATACAAAATTTAAAATATTTAAAATTGCATAATTGATAGGTACATTATAAAAAATGCATAGTAAAATTCCTCTAAAACTTACCCGAAGGAGTCTCAAAGCGGCTTACAGTCGCCTTCCCATTCCTCTCCCCACAACAGACACCCTGTGGGGTGGGTGAGGCTGAGAAAGCCCTGAGATTACTGCTCAGTCAGAACAACTTTATCAGTGCCGTGGCGAGCCCCAGGTCACCCAGCTGGCTGCATGTGGGGGAGTGCAGAATCGAACCCGGCATGCCAGATTAGAAGTCCACACTCCTAACTTCCACACCAAAATAAGCATACCAAGCTCCTTCATATGACTTGGTTTCCAAGCCCTTCAGCACCTCTGTAGTCCTCCTCTGGACACGATCTAGTTTCTGTACATCTTTCTTCTCGGTACCAAATGCGGCTGCCAGGGTCCTCACTAGGACACCTTGGAGGGCCCATATTTTGCCGGTGCTTCGCCATCTGCACTGGTTACTAGTCTGTTTCTGAGTCAAGTTTAAGGTATTGCTATTAACCTTCAAGGCCATATGCGGCCAGGGTCCTGCCTACCTGTGGGACCGCTTGGTATGCCCCCTGTAGAGCTCTTTGCTCTGTGGGTATGAATTTACTGGTTATCCTGGGCCCCCGGGATGTTCACCTGGCCTCGACCCGGGCCAGGGCTTTTTTGGTCCTGGCTCCAACCTGGTGGAATGAGCTCCTGGAAGAGCTGAGGGCTCTGCTGGAGTTGCCAGCTTTCCGCAGGGCCTGCAAGACGGAGCTCTTCCGCCAGGCGTACGGTTGAGGCCGGGGCAGAGTCCGAGCATTTTAACTTGAATCCCCCAGCTCGATCAGACCAGCCTCCACTCTCACTGGAAGAGGACGTGACCTCTGGCAGACCGAGGTGGGTCAGGACTGGGTACGGAGGATATGACCGCTGCTGCCTTACTGTCTAATTGCTAATTGAGTAATTTATGGGGTTTTATTGTATTTTGATGTCTTATTGTGTGAACTGCCGTGAGACTTATCAGGGAGCTGCGGTATATAAATTTAAATAAACAAATAAATAAAGAGATAAGGTTAGTCTAACATGACTTGTTCTTGAGACAGCCATGCTGGCTCTTAGGAATTGCAGCCATCCATTCTAGCCGCTCAAGGACCAACTGTCTGGTGACTTGTTCTAAAGTTTTGCCAGCTATAGACATCAAGCTGGGTCAGTAGTTACCTGGATCCTCCTTTTCCCCCTTCTTGAAGATGGGGACAACATTTGTCCGCCTCCAATCTTCTGTCACTTCACTTGTTCTCCATGAATATTCGGGGGATTCCCCCCCCCCCCGAATACATTTGCCAGTTGTTTGAAAGCAATGGCTGGATGGCTCAGGCAGAGTCGCCTGAAACTCAACCCCTCCAAGACGGAGGTCCTGTGGCTGGGCAGAATAGAGCAGGACCAGGAAGCCCGTCTCCCATGCCTGGATGGGGTGCAATTAAACACCTGCACCGGTTGCCAGGAATCTGGAAGTGACCTTTGATGCCTCCCTTTCCATGGAGGCTCAGGTCACCAAAGTAGCCCGGATGGCATTTTTCCATCTTTGCAAGCTCTGCTACTAGCGCCCTGCCTGTCCTCGGACCACTTGGCTACAGTGATCCATGCAACGGTCACTTCCAGATTCAGTCTACGTGAGCCTGCTCTTGTCTTTGATCCTGAATTTATAGCTGGGTTAAAATGCGGCTGCCAGGATCCTCACGGGGACTTCATGGAGGACCCATATTCAGCCGCTGCTTCGACATCTGCACCAGTCTGTTTCCAGATCAAGTTCAAGGGTTTGGTCTTGACCCTACGTGGTCAGGGTCCTGTTTACTTGTGGGACCACCTGGTTGCTTATGCCCCCCCGCAGGGCTCTTTGCTCTGTGGGTATGAACTTGCCTGGCCTTAACCCGGGCCAGGGCCTTTTCAGTCCTGGCCCCAACCTGGTGGAATGAGCTCCCACAAGACCTAAAGGCCCTGCCGGATCTGCCCACTTTCGGCAGGGCCTGCAAGACGGAGCTCTTCCGCCAGGTCTATGGCTGAGGCCAGGGCAGAGTCCCGCTATTCCATCTGGGGTCCCCTTGTCTATTGTTTCCACCTCTCGATCTGTTCCCCACTCTCGTCAGTAGGACAGTAAGAATGTTGGCCCTGGCTGGTCGAGGGGGTGAGTTGCTGGTGGGTTTACTTTCGTCTGCCATCTTATTGTTTAACTAGAAATAAAGCAAATTTTATTTTTTAATAAAATGGGCACTAGGGGCCATTCCCCAGGGAAGCCCTCGAAGGGCGAAGGCTTCCTGGGGGTCTGGGATGCAGGGGAGACTGGGCCGCGACCTGGGGCATTCTCCCGGCTGCGGGCTGGTCTCCTGGGGCCGGGAGAAGGCAGGGGCCCACCCCCCTCACCCCGCATCGTCCCGGGACCTTCTCCCGGCCCCAGGAGCAGCCTCGCTGTGTCTGCGATGCGGCAAGGCTGCTGCTGGGGCTGGGAGAAGGTGTCGGCCCACCCCCCCACCGTGGCTCGTCCCAGGGCTTGTTCCGGGGCCTTCGCAGACGCGGTGAGGCTGTTCCTTAGGCCGGGAGAACACCTCCACTGACGGCGCCCCCCTCGCCAGGGTTCCCAGGGCGGGACAGGAGCTCCTTTCTGACGGGGGAGGAGGACCCAGGCTGGAGGACTCATCGTGCGGGCTGCCAGCTCAATCTCCACGGTGAGTTCCCGGCCAGGCCAGGCGAGGCCCGGCCAAGCAGCCAATGGGGAGCCGCATGAAGCTTGGCCCTGGATGGACACTCGGAGGGCCCAATCAGGAGCCGCGAAGCGGCTCCTGATTGGGCCCTCTGAATTTTTATCCCGGACAGGGCCCGCCCTAACTCCTCCCCAACAGCCCTTACCCTTTTATTTTATCCGCTCCGCAGGAACGGTTTAAGATAATAATGTCTTAAGGGCATTATGAGGTTTTTATTGTGTTTTTATTCTTTGAATATGTAAACTGCCATGAGCCCAATTGGGAACGGTGGTATGAAAATTCAATAAACAAACAAATAAATGGTAAAAAATAATGGACAGAGGATCAGAAATTACATCTGCAAGTTCTTTTAGTAACCGTGGATGCAGTTCAACTGGCCCAGAGGATTCGGTTTTGTTTAAAGTAACTGGATGTTTATGGAGTACCCCCACAGTGATCCTAGGCCACAGCTCCCCTCCCTCATCATGTTAAATGATTTTGGCAAGTTGAGCACATTTCCTTTCCCAAGAGAACACTGAGGAAAAGTAGGAATTGAGCAGTTCATCCCCCTCTTCATCACCTCTTACAATATCAGTTTCTTATCCTAATGTATTTCAGAGGTTCAGAATCATACAGAGCTGGAAGTGACCACAGAGGGCCTGCAGTCCAGCCCCCCACCTTCTCAGAGACATACAGATTACACCCTCCTGACTCATCCAATCTCCTCCTAAAGACCTCCAGTGAAGGAGACTCCGCTGCCCTCTGAGGCAGCATAGTCCATCCACAAACAGTGCTCCCCGTCAGAAAATGGTCTCTAATATTTCAGTCGAACCTCCTTTCTCCTCACTTGAACCCGTTGCTCCTAGTCCTCGTGTCTAGAGCTGCAGTAAACAAACCGGCCTCCTTTTCAACATGTCTATTGTTGTGCATGCAGGTCAGTGGGCCCAAAGAGCAGAAACCGTTATTCAAACATTGTAATGACATTGGCTAGTGTGCAGGATCTACTGGATCATTTAAATGATCTTGGGGAACTGGCACTTGGCCAGTTACAGGAACCCGTCACTGTATATAAGATTGGGTGGTGGGCCATGTGATTTTAATAAAGAGCGGATGTTTCACTCCCTGACTGAGTCCGTGTCTTCTTGAACTTAGTGCTCAATACTGCCGACGGGAGCTGGGAAGCTGAGCTAGGTGCGCAGCCCCCACGAGCATCATCCAAATCACTGGGTTTCGACACTCCAAGGTGGAATTGCTGAAACAACTTCTCCACTTCCCGCATTCTGAGGGGGGATTGCAGAGGTCACTCTGTCCTGCCTTCTGGACACTGCTCCTCCGGCCAAGGTGGTCAGCTCAGTCGCTTTGGGCCATGCTGCCTCCTGAGGAGAGAGGAACCAGTCCATCCTGTCTGCCTGCCATGGGACCTGCACAAGGTCATCATGGCAACCAGAGGCCATACCGAAGAGTTTAACCCCGCCTTCCCAGGCAGGTGGGAATCCTACGCCACCTTTTGGCCAATGACATCACTGCTGCAGACTAGAAGCGTGACACATCCTTGAGTGTCTGTGGGCCTGCGACCTTCAAGCTGGCATAGGACCTAATGGTGCCCACCAAGGGCACCACACCATCATTTCACGATGTCACGGAGTACTTCATGCCCCAGCCAGCCGAGACTGTACACTGCCATGCGTTCTACATTCGGAACCTGCACGAGGGTGAGTCAGTGTGGGAATCTGTCACTGTCCTGCACCAGGCTTCTCAGCACTTCAACTTCGCAGACCTCAAAACCATGCTGTGGGATGGACTTGTCTGTGGCCTGAGGGATGAATAGATCCAGCAACACCTACTATGAGGGACTTGACCTTCCACTTGGCCCTTGAGGCCACCATCACAGCAGAGATAGCAGTCAGGAGTACACAAGAGGTCTATGGAATCTGCCAGATCTCCAGGCATTTCTGTTCTGCAGAATGCATGAACCATGAGGAGTTGGAGGAAGAAAACAAGGTAGACCGAATGCATACCATTGCAGCCATGTTCTCCACCCCGCACTATTGCACTACAAACCTCTGCATCAGGTGTGGTGGTGACCACATGCAGAATCACTGCAAGTTCAGGGACACCAAATGCCTAAACTGTGGCAAGGTAAGGGCTGCCATTCACCGGGGGCTGACATTCCTGTGTTCCGCTCCAAACCCAGGCTAATAAAACAACAACAATAAGAAGGAAGAGCTGGAACTTCTCAGGCTGATGGAAAGGTATGATCTAGTAGGCATCACAGAAACTTGGTGGAATGATTCATGACTGGAATGTAATGGTGGATGAATATGAACTGTTCAGAAAAAACAGAATAGATCGAAGAGGTAGAGGAGTGGCACTGTATGTGAGGAAAGGGCTTACCTGTCAGGAAATTCTAGTGAAGGAGAGCATATCTACAGTGGAAAGCATCTGGGTGAAAATAAGCGAGGGGAAAACAAACAGTGTGGTGGTTGGTGTCTGCTACCGACCGCCTGACCAACGAGAGGATGTGGATGCTGCACTTTGTGAGCAGCTTGAGACAATATCCAAGCGGCAGGACATTGTCATCATGGGTGACTTCAATTTCCCAGATGTGTGCTGGGAAACAAACTCTGCAAAGCGTCCTCATTCATTCAAGTTTCTGACCTACATGGCTGACAATTTCATGTATCAAATGGTAGATGAACCCACAAGAGGTTCAGCCATACTGGACTTAATACTGACCAACAGGCAAGAGTTGGTGGATGAGGTGAAGGAGGTGGGGACCCTAGGGGGAAGTGACCATGTCCTCATAGAATTCCTTTTGAGATGGGGAGCCAAGGAAGCTTGTAGCCAGACGCAAATGTTGGATTTTCGTAGGGCAAGCTTTAATAAACTCAGAGACATGATGAGTGTCATACCATGGACGAGAATGCTGGAAGGGAAGGGAGCATGTGAAGGGTGGGCGCTACTCAAACAGGAGCTATTGCATGCTCAATCAATGACTATCCCAGAAAGACGAAAACACTGCAGGAGCTCTAAGAAGCCTATTTGGATGAACAGAGAACTTCAAGAGGAACTAAGAAAGAAAAGAAAAATGTTCAGGAAATGGAGGGAAGAACAGAGCTCTAAAGAAGAGTACCTACAGGTTACTAGGCACTGTAGATCAATCATCAGAAAGGCCAAAGCTGAGAGTGAGCTAAGATTGGCCAGGGAAGCCCATTGTAACAAGAAAAGATTTTTCAGTTATGTGAGGAGCAAACGTAAAGGAGGCAAGAGGCCCACTGTTGGGTGCAGATGGACAAACTCTAACGGAAGATGCAGAGAAAGCAGAAAGGCTTTTTTCCCATAGGTCAAAGGGTTTAGGCACATCTAGATGGCCGTAGCCAAAGGATAGTGTCTGGGTGGCAGGTTAACATGAATAGAGAGGTTGTCGAGAGACATTTAGCATCACTGGATGAGTTCAAATCCCCTGGGCCGGATGAAATGCACCCGAGAGTGCTCAAAGAACTTTCCGGAGAACTTGCAGAACCCTTGTCCATCATCTTTGGGACCTCTTGAGGAACTGGAGATGTCCCAGAGGACTGAAAGAGAGCCAATGTTATTCTGATCTTCAAAAAAAGGAGGAAGGATGACCCGGGAAACTACAGACCAGTGAGTCTGACCTCTGTTGTGGGGAAGATAATAGAGCAGATATTAAAGGGAGCGATCTGCAAACATCTGGAGGACAATTTGGTGATCCAAGGAAGTCAGCATGGATTTGTCTCCAACAGGTCCTGCCAGACCAACCTGGTTTCCTTTTTTGACCAAGTAACAGGTTTGCTGGATCGTGGAAATTCGGTTGATGTCATTTACTTGGATTTTAGTAAAGCTTTTGACAAGGTTCCCCATGATGTCCTGATGGATAAGTTGAAGGACTGCGATCTGGATTTTCAGATAGTCAGGTGGATAGGGAATTGGTTAGAAAACCGCACTCAAAGAGTTGTTGTCAATGGTGTTTCATCAGACTGGAGAGAGGTGAGTAGCGCGGTACCTCAGGGCTCGGTGCTCGGCCCGGTACTTTTTAACATTTTTATTTATGATCTAGATGAGGGGGTGGAGGGACTACTCATCAAGTTTGCAGATGACACCAAATTGGGAGGACTGGCAAATACTCCGGAAGATAGAGACAGAGTTCAACGAGATCTGAACACAATGGAAAAAATGAGCAAATGAGAACAAGAGCAATTTAATAAAGATAAGTGTAAAGTTCTGCATCTGGGTCAGAAAAATGAAAAGCATGCCTATTGGATGGGGGATACGCTTCTAGGTAACACTGTGTGTGAATGAGACCTTGGGGTACTTGTGGATTGTAAACTAGACATGAGCAGGCAGTGTGATGCAGCAGTAAAAAAGGCAAATGCCATTTTGGGCTGTATCAACAGGGGCATCACATCAAAATCACAAGATGTCATAGTCCCATTGTATACAGCACTGGTCAGACCACACCTGGAGTACTGTGTGCAGTTCTGGAGGCCTCACTTCAAGAAGGACGTAGATAAAATTGAAAGGGTACAGAGGAGAGCGACGAAGATGATCTGGGGCCAAGGGACCAAGCCCTATGAAGATAGATTGAGGGACTTGGGAATGTTCAAGCTGGAGAAAAGGAGGTTGAGAGGGGACATGATAGCCCTCTTTAAGTATTTGAAAGGTTGTCACTTGGAGGAGGGCAGGATGCTGTTTCCGTTGGCTGCAGAGGAAAGGACACACAATAATGGGTTTAAACTACAAGTACAATGATATAGGCTAGATATCAGGAAAAAAATTTTCACAGTCAGAGTAGTTCAGCAGTGGAATAGGCTGCCTAAGGAGGTGGTGAGCTCCCCCTCACTGGCAGTCTTCAAGCAAAGGTTGGATACACACTTTTCTTGGATGCTTTAGGATGCTTAGGGCTGATCCTGCGTTGAGCAGGGGGTTGGACTAGATGGCCTGTATGGCCCCTTCCAACTCTATGATTCTATGATTCTTCACACAAGTTAGCACCAGACACTGGATGTGTGAAGACAATCCGTGAGTCTTCTAGGTTGGCATTCACCAGTACCCTCATCTGCACCTCCACTGATTCTACGGTCCAAGAAATCCAGTTCCCAGTTCAGTCCCAATTCAAGGAGACTGCCTGGATCCAGGGTTGTCCATGCACAATGGAATTCGAATTGGGGTCAATACATCATCTCCCATGACGATTCAAGAACTTGTGCTCCAGAAAGACTCTACTGCTGCAGTTGCATCTTCCAAGGGAAGCAAGTTCCCGTTCACAGCATGGCTACCATAAGGACTTTATTGGCAAACTCTGACCATTGGTTGTCAGTGGGTCCTGCACCAGTCTCCTAGGCTTGGACTGGTTTGAACCTTTGGGTCTCTGCGTGTCTGGCATTTATCATGTTCATTCAGATTTTTCCGAAGATGTGTGCCCTGAGTTCCTGAGTAGAAGAAGAGTTGGTTCTTATACGCTGCTTTTTCTCTACCAGAAGGAGGTTCAAAGCAACGTAAAATTGCCTTCTCTTTCCTCTACCCACAACAGGTAGGTGATGTAGGTGAGGCTGAGAGAGCCCTGATATTAGTGCTCAATCAGAACAGCCCAAGGTCACCAAACTGGCTGCATGTTTGGGAGCACGGAATCAAACCCGGCTCACCAGATTTGAAGCCAGTACTTCTAACCACTACACCAAGTGGGGTGACGTGTCTTTGACCAATCTCTTATTTGCTATATCAGGTTACCTGTGTGTTTGGCCCTAGACCCTGGCTGCCTCAAGACCTACCATGTCCTATTTGCGTAGAAGCCCAAGATGGATATGGAACTTGACCATTTCATTGATCAGGGCGGGTTGGGAACCAGTTCTACATGCCAAGTGGGAAACCCCCATTGTCATGTCGCTCAAGCCCAACTATGATTTGCAGATCTCTGTAACCTATAAGTTTATAATTAATAAGATTCTCCAGCATCACTTGTATCTAGTGCCTGTTATCAGCCATCTTTTTAAATCCCTAGCTGGTGGCAAGATCTTTGTGAAGCTCAACCTCACCAAGGCTTATTAATTGCTGCCAGTGGATTACACGACAGCAGAGGCCCAGGCAATTGTTACCCATGGAGGTGCCAACTGGGTCCATCAGCTGCAGTTCAGTGTTAGCACGACCCCCGGCCTTCTTTCTCGAGGGGTTACCAGGTGTCAGATGATATTCTGGTCTTGCAACCTCAGCATAGGAGCTCGCTGTTTGTCTCCGTAATGTCTTGTGCAGATTACAAGACATCAGGCTCAAAGTGAAGAGATATAAGTGTCACCTTGGTGTGCCCTCAATGGAGTTCCTGGGATTCCAGATTGATGCAGACAGTGTCCACCCCACTGCCATAAAAGTCAAGGCTATCCAGCAGGCACCGACACACTCATCCAGGTTGGAATTACAGATGTCCCTTGGAATCCGCAATTTTTATCACAGTTTCCTTCCCAACAAGAATTTGCCTTCCCAGCAAACGTAAAGTAAAGGAGGTAATAGGCCCGCTGTTGGGTGCGGATGGACAAACTCTAACAGAAGATGCAGAGAAAGCAGAAAGGCTTAGTGCCTATTTTACATCTGTTTTTTCCCACAGGTCAAAGTGTTTAGGCATATCTAGAGATGGCCATAGCCAAAGGACAGTGTCTGGGTGGCAGGTTAACATGGATAGAGAGGTTGTCGAGAGGCATTTAGCTGCACTGGATGAGTTCAAATCCCCTGGTCTGGATGAAATGCACCCGAGAGTGCTCAAAGAACTTTCCAGAGAACTTGCACAGCCCTTGTCCATCATCTTCGGGACCTCTTTAAGGACTGGAGATGTCCCGGAGGACTGGAAGAGAGCAAACGTTATTCCGATCTTCAAAAAAGGGAGGAAGGATGACCCGGGAAACTACAGACCAGTGAGTCTGACCTCTGTTGTGGGGAAGATAATGGAGCAGATATTAAAGGGAGCGATCTGCAAACATCTGGAGGACAATTTGGTGATCCAAGGAAGTCAGCATGGATTTGTCTCCAACAGGTCCTGCCAGACCAACCTGGTTTCCTTTTTTGACCAAGTAACAGGTTTGCTGGATCGGGGAAATTCGGTTGATGTCATTTACTTGGATTTTAGTAAAGCTTTTGACAAGGTTCCCCATGATGTCCTGATGGATAAGTTGAAGGACTGCAATCTGGATTTTCAGATAGTCAGGTGGATAGGGAATTGGTTAGAGAACCGCACTCAAAGAGTTGTTGTCAATGGTGTTTCATCAGACTGGAGAGAGGTGAGTAGTGGGGTACCTCAGGGCTCGGTGCTCGGCCCAGTACTTTTTAACATATTTATTAATGATCTAGATGAGGGGTGGAGGGACTACTCATCAAGTTTGCAGATGACACCAAATTGGGAGGACTGGCAAATACTCCGGAAGATAGAGACAGAGTTCAACGAGATCTGAACACAATGGAAAAATGGGCATATGAGAACAAGATGCAATTTAATAAAGATAAGTGTAAAGTTCTGCATCTTGGTCAAAAAAATGAAAAGCATGCCTACTGGATGGGGGATACGCTTCTAGGTAGCACTGTGTGTGAACGAGACCTTGGGGTACTTGTGGATTGTAAACTAAACATGAGCAGGCAGTGTGATGCAGCGGTAAAAAAGGCAAATGCCATTTTGGGCTGTATCAACAGAGGCATCACATCAAAATCACAATATGTCATAGTCCCATTGTATATGGCACTGGTCAGATCACACTTGGAGTACTGTGTGCAGTTCTGGAGGCCTCACTTCAAGAAGGACGTAGATAAAATTGAAAGGGTACAGAGGAGAGCAACGAAGATGATCTGGGGCCAAGGGACCAAGCCCTATGAAGATAGGTTGAGGGACTTGGGAATGTTCAGCCTGGAGAAAAGGAGGTTGAGAGGGGACATGATAGCCCTCTTTAAGTATTTGAAAGGTTGTCACTTGAAGGAGGGCAGGATGCTGTTTCTGTGGGCTGCAGAGGAGAGGACACGCAGTAATGGGTTTAAACTTCAAGTACAACGATATAGGAAAAAAAAATATAGGAAAAAAATATATCAGGAAACCGCCCTGAGCCTCCGGGGAGGGCGGTATATAAGTATGATAAATAAATAAATAAATTAAAAAAAAATTCACAGTCAGAGTAGTTCAGCAGTGGAATAGGCTGCCTAAGGAGGTGGTGAGCTCCCCCTCACTGGCAGTCTTCAAGCAAAGGTTGGATACACACTTTTCTTGGATGCTTTAGGATGCTCTGGGCTGATCCTGCGTTGAGCAGGGGGTTGGACTAGATGGCCTATATGGCCCCTTCCAACTCTATGATTCTATGATTCTATGATTCTGTGAAGAATAACATTGTGGAACCTCTCCATTGCTTTCTCAACAAGAAGGCACATGGATCTGGGGCAGGGCTCAACAGGATGTGTTCACTGCTGTGAAGGGCCTCCTGTCTTCCTTTATTGTCTTGGCCCACTTCGATGAGTTGCAGCCTGTTATGCTTCCCCACATAGACTTGAAGCTGTCCTCACCCACCAGTTGCCTGAAGGCTGGAAGGCTTCTATCACCTTCTACTCCTGGACCCTGTGGTCAGTAGAGTGGAACTACTTACACCCAGATAGACAAGGAGGATCTCGCCATTGTTGCTGGGTTAAGAAGTTCCATGATAATGTCTTTGGACATAGGTTCACAATCTTCACGGATCACAAGTTTCTGCTGGGACTCTTTGCGCCTGAC
The DNA here is from genome assembly GCF_049243985.1 of Paroedura picta. Taxonomy (NCBI): domain Eukaryota; kingdom Metazoa; phylum Chordata; class Lepidosauria; order Squamata; family Gekkonidae; genus Paroedura; species Paroedura picta. Next base: position 103,744,742 of record NC_135376.1, on the reverse strand, counting down.
TGGGAGACGCCTACAATCTTGTCTCTGCGGTTGCTGTGGTGGTACATTTTCTCTAATGGATATGACTACTGGCTGCTGCACTGGTCTGGTTGGGGTATGCGTAATGCTGACACCCTCACTCCTCTGCCTCAACTGTCCATCAAGGCAGATCCATCTCCTGCCCACAGGATCCTGCTCATTGAGCCTCTGCCTCAGCCCCCACTCTACACATCAGACTTTGCTGTCTTCTCTGCTAAGGGGTGCTCCCTCTCTCATGCTCTCACCTGGGTGTGGAGGGGGTGGCCTGAAGGGCAACAGGATGCCGTTTGCATGGCCTTCGCATCCCAACAGAATGAGCTGTTGGTGCACAAAAGCTTCTTGCTGTGAGGAAACCATGTAATCTTCCCCATGAAACTGAGGCTCCAGGGACACGAGGCTTTTCACAAGTGCCACACACGCATCGTGCACATGAGAACTCTTGCATGCAGCTACATCTGGTGCCTGGGCATGGGCAAGGAAACTGAGGACTGGGTCACACATCGCCAGATGTGCCATCCTGAAATGCCTCAAGCTGCGATTCAGCAGGGAGAGTCAACATGTTTGCCATGGCTCAGGCTCCACTTAGAATTTGCTGGACCCTTCTAGGGTCAAACATTCTTGATAGTGGTGGACTCATACTCCAAATGGCTGGAGGTCATACTTGTCACCAGAGTCCTCCGCTGCTGTTTGCAACCCATGGGCTGCCGGATACTACTGTGATGGAGCCCAGTTCACATTGGTTGAGTTCAGGGAATTTTTGGATGCCCAGCACCCTTTGACCAAATGGACAGGCCAAGCAGATGGCCCAGAGCATGAAGGAATGGGGTCCAGGGTGAATAGTCCAGGGTGAGTGGTTGCAGAAGCTCCAACATCCCACTCCTTCACACCTGAAGACTTAGCATCCATCCACAATTATGCAAGAGGTCCTGACTGGGTTCCAGCACTGGTCACCTGGGCTATGGGTCTGGTGTCATATCAAGGGCAGTCTGTGGATAGCCACCCTTTAGGCTGGCAAGTGGACCAGGTACAGTGACACTTGCTGGCTGCAGGGGACTCTAGCGCAGGCACTGCAGTGGTTCCTGAATCAGAAGTCCCTGAGCCTGCAATTCTGGAGCCACAACTACCTGTCCCAATCTTAGAACTGATGGAGCCAGCAGCAGCGCCTGAGACCGTCTCTCCAGTCCCGGCAACCCCACCTCCTCTGCTCTCCATGGATCCAGATCCAGCCCCAGTATCTGCAGGACCATCTGCCATTTGACAGAAGGGGTGTTGTGTAGGCAGTTCAGTGTGAACCGTGATTCACACAGTGTGGACCTATAATGGCATTGGCCAGTGGGCAGGATCTGTCTGCTGCTATTGGATCATTTGGCCCATTTGGCCCATTTGGTTTTGAACTTGGGGAACTTGTACTGGGCCAGTCACAGGCTTGGGTGGGAACCCAGCCCTGTAGAGAAGTGCAGGTGGTGGGCTGTGCTATTAGCTTAGTCTGGTGTGATCTTAAGGAGGAGCTGAGGTTTCACTCTACGAGCAACCTCATTGAACCCAATATTCAATATCTACCTTTTCATTCCATGTGAAAGCCACCGTATCATTTCCTGGGCACAAACCTCCCCCTTCTTTTGTTGGCCCCAGAAGGGTAAAATATTGGGGTCGGTGAAACATTCTACTCCCTACTCAGCCACCTCCTCTTGATTCTGGAGCTTTTTTCTTGGCTTACATGCGGAAAGTCAGCTGGGCTGGGAGAAAGTATTGGGTTCAACGGAATGCAGTCAGTCTCCCCCCCCCCCCCGCCAGTGTTGCTGAGGAAGGGACTACTAGGGCCCATTCCGCACACAGAGGATAATGCACTTTCACTGTGCTTTGGAAGCTGAATGTTCTTGTGCGGAACAGGAAAATCAACTTCTACAGTGCATTGAAAGTGCATTATCCTATGTGTGCAGAATAGGCCCTAGACTAAGAGTGAAAGAAGAGGGCTTTTCTGGATTCCCAGTCTTGCATTTCTCCCCATTCTTGGGAAGTGGGCTGGGGTATTTTATTTATTTATTTATTTGTTTGTTTGTTTGTTTGTTTATTTATCGCATTTATATACCGCCCTCCCCAAAGGCTCAGGGCTATGAGTCTGTTTCCTAGGAGGTAGATTCAGGGTGGGAGCTGTGTTGGTTTGAAAGAACACGACAAAGTTAATTGAACTATGTTGGCCAAAAAAGTGCCTCTGGACTCAAGCTTTGTTCCTTAGGAGATGATACGGTGAGCTTTGGGATCGGGTGATCTATGAATCAGACAAACTAAACCGTTTCCCATGGGAATGTCGGCTTGCTCAGTGAAACTGTCCGGGCTTTCTCTGCTAAAGGGCACCTAAGGGCCGGTCAGAGGTCTTGTGCACACCCATCACCTCTCCCTCTGGCGCAGGGGCTGGACGCAGCCCCACCTGCTAGTGGTGTGGGCCCGGGAGAGACCGCCCATCCCTCTCCGTGATTCCCCTGAAGGCCGGGACCCTGAGGGGCCGCGGCACCCTCCCTCCTGCTCTCTTGGCTGCTGAAAGGGACGGGGTGGCTGGGCACGCCTGTCTTCTGCCTTCCACTCTCCTGTCTGCGTTGGATGCTTCTTGATTAAAATGTTGACTTTAACTTGGAATTAACCTGATTAATGTAATTGAAAGTAAAACTCTGCTGCTCAGCACTTTGGGTGATGAGTGGGGATGGATTGGGAAAGAAAGCTTTCAGATTGAATCTCCTTCTCTCCCCTGGCTGTTAATTGCTCCGTTTACTGGTACCTGCCTCACTGACCGTCACTGTTTAGGCCCGTTAATGATGATACACAGGCCCTACTTTCCAGAGATAATTAAAGAGCCGTTCAGCCCGGACCGTACCGCAGCACAGAGTCTGCCCCTCTGTCGCAGGCAGAGGGGGTAAGAAGACAGCCTTCCTCTTTGGAGACAGGAGGAGCCGTGCTCATCGTCCTGTTAAAGAGAGGCTTGCCAACCTCCTCGTGTTGCCTGGAGACTGCAGGGCCTTTTCGGTCCTGGTCCCTACCTGGAGGAGCTGGGGGTCCTGGGAGAGCTCTCACCTTTCTGCAGGGCCTGAAAAACGGGCCTCTTCCACCAGGTCTCTGGTTGAGGTCACTGCGAGCAGAAGATCCGATGGGGCTCTACTCCCACACTGGTCCATTGGCATGGCGGATTGTCTCAGCCCTCTCCTAGCTGCCCTGGCTGTTAGTGGGGGCTGGGGTTGGGCGCTTCTTAGCAGACATGGTGGTCCGTGACTCGGAGTGTTGGTGTCCTTGGAGTCCATGCGGCCCCTGGGTCAAGTGGGGCTGGCCCCTTCCCCTTCTGGCCGGGGGCTGCTGCTTCCATTCTGCCCCCTCCGCTGCCAGAGAGTCAGCGAAAGAGCGTCAGAAGAGCATCGAGAGGACTCGACAGTGCTTGCCACAGCCCCCACGGCCATGTCGAGCAGCTCCGTGAGTGGGGGGGGGAGCAGTGGTCTGAAGCAGCCCCCCCACTGAGGCAGCGTCTCAGCTGCCGGCACACAGAGAGCCCTCCCGCGGAGGGGCTGGCCCATTGGCTTTTAATGGGCCCACCCTGTGGCACGGCAAGCTGGGTGCAGTTCTGCCTCACGCCCATCGTCAAAGGCGAGATCGCGGTTCCAGCAGTAAAGCCGGAATTGCAGGTGATGATGGGCAAAGAGTGGAGAAGCCAGCTGGAGAGTCTCCTCTCAGGGGCCCTGCTCAGTCTGCAGGAGGCCGCCCGTCTGGCTGCAGCTTCACTGGCAGGGCCCAGGGGGTGGGGTGGGGTGGGGTGGGGTGGGCCTTGGGCAGCTCCACCTTGACCCCCCCCCTTCAGGCTCCATGATGCCCGGCCACCAGGGACACTCTGCAGGAGAGGAGACTGCCCACGGGGAGTTGGCAGAGACCCTGGAAACATTCAGCGTGAAAAGTCGGATTGCCAGCTCTGGGTTAGGAATCTCTGATACTTTGGGGGGTGGAGATGGGGAGGGTGGGAGTTTGGCACCCAGGCCATAGAGACCCTTTCTCCAGGGGCACGGATGCCTGCAGCCCGGTGATCAGTTGTGATCTGGAGCCATCTCCAGAACCCACCAGGAAGCTGGTGAGCCTACGTGTTTTGCAGTGACTCAGCTGGCTCCCACCCATCCGTGGCCCAGGAGGAGTCTGGAAGTGCCACCTGGGTATGTACTTCTGCTATCCAGGTCCAAGGCCAGTTGTAGCTGGGGACGGCGAGGGACAGAGAGCACCTGGCGTGGGGCAGAATCAAAGCTCTGGAATGGGCCCTGCCATCTCGCAGACCTCGCCATCGCTCGGCACAGGAGCAGCAAACCTGGGAAGCAGAGTGAGCCCTGTGCCTCTGGGAAGCTCCTGCTTTTCCTTTTGGACTCGGCCACCAGCTGTAGGACTGGCCTTGTCTCTACAGGTACTTCAGCTTGTCTTCAGTCCCTGTGGGGTTAAAGCAGGGAAGGAAGGCAGCAAGAGTGAGCTTCCTGAAAATGGAGTAGAAGGGGAGAAAGAGTATTGTGGTGCCCCCCCCACAAGCAGGCCTTCTGCCTTCTCCTTCAGGGAGGGGAGTTCTCCAAGACCGGTCCGTTCACACCCCCACTCACTCCAGGCAGGGCTATGCAACTGAGTGTGCCTCTCCAGGCTGAGAGTGGACTGTCCCTTCCAGCCTCAATAGCCCCACAGCTCTAGCAGGATATTCAGAGCAAAGCTCTTCAGTACTTCAGTAAACTATTCAGTTTTCATCAAGTCAAAATTGACCACTGAGGAATCCAAGAAGCAAATTGTACAAAGGAAGCTGCATCTCCTGGGACGAATATTTATTTATTTAGTATTTATTACAGTTGGAGACAGAAACAGAGCAGGTGAAGGCCTGCATGATAAAACCAATGCAAAATTTTGGCACAAACATTTCATTTGATGAATGGGAACAATTGAATGTTAAGATGAACAAAAGAATGTTAAGATGACAAAATGTCAGATATTGCAAGAAAATTGGTATAAAATGTTTTATAGATAGCACCTTAACAGCTAATGTAATTTGTAGAATGTCAAGTCAATGTGATATGAGTGGGAGATGCCGTGATACCATGGGGTCTTTTATCATATGTGGTGGCCTGTAAAATCATAAGAAAGTTTTGGATAAAAGTCAATGATAGATTACAAATTATTCTTAGATTTAAGTTTCCTTTTGATCCAAAATTATGTTAAGTTTTCCCCCTGCAGATATACCAAACAAGCCAAAGAATTCTTTCACTCAACCCCCCCTGCCAGGCTCCAGATTGCATTGAGGCTAGATGGTCATCTGACACAAATGCTGATTTTATGAACCGAGGCAGATGGTGAGTGGGTGGGCAGGGAGGGATGTGCCAGGATTTGGCTCCTGTGGCCCTTCCTTGCAGACCCAGGGAATTGCTGATTGCCACTGTGGGATGGCAGGTGAATTCCCTCCAGGCCAGGCTGGATTCTGGAGATTTTTGGTGTGAGGGGATCATTTGGGCCTGAAATTGGAGTCACTGTGGGTGGGCAGGTAGTTGTGAGTTCCTGCACTGTGCAGGGGGCTGGAGCAGACGAACCTGCAGGTCCCTTCCAACTCTATGATTCTGTGATTCTATGACTTGAAGTAATGGGTTTAAACTACATTTAGAATGATGTAGAATGATAGAGGCTAGGTATCAGGAGAAAAAATTTCAGCCAGAGTAGTTCAGCAGTGGAATTGACTGCCTAAAGAGATGGTGACCCCCCCCCCCCCCACTGGCAATCTCCAAGCAGCAGGAGGACAGATATTTATCCTGGATTCTTTTAGGCTGATCCTGCATTAAGCAGGGGGTTGGACTAGATGACCTCCATGGCCCCTTTCACCACTATGATTCTATGAACTGGGAAACCCCTCAAGAAGTCCAACATATATACACTCATGAGCAATGGATCTTCCTGCCAGTGCAAGCTATTGGTCAGTGTCAGTTTAAGCTGACTGGATCCTGAAACCCAGACCTAACAGCACGTTGGTCAATGACCTTGCCTGCTTCAATCCTGCCTCAGCCCTCAGGCTTGGTCCTAGGCAGAATCATCAACAGGACCACCAACACAGTACCCCTTCCTCCATTGGAAGTCACTATGCAGGTGAGGAGCAAAGTCCAACAAGTACCGGGGTGCCGAATGGCTTATGGATCATGGTCGGAGCTCAGGAGCTGGGGCTGGTGTCTTACGGTCTGCCATGGCTGGCTGAGGGGCTGGCTCCTTGGGCTCAGCCTCCCTGGTCAGCTGCACCAGCTGGGCACCAGCAGGTGCCGATGGTGGTAGAGTTAGCACTTCTTCCGGAACAGCCAGGTATGATGAGGTCAAGCTGGAAGGTTCCTCGGGAATGACGCATCCTGAGTCACAGTGGCACACCTGGTTTACGGCCAGCATAGAATGTGGCCTGCCAGTGTCTCCGCCTGGTAAGACACCAGTCCCGCCACTTGGGTGATGGTTGCGGGAACCCATTGGCCAGCCCCGTCGTTCCAGATGCAGACGGGGTCATCTGTAATGAAGGAGTGAGGGGCGGCTCTTTCATGCTGGCTGGAATCCTGGGCCCATTCCACACATTAGACGATGCCCTTTCAGTGTGCTTTGGCAGCTGGATTTTCCAGGAAAATCTACTTTGAAAGTGCATTGAAAGCACACTGTCTAGCATGTGCGGAATGGGCCATGGACTGCATCGTGGTCAGGGTGCAGGCAGTTCAGTTCAGTCCAGCCCAGATTCTCTGGCCCACCAGTAGCTCGGTAGGGCTCTTTTCTGTGGCTAATGTTGGCATGACATGTTGGCACACTGATAGCCCTGCAGTCGAATCAGGGTTCCTTTGCCCAGTGTATTGCTCCCAATTAATTACACTGAGAGGAAAGCCTTTTTCATATTCGTTTTACTGCAGCAAAATAGACACAGGGTTTCCCAAATCTGCACGCAGAACAATATGATCACATGGTGTTAAATACCCTTTCCTTGGAGGCTGGGAAAGTGTGAAGATCTTCAGTTACCCAGGGAAGCAAACCCTTGACTTGAAGCAAGAGATTTCTTTTACTGAGTGAGCCAGTACTCTCAGGCAGGCATGGGATGCAATGTCTAACTCCAGACACTGCAAGCACGTGCACACGCACACACCATGGGAACCCAGGGAAAGCAGGAAGACTTCAAACAGTCTCAACAACCAAGTGGAATGGAGGTGGGTGGGGGAAGAGATGGAAGACGCAAGGGGGGGGAGGAATGCAGGGAGGAGCATCAGGGTAGTAAATGAACATCAGGGCAATAAAACATGGTGAACTGGTCAGATCAACTACAGACTCCACATAGCTGCAACTTAAATAAACCATCTAGAATCTACAGGATTCTGACAGAAAGATGATGCCTTGCAGGATGAGCCAATAGCCTGGGGTCTCTACCTCCCCACTCCACCTCCCAGGAACGGCCTCCAGCCCTCAGGCCAGCCTCCCAGGCAAGTCAGCCCTCACTAAAGCGAAGTTTTTCTCCTCTAGGGGAGGATACTCTGTCCTAGCGGCACTTAGGTTGTTTCCAGCCCAATCCTTGGCTCAACCTGCTTTACAGGCCCCTCTTTGGTTTCCTGAATCCTGTCTCAAGTCCCTCGAGAAAGTTCAGTCTAAGTTCCTGGGAGCTGCAGAGGTGTCTCAAATGCTAGGATCAGACTCATGATAAGGGTTGGGGCAAGGGTCCATCTTAGTTCACTCTACATCTGGGATGAAATTAAGGCAAAAGAAATTCCATCTCAACATCCAGAAGAAGTTCCTGACAGTCAGAGCGGTTTCTCATTGGAACAGGCTTCCTCGGGAGGTGGCGGATTCTCCATCTTTGGAGATTTTTAAACAAAGGCTGGAGAGCCATCTGACGGAGAGGCTGATTCTGTGAAGGTTCAAGGGGGTAGCAGGTGACAGTGGATGAGCGGGAGGGTGATGAGTGTCCTGCATAGTGCAGGGGGTTGGACTAGATGACCCAGGAGGTCCCTTCCCACTCTATGATTCTATTATTTTAAAGGCATTATTAAAGTATCAGCTGCTGCATCCAGGCATTGCAATTGTTTTACTGACAGTGGATTTCTAACCTCCTGTTTCGTACTACTTTTCCTTATTGTAAGCTGAATTCATTTATAAGTGTATTCGAATTTTGGTCTAAAGGACCATAAAATAAAGACATTGTCAACTTGGTCTGAATGACTGTAATAAAGTTTGAACTGAACCGACTGATTTGTAGGTCCTATGTAATTTTATTTAGGCTTCTACCTATGTGGGTCTGTCATATCATCACAGAATCATAGTGTTGGAAGGGGCCATCAGGCCATCCAGTCCCACCCCCTGCTCAGTGCAGGATCAGCATCCAGCACCCAGGAGAAGGATCTGTCCAGCCGCTGCTTGAAGACGGCCAGTGAGGGGGAGCTCCCCATCTCCTTAGGCAGCTCCTTCCCCTGCTGAACTAGACTCCTAGAATCCTAGAGTGGGAAGGGGCCATGCAGGCCATCTAGTCCCACCCCCTGCTCAAGGCAGAATCAGCCCAAAGCATCCAGGAGAAGGACCTGTCCAGCCGCTGCTTGAAGACGGCCAGTGAGGGGGAGCTCCCCACCTCCTTAGGCAGCCCATCCCACTGCTGAAATTTCCCCCCTGATATCTCTAGCTGAAACAATTATACACATAGTTTAAAGCCATTACTGTAGGTCCTGTCCTCTGCTGCCAAACATTCCCTGACCTTCTTGAAGCGACAACCTTTCAAATACTGAACCATCCCAAGTCCCTCAGCCTTTCCTCATGGCCCCCTACCCCTGGATCATCCTTGTTGCTCTCCTCTGGACCCTCTCAATTTTATCCACATCCTGTTTTGAAGTGAGGCCTCCAGAACTGCACACAGGACTCCAGGTATGGTCAGACCAATGCAGACCAATTATGACATTGTGTGATTTTGATGTGAAGCCCCTGTTGTTACAGCCCAAGACCGCATTTGCCTTCTTGACCACCGCATCACACTGTCTGCTCCTACTGAGCTTGGAGTCCACCAAGATCTCTTTCATACCGACTGCTGCCCAGGAGTGTCTCTCCCATCCAGTCTGCCTGCTTCTCATTTGTGTGACTCAGGTGTAGAACTCTGCCCTTCTCCTTATTGAATGGCATCTTGTTCTCCTTTGCCCCCTTTTCCAGTTTATTTAGATCTCGTTGAACTCTGTCTCTATCTGCTGCTCTTCCCAATTTGTTGTCACCAGCAAATTTAATGAGGAATCCCCCCACCCCCTCATCTAAATCATTGATCAAAACATGTTGGAAAGTGCCAGGCCCGGGCCAGAGCTCTTTTGCACCCCACTGCTCACCTCCCTCCAGTCCAGTGAAACACTGTTGACAACTTCTCTTTCAGGGCAATCTTCTAACCAGGCCCCTCTCCACCGGACCATCCAGTTTACCCACCAGCACCTCATGGGGAACCTTCTCCGAAGCCTTTCTGAAACTGCTTCCTTCCCTTCCCAGGGCTCCTTCTGGGGCCCAAACGCCTGCTTGGGACAGCCCAGCAAAGAAGACGCTGATGCTCTCCTGCAGCAGCCTGGTCGCCCTCAGTGCTCCCTGGGCCCGTGAGCATTCCCTGGGACAGTGGGAAGTAGAGGCGACAAGTCCAGAGCACGACAGTGACGTGTCCCCCTCGCTCTTCCACGGAATTAATAAATAAAGCGCAGGGGGACTTCTTACCCTGTGCTCAGTGCTATGACAGGGGCTGTCTCCAGTGCACTTAAGCATTAAATGACCAATTTCTGTCAGACTAACTTCCCAAGTCTCTTCTCCCTCCCTGCCTCCCGCTGGCTCTCCCTGTTCTCCTCCTCCTCCCGTTTGCTTTCTCCAGTGCAGCCCCTGCTTCCCCTCGCTCTGGGCTTGGAGTTTTTCAGCAACTGATGGCTCCTGGTTCATTTCTGTGGCATTAATTGGTCCCCAAATGAATTCTTTTGACAGGGCAATTTATCATGTGTTTGGGTTGACAGTGCCGTGTACCAGGAGGGCTGGGAGGAGGGGAGGTGCGCAGGGTGTGTAGCTGTGCGTGTGCCGTGGGGCCGTGGAGAGAGGAGGGCATCGGAGGGCGTGGAGAGAGTCTGGCAAAGGCCACTCTTTGGGCATCCTGTGCCGTCTCCACTCTTCGGAGGAGGGGTCCTGCCTGGCTGTTCTCCTCCGATTGGCCAAGATTCTCGCCAAGGGTGAAGTTCTTTCCTGACACTCCGACAGGCACTAGGCTGGGAAGAGGTCTACAGAGCCTTGATTTGTGCGTCTTGTGTGTCTTGTCTCCTCAGAGCAGCAGTGTTTCTGGGGATTGAACCAGGGACCTTGTATGTGCCAAGCGGGGGCTCTTCCCCTGAGCCCCCTCCCCGCCCCTCAAAGTCACTTTCAAGCCAAAGGGAGGAGAGCTCTCCCTGAATCATAGAATCACAGAATCATAGAGTTGGAAGGGGCCACAGAGGCCATCTAGTCCAACCCCCTGCTCAACGCAGGATCAGCCCAGAGCATCCTAAAGCATTCTGAGTTCAGCCCTCGTCTCTCCAGCGAGTCCCAGAGAGATGATCCTGCGGTTCTGCAGGCCCAAGAAGGGAAATGGGGGCAGCCTGGCCCTTGCCCCACAATGGACCCTTGCCCTGCAGCTTCCATGGCTCATTCCACACACATTGGATAAGGTACGTTCGGTGTGCTTTTGCAGCTGGATTCTCATAGAATCATAGAGTTGGAAGGGACCTCATGGGTCATCTAGTCCAACCCCCTGCACTGTGCAGGACACTCACTTCCCTCTCGCTCATCCACTGTCACTTGCCATCCCCTTGAGCCTTCACAGAATCAGCACATGCTACTGCCAAGGCATGTCTCCCCCATCCTATGTTGGTGAATTTGGTTTTTCCTACCTATATGCAGAACTTGACATTTGTCCCTATTGAACTTCATTTTATTCAGTTTAGCCCACTTCTCGAGCCTATCAAGATCATCCTGTATTCTGTTGCTGTCTTCAGTTGTGTTTGCTACCCCTCCCAGTTTAGTATTGTCTGCAAATTTAATAAGTATCCCCTCTAATCCCTCATCCAAATCATTTATAAATGTGTTGAACAACACAGGCCCCTGGACAGATCCCGGGGGAACTCCACTTGTCCCTCTTCTGCTAGAGGAGGCTGGGCCATTGACAAGCACCCTTTGTTTCATCTTATTTTTATTTTTATTTTATTTTTCATCTTCATTTTTATTATCAGGCAGCTACATATTGTCTGATGATTTCTATTATTATTTTACAGGTAAATCACTGAAAAGGATTTCTCCAAAAACGTGGTGTTAACTCAGGGACCCATTTTGGTGACCTGGCATTGCTGTAAGAAGTTTGCTAACCAGCTTTAAGGAATTGATTTGAAGACAAATTTTGAACATTAAAATTGCTTTATTGAAGAGACACGGTTGGTTCTTCTATCAGTATGAGGATCTTCTATTACCCCCAAAAGTAAACTTTTGATCTGAAAGAAAGGATTTCATGTATTGAGTAAGTAAGGTCAGTCTCCTCCTACAATCTCCTTTGAATTTGTCTTCGCCGGCCTGGTGCCTGCTCTGATCTGGAGAACCAGGTTTGATTTTCCACTCCTTCTCCGCAGGAAGCCAGCTGGGTGACCCTGGGACATTCTCAGTTCTCTCCCTCAGCCCTACCTGCCTCACAGGGAGCCTGTTGTGGGGAGAGGGAAGGCAGGCAGGCAGGTTTTCAGAATTATGAATTATGTCATAACTATGCACCCTTCCTGTCCTGCTGCTAATTCCTCAGGGAAGGGGGGGGGCTGCTCATCTGATCTTGAAAACGAGGCAGGTCTTGGCAAACCACCTCTGGGTCTTCCTTGCCAGGACAGCCCCTTGCTGTTGGTGGCCACAAGGCAGCTGCAGCCTGGCTGTGAAAGACCCACCTCCCAGCTGTACTTCCAAAGGGGCGGCTTCCCAGGCTTTGATAGGCAGGCCTGTGGCTCTTGTGCATGGGGCAGCTGCTTTTGAAAATAGACTCAAGTGGGTGGCCATGTTGGTCTGAAGTTGCACAACAAAAATGCAGTCCAATCAGGTACCTTTAAGACCAACAAAGATGTATTCAAGGTGCAAGCTTTCGAGTGCAGGCACTCTTCCTCAGACTAATGGACAGCCATCATCAGTTTGGAGATATAAGGCAAAAGCAAATTGTGACAAATTAGTAAACTCTGTCATAATATCCCTATGATACCATAGGATAATTCTTTGCTAAAACAGCTAAGCAATCCTTTTGAGTTCAATTGCAGTTCACAAAACAAAGCTGTGCCCATGTGCTCACTAGAGACACCAGGTGGTCACTGCTGGGATTGCAGCCAATATTTTAAACCATGCTTGGAATTTTCCACTCCATGTGGCTTGGAAATTCAGTTTAATCTGGGGCCTCCCTTCACATCTTGCTCTCCAGGAACAGGAGGATCTTTGCTTTGGAAAGAGGAAGGATCCTCCATTGTTCTTTGAGTTCTCTCCATCTACTTTAGTTTGGCATGTAGTTCTGCAAGCAAGCAAGCTTGGAGGGTTTTTCTTCTGTGGGTTTCTGTAAACTGCTTCAGTGAGGAGACTGAAACAGAGGAATATGATACATATTTGTATAATCTTTCCTAGTAAAGATTATTCCTTTTAGGCTTGAGATCTGGTCTAAACTGAATAAAATGAAATTCAAGAGAGACAAATGTAAAGTTCTGCATTTAAGTAGAAAAAACCATCTACATCAATAATATAGGATGGGGGAGACTTGTCTTGGCAGTAGCAAGTGCGAAAAGGATCTAGGAATCTTAGTAGACCACGCATTGAACATGAACCAGCCGTATGACTCAGTGGCAAATGGGATTTTGGGCTGTATCAAATGGAATATCGTGTCCATGTCACGGGAGGTGAGGGTACCACTTTACTTTGCTCTGGTTCGGCCTCACTTGGAGTCCTGTGTTCAGGTTTGGGCACCCCAGTTGAAGAGGGATTTAGACAAACTGGACGTGTCCAGAGGAGGGCAACAAAGATGGTGAGAGGTTTGCAGACCAAGACCTATGAGGAAAAGTTGGGGGAGCTTGGTCTGTTTAACCTGGAGAGGAGGCGACTGAGAGGGGATTGGATAAACATCTTCAAGTATTTAAAAGGCTGCCGTGTAGAGCAGAGGTTGCCAATCCCTGGGCTGCGGACCGGTACTGGGCTGCGAAACCCTTGGTACCGGCCCATAGGGGGGAGGCAGGTGCCTCCCTCTGCCCCCCACAGCGTGGTGCTCGGTGCAATCGGCCGACTGCCTCAGTGAGTGCCGCACTACAGAGGGGGGGGAGAGGGAGGCGAAACGCAGAGGCCCAGCAACTCCGTGCCTGTGCGTTTGCGGGGTAGCTCCGCGCATGCTCATTTGGCCCCACTGACACGCAGCCACCCGGGCCTCCCTCTCCCCCCCCTCCCACGGACCAGTCCCCAGCCCGAAAAAGGTTTGGGGCCACTGATGTAGAGGACGGAGCAGAGTTGTTATTAAGTCATTGGCTCCCACCAAAAGCTTCGTGGAAGAGCTCCATCTTGCAGGCCCTGCAGAACTGAACCAGCTTGGACAGGGCCCAGAACTCCTGTGGGAGCCCATTCCACCAAAGACGGGCCAGGACTTAAAACATCCTGGCCCCCACTGAGGCCAAACATACTTCTTTGGAGCCAGGCATCACCAACTGGTTGGAATGGGCAGAGTGGAGTGCTCTTCCGGGGACATAGGCAATGAGGTGGTCCCTCAGGTATGCCGGGCCCAGACTGCAAATGGCCTTAACCAACTAGGGTTGTGTGCGGCAGCCAAATTGGCAGTTCCAGCTGACACCAGTGCCGCGCCGTGGGGGGTGGGGAGGGGATGTGCGGGCGCCAGTACATCAGTTGGTTCTTTCTTATATGCTGTTTTTCTCTATCCAAAGGAGTCTCAGAGCAGCTTCCAGTCGCCTCCCCTTTCCTCTCCCCACAACAGACACCCTGTGAGGGAGGGGAGGCTGAGAGAGCCCTGAGATTAAGAAGAAGAGGAAGTGTTGGTTCATATATGCTGCTTTTCTCTACCTGAAGGAGTCTCAAAGTAGCTTACAATTGCCTTCTCTTTCCTCTCCCCACAACAGATAACATGAGGTGAGTGAGCCTGAGAGAGCCCTGGTATTCCTGCTCAGTCAGAACAGCTTTCTCAGTGCTGTGGCAAGCCAAAATTCACCCAGCTGGCTGCATGTGGGGGAGCGCAGAATCAAACTGGATTCATCAGATTAGAAATCTGCACTCCTAACCACTATCATAGAATCACAGAATATGATTCTGTGTTGGAAGGGGCCATACAGGCCATCTAGTCCAACCCCCTGCTCAACACAGGATCAGCCCAGAGCATCCTAAAGCATCCAAGAAAAGTGTGTATCCAACCTTTGCTTGAAGACTTCCAGTGAGGGGGAGCTCACCACCTCCTTAGGCAGCCTATTCCATGGATGAACTATACCAAGCTGGCTCTTCGCATTCGCATGTTGGTGCCAGCCCAGCCCAAAACTTCGGCCCACCTGTGCTGGAGGGTGCATCTAGATGTTGAGCAGCGTGGAGGAGCACAAAGGGAGCACCCACAAGGGAGCACAAAGGGGTAGGACCATTCTTCCCCCAGCCACCCTGTGTCCGGTTCTGGAGAAAGGAGATCGCCCACTGTGAGGCTGCCTTCTGAATCCTGGTGAGGCTAATGACTCCTGGTCGACCCCTTCCAACATGCCCAAAAGATCTAGAAGCACAAGGATACCTGAGCTGCACCAGTCCAGGTGGCACCGGACGTCATTCATCAAGGCGACCGGCACAGTCTTCACCCCGTGGCCGGGACGGAAGCCTGACTGATTGATGTCAGACTCACTGGTCATCTCTCCTCCCTTTTTTGAAGATTGGGATAATATCCAGTCTCCTCCTGGCACCTCTCCAGTCCTCCAAGAGGTCCTATGATGCTGGATGAGGGTTCTGCAGCCTCTCCAGAAAGGTCTTTGAGCCGTCTCGGGTGCACACCTTCCAGTTCTGGGACTGAAACCTCCAGGGCTATGTAGTCCATCCCTCTGCAGAATGCAGGAAATTTACAACTACCTGCCCTCCGAATTCCATACCCAGATGATGCCCCCCACACCCCCGAATCCCTGGCCAATCTGGCTGTAGGAAAGTTGTCTCCGGAATAGGTCTTGAGGTTTTCTGCTTTCTCTCTGTCTTCTGTCTTTCCTTCTTCAGCCAACAGTGGGCCTACTGCCTTGTTTCCCTTACATTTGCTCCTCCCGTATCTGAAGAAGCTTTTTTGATTATAGTGTGCTTCCTTGGCCGGTCTCAGCTCACTCCCAGTTTTGGCCTCTCTGATGACTGACCTACAGTGCCCAGTAACTGGTCTGTCCTTCCCTCCGTCTCTTGAACATTTCCCTTTTCTGCCTTAGCTCCTCCTGAAGTTCTCTGTTCATCCCAGTAGGCTTCTTGGATCTCTTACCATGTTTCCGCCTTGCTAGAACAGTCATGGCCTGAGCCTGCAAGAGCTCCTGTTTGAGGAGACCCACCCGTCACTTGCTCCTTTCTCGTCCAGCATTCTGGTCCACGGGATGACTCTCATTATGCCTCTGAGTTTATTAACGTCCACCCAATGGAAGTCTGACTATGAACATCTGACTATGAACTTCTTTGTTTCCCCCCCCCCACCCTTCTTATAAGAAATTCTAGGGGGACATGGTCACTCTCCCCTCTCCCAATAAAATTGTCAGCCAGACTCTGGATGCTTAGCTGAGTTTGTTTCATAGAATCCTAGAATCCTAGAGTTGGAGGGTACCTCCAGAGTCATCTAGTCCAACCCCCTGCACAATGCAGGAAATAACAACTACCTGATACCCCACAGTGACCCTATTTTCATGCCCAAGTGATTCTGCCCACCAAAAATCTCCAGAATCCAGCCTGGCCTGGAGGAAATTCACCTATGATGCCACAGTGGCGATCAGCAGTTCCCTGGGTATACCAGGAAGGGCCACAAGAGAGCCAGTTTGGTGCCGTGGTTAGGTGTCTGGACTTCTAATCTGGCATGCCAGGTTTGATTCTGCGCTCCCCCACATGCAGCCAGCTGGGTGACCTTGAGATTGCCACAGCACTGATAAAACTGTGCAGACTGAGCAGGAAAACCAGGGCTCTCTCAGCCTCGCCTCCCTCACAGGGTGTCTGTAGTGGGGAGAGGAAAGGGGACTGTAAGCCGCTTTGAGACTCCTTCTGGTAGAGAAAAGCGGCATATAAGAACCAACTCTTCTTCTTCTCCTTCTTCTTCTCCTTCTTCTTCTTCTTCTTCTTCTTCTTCTTCTTCTTCTTCTTCTTCTTCTTCTTCTTCTTCTTCTTCTTCTTCTTCTTCTTCTTCTTCTTCTTCTTCTTCTTCTTCTTCTTCTTCTTCTTCAGTAATCTCAGGGCTCTCTCTGCCTCACCCACCTCACAGGGTGTCTGTTGTGGGGAGAGGAAAGGGAAGGTGACTGTAAGCCACTTTGAGACTCCTTCGGGTAGAGAAAAGCGACATATAAGAACCAACTCTTCTTCTTCTTCAGTAATCTCAGGGCTCTCTCAGCCTCACCCACCTCACAGGGTGTCTGTTGTGGGGAGAGGAAAGGGAAGGCAATTGGAAGCCTCTTTGAGACTCCTTCGGGTAGAGAAAAGCGACATATAAGAACCAACTCTTCTTCTTCTTCAGTAATCTCAGGGCTCTCTCAGCCTCACCCACCTCACAGGGTGTCTGTTGTGGGGAGAGGAAAGGGAAGGCAATTGGAAGCCTCTTTGAGACTCCTTCGGGTAGAGAAAAGCGACATATAAGAACCAACTCTTCTTCTTCTTCAGTAATCTCAGGGCTCTCTCAGCCTCCCCTCCCTCACAGGGTGTCTGTTGTGGGGAGAGGAAAGGGAAGGCAATTGGAAGCCTCTTTGAGACTCCTTCGGGTAGAGAAAAGCGACATATAAGAACCAACTCTTCTTCTTCTTCAGTAATCTCAGGGCTCTCTCAGCCTCACCCACCTCACAGGGTGTCTCTTGTGGGGAGAGGAAAGGGAAGGGGATTGGAAGCCGCTTTGAGCCTCCTTCGGGTAGAGAAAAGCGACATCTAAGAACCAACTCTTCTTCTTCTTCTACAAGAGTCAACCCTGGCCCATCCCTTCCTGCCCCCCACTCGCAATCTGCCTAAGTTCATAACATCAGCGTTTCTGCCAGAGGACTATCAGTGTGGGCTTAGTGAGCAGGGCTGGTCCACAAGCCCTGAGATGTGTCTTTTTACTTGGGTAAAAGGGTTTTTAAAAACCTGTTTTGCGGAAGAGTGGGAATGTAACCTGGCCCCATACCGAATCCGACCACGGGTCCCTCAAGGACACTGTTGCTTACTCTCGCCAGGGTGAGACGTCTTTCACATCACCCACGGCCTGAGACTAAAAGCCACAAGAACGGGAGATGCCAGGCAGGGACGGAGTCTACGAGCCCCTTCTGCATGCCAAGCAGATTCTCTGTCACTGAACCCTGGCTTCTGCTCTGGAGAACTGGGCTTGCTTTCCCACTCCTCTTCCACATGCAGCCCCCTGGGGGACCTTGGGCTAGTGACAGTTCTCTCAGAGCTCTTTCAGCCCCACCTCCCATACAATAACTGCCCTCCCCTGACAGAGCCCCCATGGCTTCTGCTCTGGAGAACTGGGCTTGCTTTCCCACTCCTCTTCCACATGCAGCCCCCTGGGGGACCTTGGGCTAGTGACAGTTCTCTCAGAGCTCTTTCAGCCCCACCTCCCATACAATAACTGCCCTCCCCTGACAGAGCCCCCATGGCTTCTGCTCTGGAGAACTGGGCTTGCTTTCCCACTCCTCTTCCACATGCAGCCCCCTGGGGGACCTTGGGCTAGTGACAGTTCTCTCAGAGCTCTTTCAGCCCCACCTCCCATACAATAACTGCCCTCCCCTGTCAGAGCCCCCATGGCTTCTGCTCTGGAGAACTGGGCTTGCTTTCCCACTCCTCTTCCACATGCAGCCCCCTGGGGGACCTTGGGCTAGTGACAGTTCTCTCAGAGCTCTTTCAGCCCCACCTCCCATACAATAACTGCCCTCCCCTGACAGAGCCCCCATGGCTTCTGCTCTGGAGAACTGGGCTTGCTTTCCCACTCCTCTTCCACATGCAGCCCCCTGGGGGACCTTGGGCTAGTGACAGTTCTCTCAGAGCTCTTTCAGCCCCACCTCCCATACAATAACTGCCCTCCCCTGACAGAGCCCCCATGGCTTCTGCTCTGGAGAACTGGGCTTGCTTTCCCACTCCTCTTCCACATGCAGCCCCCTGGGGGACCTTGGGCTAGTGACAGTTCTCTCAGAGCTCTTTCAGCCCCACCTCCCATACAATAACTGCCCTCCCCTGACAGAGCCCCCATGGCTTCTGCTCTGGAGAACTGGGCTTGCTTTCCCACTCCTCTTCCACATGCAGCCCCCTGGGGGACCTTGGGCTAGTGACAGTTCTCTCAGAGCTCTTTCAGCCCCACCTCCCATACAATAACTGCCCTCCCCTGACAGAGCCCCCATGGCTTCTGCTCTGGAGAACTGGGCTTGTTTTCCCACTCCTCTTCCACATGCAGCCCCCTGGGGGACCTTGGGCTAGTGACAGTTCTCTCAGAGCTCTTTCAGCCCCACCTCCCATACAATAACTGCCCTCCCCTGACAGAGCCCCCATGGCTTCTGCTCTGGAGAACTGGGCTTGCTTTCCCACTCCTCTTCCACATGCAGCCCCCTGGGGGACCTTGGGCTAGTGACAGTTCTCTCAGAGCTCTTTCAGCCCCACCTCCCATACAATAACTGCCCTCCCCTGACAGAGCCCCCATGGCTTCTGCTCTGGAGAACTGGGCTTGCTTTCCCACTCCTCTTCCACATGCAGCCCCCTGGGGGACCTTGGGCTAGTGACAGTTCTCTCAGAGCTCTTTCAGCCCCACCTCCCATACAATAACTGCCCTCCCCTGACAGAGCCCCCATGGCTTCTGCTCTGGAGAACTGGGCTTGCTTTCCCACTCCTCTTCCACATGCAGCCCCCTGGGGGACCTTGGGCTAGTGACAGTTCTCTCAGAGCTCTTTCAGCCCCACCTCCCATACAATAACTGCCCTCCCCTGACAGAGCCCCCAAAGCAGCTCTAGGCCCACGGGCAGGAGAGCCCCTGGGCAGGAGAGCACACAGGAGGAGGAGGAGGGGGAGTGGCGTCTGCCCTGGCGATGTGCCTAAATGAGAAGATCCAATCAGAGGAGTCCATTCCCCGTTCTCTTGTCAACCGGCTGTTGCTTGCAAAAGATGACTTGGATTGGCAGGTGCATCAAAGTTCACAGTTTATTAGTTTTTGCAAAGGACCCAGATCTGCCAATTTAGACGGGGGAGTGACACAAAACCTTCCATCTAAATGGACTAATTTCCCCACAGGGGACTCCCCATTGGAGGCTGCCAAGGCGGAGGCGGCCCTGGCTTCCTTTCCTAACAAGGGCCGAACGGCAGAGACAACCGGCAGGTCAGGGCCCATGGAACGCCAGCCGTTGATGCCTCGCAGGGGAGCGTGGCAGGAACGGCAGGCAGGCAGGGGGGGGTCCTTGGAACCAGCTGAGCCTCGGAAGACGGGGGCTAAAGGGGTTCTCGTGTGAGTCTTTTCGGATCCTGTACTTCAGGGATCCCACAGAGGGGCTCCTGGCCCCCCAGGCGGTGGGTCCAAACACAAAGGCTCCGTCAAAGTCATAAGAGCTTTGCAGAACTCTTCCTCTGGCTGCCTGCCTTACAAAGAATGCCAAGGGCCAGAATTTCAGGCCATGCCCTGCATAGGATGCTCAACGGGCAGGCAAAGATCAAGCGGAAACGGTGTTGGGCTGCCCCTTTGATCTTCTCCAAAGAGGAAGCCCAAATGCACAAGACGGCCTTTCTCCAGGAAGCTGGTCCAGAGCTGATCTCTCTCTCGTGGGCTGATGTGGGCAGCTGGACAAGGCCTTCCGCTGGCTGCGCTTTCCACCTCAGGGGCCCATGGCTACCCTCTCTGGCAGGAGCAGGTTGGCCTCCAGAATGACTAGTGGGTACGGCCGCCCTCCTCACATCTGGATCCATGCTGAGCCACGACTTGGAAGCGTAGCCCTGCCGGGAACCCTGCCGGCATCCATGCAGGGCCTGGGGCTGAAGCTACCAAAGGTGAGACTGTTTGCAGGTCGTTTTAATGTTTTGCAGAAGGGCTTTGCCCAGAACTGTCCAGAGGCAGCCTTAAGCACTCCCTGCCAGCTGCACAGGTGACAGTTTAGCGTGGATGGAGGCCTGAGCAGTCTGGGGTGGGCCGGGCGTGGCGGTGGTGGGCCCAGTGGGCCGGGGGGGGGTGGGCGTTGATGACCTCCTAGCGCAGAGAGGCTCGTTGTGGCACCTTGGTGTGTGTGTGGGGGGGGGTGGGCAATGTGGCTCAGCACGGCTGCCAGCAGCCTGGGCGCAGTGGCGGTGCTGGTCCGGTGGGGCTCTCTGTGGGCAGTCGGAGTGGGTTTGGTGCTGGGCTTGCTTTCCTTTCTTTGTTCTTTCTTCGTGTCGTGTTTTTCTTATGGATCTTCTTCTATAGCATACTTTCCTTCTTGGGTAGTGTCCTGGTGGTATCTGGGTTTTGAGCATTGTTGTTTTGGTTTGCTTCAGTTTCTGGTGTGTTCTTCTGTAGTTGGGTCCGTTTGGTATTTAATTTATTCTTTTTTTGGTTGGTTCTGGCCAGCTTTCCAGCCAGCTGACCCATGCACGGTTGTAGCTAGAATTAAGCCACCGACCCCTTGTTTTTGCATGGCCGCCCTTTCTCAGGAATTTGTGTCCTCAGATTGCTTAGAGCAAATCAAAAGGTGCTTGTTGGAGCTGACTCGAGCTTCAGACCTGCTGTTGGGAGTGAGTGGGAAAGCAACCAGCTGAGGCAGCAGCCCTCATGTTTACCGTGATGGAGATTGTGTCATGTCCATGCCTCTCTCTCTAAGTGGCTGCTCTTCTCTTCCCCCCACCCACCGCTTTAAAGCCACGAGTGAAGACTACAGACTTCTGGAAAGCATGAACAAACCCACGGGTCTGAAATCCCTGGAAATCAGACTGGCTGCCTGAACACCAGCAGTCGTGTTGCGCTATCGAACTAAGGCCAAACTGTATGCCATGTGCCCTAGGGGCAGGGGGAGTCAACCTGTGGTCCTTCAGATGTCCATGGACTACAATTCCCATGAGCCCCTGCCAGAAAACGCTGGCAGGGGCTCGTGGGAACTGTAGTCCATGGACATCTGGAGGGCCACAGGTTGACTCCACCTGCCTTAGGGAGATGGAGGAGCTGAGGAGGCTCCTGAACGAGTTCTGCCCAGGGTTTCATTCATCCCGCCACCTGCAGTATTGCTGCCCTGGTCTTAGTTGCATTAAAAAAAAGGACGGGGCTCTGAGACTGACTCCTGGGGGCGAAATGCTGTGTCCCCCACGAGCGCCTGGCCCCTTCCCCTCATAAAGGACTTCCTCGGGCACTTGGGGAAGGGGCACATTTTTATCAAAGTTGACCGGATCGGGGCGTATTACAGGGTGAGAATAAAATGGGGTCACAAATGGAAGACAGCTTTGAATACCCCCTTGGGGCAAACCGAGTACCTCGTTATGCCGTTTCGGCTCAGTAGCATTCCGGAATCAAACTGGACTTGATTCCCCACAGTTCTCCCAGAGTTCTCTCAGCCCCACCTACCTCTGCTGTGGGGAGAGGAAGAGAAAGTGATTGTAAGCCACTTTGACTGTTTACACACTGCAGGTTTCATGCTGGGCTGCAGGCTGGAGATTTAGTCGTGGCAGGTGGCCCCACCTCTTCCTGCACCCACATAGAATCATAGAATCATAGAATCATAGAGTTGGAAGGGTCCATAGAGGCCATCTAGTCCAACCCCCTGCTCAACGCAGGATTAGCCCTAAGCATCCTAAAGCATCCAAGAAAAGTGTGTATCCAACCTTTGCTTGAAGACTGCCAGTGAGGGGGAGCTCACCACCTCCTTAGGCAGCCTATTCCACTGCTGAACTACTCTGACTGTGAAAAACGTTTTCCTGATATCTAGCCTATATCGTTGTACTTGAAGTT
Source organism: Paroedura picta (assembly GCF_049243985.1). NCBI lineage: Eukaryota > Metazoa > Chordata > Lepidosauria > Squamata > Gekkonidae > Paroedura > Paroedura picta. Next base: position 103,722,604 of record NC_135376.1, on the reverse strand, counting down.
TAAACCCATTACTGCGTGTCCTCTCCTCTGCAGCCAGCAGAAACAGCACCCTGCCCTCCTCCAAGTGACAACCTTTCAAATACTTAAAGAGGGCTATCATGTCCCCTCTCAACCTCCTTTTCTCCAGGCTGAACATTCCCAAGTCCCTCAACCTATCTTCATAGGGCTTGGTCCCTTGGCCCCAGATCATCTTCGTCGCTCTCCTCTGTACCCTTTCAATTTTATCTACGTCTTGAAGTGAGGCCTCCAGAACTGCACACAGTACTCCAGGTGCGGTCTGACCAGTGCCGTATACAATGGGACTATGACATCTTGTGGGGGAGCCACATCTTGTGGGGGAGCCTTTGGCCCCATGTGCCTCATCTGCCCCCGATTTGTGCTCCTGCAGGGGAGCTGGGGCAGTGAAGTTCCCAGAGCATAAACGGCCTTTGAGACTCCTTCAGGCAGCAAAAAGCATGAGGGAGAACCATCTCTTCTTCTTCTTCTTCTTCCCTAAATTGTGATTTTATATTTTGGTTTCACCTATTTGATGTTTAGTATTTATTTTGTGAGTTGCCTTGAGCTCCACAAGGAAGAAAGGTGGGCTATAAGTGTCTCCAGCCAACCGACCACGGTAGAAGAACTCTGAACTCCTTTTTCTTCCTCTTTACGGAGTCAGTCTGGTGAAGGGAGCCGTGACTCCCAGGAGCTGTCACCCTCAACATCTTGGGTGGCTCCCAGGTGCTGCTGTGCTCCAAGCCAGCAAACCTTCCTGCCTCCCTGCAGGGGAGGCCCAAGCCCTTTCTCCCTTCTGGGGAGGTCTTGGGCCCTGGATGCTGGGCTTGGAACAGGGATTGACTTCATGAGACCAAAGAGCCACCCTGACAGCCCCCCCCCCCCACACGCCTGGCCCAGGAGAAGCTGCCCAGGTCCTCTGTCCCCTCCTGGCCACTGGAGGAAGGGGAAGCAAAGTAGGGGGGGGGGCTGCAGGAGGAAAGCTGAGTGTGTGGGGGAGGCAGGCCTTGAGGAAGCCCCCTCTTAGGCTGGCCTGGGTTGGGTCAGGGCAGAAGAGCTAGGACTCTCCCACGCTGTCAGGGGAGAGGAGGGAGGACCCAGGGGTGCTGTGGGCCCCTCCCCTGCACCACAGTCTGCTGAAGCCCCCACCCAAGCCCCCTGGCAGCCCCCACCCCAGGGCAGAGGCAGGAGAACCAACACGGCCGTTTTAATTCCCCAGAGAAGGAAAGTCCCCTGGCCAAGAAGCGGCAGAGCAACCAAGAAGAAGAAGAAGAAGAAGAGTTTGTTCTTTTATGCCACTTTTCTCTAACCCGAAGGAGTCTCAAAGCGGCTTCCATTCGCCTTCCCTTCCTCTCCCCACAACAGACACCCTGCGAGGGAGGGAGGGGAGGCTGAGAGAGCCCTGAGATTCCTGCTTGGTCAGAGCAGTTTTCTCAGAGCCTTGGGGAGCCTAAAGCCACCCAGCTGGCTGCATGTGGGGGAGCGGGGAATCGAACCCGGCTCGCCAGACCAAGAGCCTCAGGAAGCACCCAGTCGGTCAGCCAGAGGTTTGCCTGTCGCTTCCTGACTGAGTTGCTGCACCCAACAGCCCCGCTGAGACACAGCCTATTCTATTGGCTCCTCTGGAGATCCGTTTCACTTGGTCCCGTTTTCCGATGGGATCGGCATGTGCAGCCATGAGTGTGCCGGGGCCTCTGCTCTGCTTGCCGTGGGGCTGGTCTTTCTCCTGCTGCTTAGCCAAAGCTCCCGAAACAGGAACGCCAAACACCACCTGTGTGTGTGTGTGTGTGTAGTTTTCGAGAAGCCAGCTTTGCTTCCTGTTAATTTGTGCATTGGCCAGTCCTGAGTGGCCTTCTACAGCGGACAAGTCCTGACAAGTTGGCGGTGTGGCTTGCCTTCCTGAACAAGCCATTCACGGAGGGTGGCAGCAGGGACTGAGCAAACGGCCCCCAGCCTGCCCGCCCCCACACCCTGGGCCCGCTGTCCTGCTGAGGGCTCATAGGAAGGGGATACGAAGCCAGAGGCTGGGCCTTTGGAGATGCCTCCCTGACACTTTCCGATTGCCATTTTGTGGCCTCCGCCAGCATCCCCATGGGGTCTGCACGTTCAAGAAGGTTGGGCACTCCAGGGCTAGGCCTTCTGGGGGCTGCCCTTTGGGGGCTCGCATGGGTCAGGGTTCCCTCTACTCTGTGTGTCTGTATCAGGGGAGGGAGCCGAGACGCTTGGGCTGAGATTTAGGAGGATGCTGGAGACACAAAGGTTTCTTCTTCTGCCGGCTTGGGAACACAAGTTTCAAAGCTGTGTGTGTCGACATGTGTTTGAATCAGAGAATCAGAGAATTGGGACCTGCAGGGTCATCTAGCACAACCCCTGCACAAGGCAGGAACTCACTGCCCACCTTCAGTGATCCCCGTTTCAGGACCAAGTGATCCCTCCAGATTTGGAGCTGTCCAAGAGCAGATTCCTAGAGTGTTCCCTCCCCCTGCCCATCTCACAGGCCTCTGGTCAAAATGGAGTCGGGAAAAGATTCCTCTACTCCTTCCCCAAGCAGCCCATCCTTATAAAAGTGGGATGCCCCTTCGTGCCATCTGCACAAATGCAAGTACCAAGAGTGTGAACGTGGAGAAGGCCAAGCCAGTCAAGTACAAGTTCTCACAAAATCGCCTTTGTGTGTTTCCTCTCCCATCACCCGGTGAGTGTGGCGTCCTGAGCTTTCGGGTGTTCCACAAAGAGCAAATAGCTCAAACTTTTAGAGAGGAGATGACATGTAATTCTGGTTCTTTTGTCCATATGTTTAGTATCTTTGCCTCCCAGTGCAATGACCCTTGGGGGTTTCCTGTCACTGTCCACATGTGGGGAACAGGCTGGAGCCCAACACCAAAGCTGAGGGTGGGTTGCCCCGAAAGGCACGCTTTGCTGAAAGAACAACTGTGGCTCACCAAAAGTGCCCCTTGTGACCAAGACCTTGGTGTAGTCTGCACGGAGCTTTCTGCCCACTACTAGCTCAAATAAATCCCTCCCATCTACACTGAATTCAATTTCCACTTTGATTTGGGGTGCTTTAAATTTCCCCCCTGCAACATGCATGATTGATGTGGAGTGACCCTACCTTTCCCCTGCGATATTCAGGAGTGGATATAACCCTTAATATTTGAAAAATTGCCATCAGTAAGTGTGCAGATTTCTGCTTTTTGTGAATTAACTTATTTCTTCATTCCCCATAGCACAGCAGTCTTCCCTGGTTGGCCAATGTGTCAGTTCAAAGACTTCCTGGTTCCCGGTTGCAAGGCTAGTCTTAAAGTGACTTAAAGTGGGATTTATTCCCCCCTCCTCCCCGCCCCCTTCAAGATAAGAAAGAAGGAGCCTCCTGCTACACTTGGCTCCCGTCCCCACTCTGAGCTTCCCCAATCAAGTGCAGAACACTTTCTGTTTCAATGGGGGGGGGGAACAGAGGAAGACCCGAGTTCAAATTGATCTGAATTCAGCAGGATCCACAATGGAAAAAAACAAAATAAGTGCAGAATCAACCTTTCTCCTCCTGGCCTGTCACCCTCTGAGGGGCAGGCAGTGGTTCTGGCCAGTGGGGAAGGCTGTTGGTCCTGTCCCTCGTAGGCGGCAAGAGCCGGCAGGGTCTTCTCCCCACCAGGGAGTGACAACATAGACTTTCTACTGATTCGGAACTGAGCCGCAGAACAATACAGTGGATTGGGGGAGGAAATGAGGGAGGGGGCCAGTACAGTGAAGGGGGAGGGGAAGAGGCCGAGTCAGGAACCAAAAAGAGGGAAAAGGGGGGATGAGACAGCCCTTACCCTCATTAGGGTTCTTCCCCAAAGGCCTCCAGACACTCAGCCAAGGCTAGGAAGTGAAGAATCACAATACCCCCACCAGGTAAGGGTGTCTTTTTATTCCCATCATACAGCTGGGGAAAAACAGAAAGCACAAATTGGAGAGGCCTGCCCAAAGAAAGCCAAGAAAAGAACCGTGGAGCCTTGATCCACCTATTTCTGATGGCCGTCGGACAGCCCAGTGCGGAAGGGCAGAGAAAGCAAAGGGACAGCAGCGGAGGGAGACATCGGGGCAGCCAGAGAGGAAGGGGCTGGGCTTAGGGGCACAGATGGAAAAGACACCTCCCCCCCCCCTTTTGCATAGAGATTTTTCCATCCAATTTTTTTTTGCATTTTTCTTTCCCTGTATTTTAACTTTTCTTTTGTCATTCAGATTTTAAAAAAAAAAGAGAGAGAAAACGGCGAACCACTTTGGGTGGGGCTGCTGGAGGAGCCCAGGGAGGAAAAGGCCTCGTCGGCTGGGCTGTTCCCCCGGGGCCTGAATGGGTGCTGTGCTTTATTGGACACCGAGCTGCGTTTCCAGCGGACACAATGAGGTGTGAACAGTACAGACAGAGCGTTCCTTATCTACATGACGAGGCGAGCCTGTTATTGTTAATCACTACCATGAGGATGGCGAATGGGCTTATATACAAGAGGAATTGCCGTCACAGAACACACAGGAGTCTTCCTACAAACCAGCCCTTCCCCCCTGCAAGTAACAAAATATTAAATAAGGGGTGGGGTCCCCACATTTCCTGCCTTGTCAGTCCAAGGGAATTGACATGATCATTGGGGGCTGCTGGCGATCAGCACGCGAACCCCCCCTCCCCCCCTCCCTCCCTCCCTCCCCCCCATAATACTGCTTGACAAGGCAGCCCGCCAGCTGCAATTCAAACCAGCCCACAGAAGAAACTTTTTTGGCCAATGCAAGGCAAACATTTGCAGGGGGCTCTGGAGAGGCGGTGGTGGGAAGGCCGCTGGGCAGCCGCATCTGGGTGGAGCCGCACGCTCTCTTCGGAAGCCGGACAGCCTCGGATGGAGGAGTGACGCCAGCGGCAGCAGGAAAGCCAGGCCCGGCCGTCCCTTCCCGTGCGCCCCTAAATGTTTTCCCCAAGGGAAGGATTCTAAATGTGTCGTGCCGGTCTTCTGGGGCCCCCTCGGCCGGGGAGATGGGCTGCCCCTTGGGCCTTCACAGACGGCCGGCCACCGGCCACTGGCCCTGGCGGGGAAGGGCTTCCCAATCTCCTGGCAGCTCACGTTTACTGAAAGCCAGTGGGCCACCTTAAACTGTTCTCTTTTTAAGGGGAGTCTTTAGCTAGGATCCTTTTCTAAACTCTCAAGAGGGAAGCAGCAGTCCTAGCCAGGCAGGGAGGGTACAGGACCCATTTCAAGTGGCCTGATATTTCAGTGTGTGCCTCCCCCCCCCCCCGGAAGAGACCCAAAAGCAGATTTAGACAATGATTTTCCACTTGGAGGCCTTTGTGACATGCACAGCACTGGGGTGACGTCTGCAGGCCCTGGAACACACCAGCACGTCCCGGGGGGGCTCCTTGGCCAGAGCAGACAACTGTTGGGGGTCTTCTCTTCAAGCACAACCCAATGATTTTTAGAAGCTGGTTTGCCCACCTGGAATGAGCAGGTTACAGAGAAGGGAGGCTGTGGGGCTCCTGACAATCAGCAGGCTTTGCAAGCCCCACAGAATGGGGTCCATTACGGAAAAGGCAGAGCCCACCTACAGGGGCCTCTGGCTGCGACATGGCCCGGGCATTCTGGTGCGTAACAGAACCCGGCTGTAACCTGGGGCCAAGGGGAACTTTATTCTCCAGAAGGATAGGCCTGCCTTTTGGCATTGGGGGGGGGGATCTGCTGGGTCTTATTGCCTTTTGGGAAATGGGGGTGTCATTCTCTCTCTCTCTCTCCCTTCTTACAGACCTTCAGGACTGAACATTACAAACAGTTATATTTATAGAGCTATTTATATAGACCTCCTTTCTGCCTGGGGCTTGGCTGTTTGGTGTCCCTCTCTCCTGCTGCCGGGCTGGACCGTGGGTCTGGAGGTCTGGGGGGGGGGGGGCTGTTGGGGACCGGCTGCCAGTCGCTGGTCGGCCAGGCTCTATAACAGAACATGACGTCAGTCTTCAGGGGAAAGTGGCTCGACCCACCTCAGGGACCGCAGCACGCGAAGAGACCCTTGTGGGGCACGCACCACGCGGCAGAGGTGTCCCCCCACCCACCCCACCCCCGGCCAGACTGCCCCACACGGTCCCCTCTCTGGCTTCCTGAAATGGGGCTGCTCATTATTTTGAGGTGCTTTCGCACTGAACCTCCAGAGGGAACCAGGAATGATGGGTGGCCTTCCCCTTTGGCCACTCCTGTCGGTACCCTTTCAGAAGAAGATGGCGCAGGTTGGGTTGCTCCGATTCCTCCTGTCAAAGGACCTGGAGCCAGAAGAGCGCAGGAGCAGGCCACGGGGCCCGCCCAGTCAGTCTGTGGTGGTGCTGGAGACTGCCAGAGAGGCCGGAGCACTGGCCCACGGGGGAGCAGCTGGCTGGATGGCAAGGGTCCCACACTTCTCAGTCTGGGGGCAGGGGGGCGGCGAGGGCGCACATCCCTGTGGGGTCTGTAGTCCTAAGGAGGAGGGCGGAGGGCGGGGTGGGCAGGTGAGGGGCGTGGAGAGAGTCTCTTTGTCCTTCCCAGTGGCGGAGGAATGTCCATCAGACAGGTACAATATGGAGGCCTAGGCTGTCGCCCCGCAGCTTGACGTGGTTTCCTTGGAAACTAGTGGCGGTCATAGGCAGCGGCAGCAGCGGGAGGTGCGGAGCCCCGGGATGTGGCACTATAATAATAAGGGGAACCTGAAAGTTAACACAGGAGAAGAATGGACTGGTTGAAAGGACGAACAGGAAAACAAAATAAGAAAGAGAGAGAGAGAGAGAGAGAGAGGAATTAAAAGAAGATTGAGGGGATATTAAAAGGACTCAGGGCGGGGAGGGGATTCAACGGTGCACAGTTGTTGATCCTGTGGCCAGTCGGGGAATTGTGAGGCTACGGCCTGTGTGCCACCCCCAGGTTGCCGCCATGGTCTGTGAGCCCAAATACTGGCAGGATCCCCCCCCCCCCCAGCATGGTTGGTTTTGTACAGGTGGGTGAATGTTGGCCTCTCCTGGAGCACCTCTGGCTCCACAGAGAGGAAGCCAAGGACAAGCTCTTTGCTTTGTGAAAGAAAGATGGGGCTGCTAGAGGACATCTTGGCCACCCCAGGGCACCACGTCAATGGCTCCTAGACAGCGCAGAGATGGCCGCATAGTCTGTGCCTAGGCAGTGACTGAACGGAACACTGCTGGGTTCGCTGGCCCTGCTCCATAGTGGAAGGCCGGGGGGGGGGGCCTGAGAGCCTGCCCAGGGAGTGTTTGGGCCTTTCCCGCCAGGTCCACTCCACGCGCTCTCGGGCTGAGGCATCATGCCCCCCTGGAGCTGGGCCTGGCTCAGGGCCAATGTGCAGGTTGAATGCTCAACTCCCTCCCTGTCCACAGGGTTGAAAGTACCCGATTACCCAAGGGATGGCTCCCAGGCTAGTCAGGACCAGGGAAGAAACACGTGTCTCATTCCTGTGCGGAAGACCTGCTCCTCTCCCAAGCCTTGATTAATAGCCAGGGCTGCACACACTCTGGGAGGCCACAGACTCAAAAGGATGTCTTGGGGAGGGGACAACAACCAGGCCGTGGGAAGCAGGCCATGGAAGCGGCTGATCTGGCAGGCGGGCAGGCGGCGGAATGGAACTGGCACAGCACATGCTCTCAGGGCCTCTGCCACTGGCATCGAGGAGCTGGGCAGCGTTTATTTGGGGCAGTACCAAGAAAGGCCCTGAAATCACGGGGAGGGGAGGGGGGTGGAGGGGAGGGGGGGGGCATGGCACGGCCCAGTCGAGTTGGATCTTGGAAGCCGTGCAGGGCCTGCCTTTGGAAGGGGGACCGTCCAGGAAGGTTCTGCAGGAGACAGCGATGGCTCCTGCCCCCTGGCCTTGCTGGGGTGGCCAGAGGTTGGCTGCCACTGGATGGTGGTTCTGTACCCCTGGAAGCTCTGGGTGCACCCTGGCAAGGCAACAGAGCCATCTCTATGGCAAACCCTGCAGTGCTGGAGGGTCCAAACCAATGGCTGGCCGTTGCTCCACCAGCTTCTTTCAAGGGCCTTCAGATGGTGGTTCAAAGCCTTGGGAGGAGGAAGCATGGTCCTGCCACACGTGGCCATCCTCACAAACAAAGTGACACCCATCGTACTTTCAGCACTGGACATACCTCATAGCCCTCATTCCCTCGACTGGCAAATGAGCATTTCTGCCGGAAAAACGTTTGAACTGCAGCAAAAGGCTGAGCCACGGAGGGGCCTGGCTGGACAGGGCCTGTCTCCCTGCCTGCCTGCCTGCCTGCCTGCCTGCCTGCCTGCCTGCCTGCCTGCCTGCCTGCCTGCCTGCCTCCACGGTCAGGGTTCGCCCTGCTACGTTTGGGCTGCAAAAGTGCTTGTCGCCTGCAGTGGGTCAGAGGATGCCTGGAAAGGAAGCGCTGAGAAAGGGCATCCCATAATAGCAATACCAATGAATTAGCAATGCAGCTCTCTGGAGATTGATTCCAGTGGGCAGCTGGGTTGGCCTGGAGCAGCAGAGCAGATTTCGAGACCGGTGGCACCTTTAAGGCCAACACAGTTTCACTCAAGGTCTGGCGGGGGGGGGGGGGGGTGGCGAGAGAGGCTGTTAGAATGAGATGCTACTTCTGGCCTCAAGTGCAGCCCCAGCAGGACAGCTCTGTAGGCAGGGAGGCCCCCAAAGCCACACCCAGGCTCTTGAAGGGGGCCTTGACCCAGTGCCAGCCAAGCGCCTGACTTCCCACCGCCCAGGACGCCAGTCTCTCCAAAGTGGCACCATGCACACTTCCTAAGCTGCCATTCCTGTAACTGGGTCTTGTGGTCGCAGCTGAACGGTTCCTGGATCGGGAAGGTCACGGTTGTGGCCACAGATGCACCACCCTGCAGCTGGCTCCGGTGCCACGCCCGTCCAGTGCTGCGGGAATGCCTCCTTCTCGCTCTTCAGCGAGCAACTGCCCCTGCAGCACATGGCCTTCTCCCACAGACATGCCCTCCGCCCCGTGTGCGCACGTGCATTTGGTGTAGGGATGTGCGGCTCGGCTCGGCTCGGCTGCCCTGGAGGTCACCGAGGCCCCAGGTGGTGGGTAGGTGGCCAGCACCATGGGGCGGAGAGGAGGGGCGGCCGTGCCATGATGCTGCCCTCCTGCCTACCTGCCGCCTCAGGCTTCGGTGATTGCCGAGGCAGCCAAACTGAGGTGCACATCCCTGTTTTGGTGCTTTTCAAGAAAGAAGAAGAGCCACAACTGGGGCGAGACCCAAGTTCCTAAGAAAACTGAAGATTGTATGAGGAGGGGAGGGGGGGGGGGGCTTCCCCACAAGCGCACCCTGAATGGCCTTCTTGCCTAATCAGTTATGTGGGGTTTTGAAACCCTACAAAAAACGTGCCAAGTGTGTTTATCCTCAGTGGTTGTGGCCCGAGAGTGCCCACTGCAGGCCACTGTGCCTGTTCAGGTCACCTGCCGGGCTTGTTGAAACGAGGCCGTCTGTTTCTAGCCTCCACCAAGCGTGGCCTTTCCCAAGCTGCTCCTCCCGGTGGGCTTCCAGCACTGGCTCGACAGCCGCTTCCCATGGATGCTTGAGGTGGATCCTGCGTTGAGCAGGAGGTGGGACTAGATGGCCTCTGTGAGACCCCGACTCTTCTGTGAGTCTGTGATTAAGCTGGTGAGGAGGGGCTTTCAACAGCTCTGTTTGTACTCAGTACCCAAACGTGGACAATGCTGGAAGAAAATATCAGCCAAACACTCAAGGCTTTAGCAGGGAGGCTTTGTTTGCTTCCCGCCTGACCATCCCCTGCCCATTGTCCTGCCAAGGCCTGCCCCTGGAAGCAGCCCTTCTCCTGCCACGTCCTCCTGGCAGGCAGCCCCTTTGGGGAGGGCACCAGGTGGCCCAAGGGGGCACTCAAGGGGGACTCAGGCATCCCTCCCCAATGATGACCACCGCAGCAGGGGGGCAAGGGGGGCCTGAGCAGCAGCGAAAGTCTGGGGCGGCCATGCTGTGCGTGCATGGTGCTTTTGTGTCTGTAAGTCCGCGGGGGCTCATGGGGTGGGCAGCAGGGTCCCGCCTGAGGGGCCCATCCAGTGTCTCTGGAAGTGGCCGAGGGGAGATGCTGCTGCTGCTGGGGGGGGGGGGGGGGCTGCCAGGGGAAAATGTGTTTGAGTGTCCTGGGTCCACTGCAAAGGAAACAATGGCTCTCAGGGCACACTCAGATTCCAGGGGAAATAAGCCGCAGGGATGCGTGAGTGCTCTCAGCCCACGTCAGATGGGCTCTCTGGATGACCCTCGAAGAAGGGCAGGCCAGCCTGTGCCCCTCCAGTGGCCAAGGGGAAGAGCAAGGGGGAGGAAGGGGGCTCCTTCTCGCAAGCTAGAAACAAATAAGGAGACAAGCAGAAAGGAGAGAAAGAGAAAGAGAGAGAGAGAGAGAGAGAGAGAGATATATGGGGGGGGGGGCCAGGGGAGAGCAGCAGGTCTCAGCGGATACTCACTTAGTAAGGCAGGGTTGCTGAACCTCCAAGCCTCATTGTAGGTCGTGTACTGAGGGTGGCTGTAGGGATTTCCGGAGAATTCACTCCCTGGGAAGAGCAAGGGGAGGGGGGGGGTCATTCATTCATATAGCGCCCAATGAAGCAAGGGAACGAAGGGAGAGCAGTGAAATTCTGCAGTTGGCACGGAAGAAATAGGACCCCCCCCCCACGTCTGTATTTCTCTGGACCCAGGAAGGGAATCTCCTTTGCTGGAAGTTTTCAGGAGGAGATAGGATGAGCCCCTGTCAGGAGGGTGCGGGGGGGGGGCCCTTGGGGTGATCCTGATTCTACACTGGCCCCACGGAGGCGTGGGCCTACACAGGCTCCTTCCAGGTCCTGTCAGGGATGGCTGGCCAATGGCTTGCTGGCCCCATGGGTGCCACTTCCGCCTGCGGTGATGACCTCGCGGGAGAAGGCCCAAGGGGCCCGTGGGCCCTCCCTCAAGAGGGGCAGGGGCCTCAGCCCTCGCCATGCTGGACACAGCCTGCCCCTTCTAGATGGGGGGAGGTGAACCTGGTGGAGGTGGTGGAGGCTTGGGCAGGGGCTGCCCCTCAGGGCGGAATAACGCCGCAGAGCTCACCCGCCGGAGCTGCCATTGGCCCCCGAGGGACTGATTCTGATTTCATAAAGGATCATGCCAATTTCAGGAACACTCCAGGCAGCACCTGGAGGTTAGCAACCCCACGCCACTCTACACCAATGGGGGCCCCACTTGGTGGGCGGCAGGTGTGACAGGCTGTGTGTGTGTGTGTGGGGGGGGGGTCAGACCTCTTCCCTCCTTCTGCCCCACTGAGATTTCCCCCCAGAAGCGATGCTGACTGCCTCCATTTCGGGGCTCAGTTCTCCGGGGGGGGGCTGGGGGGGGTTGAAGCAGAGGGTGGCAGTTGCCCTCTAGGAGCAAAAGGTTGTCAGAGGACGGCTCACAAGGGACGGTTTCAGGACCATGGACTGACCCGTCCTTTGGGCTGTCCAGGTGCTTCCATCACAGGAAAGCCACAGACGCGCCTGTCGCCAGTGGTGTGGGGGGCAACTGAGTGGGTTTTTTGACCAGGTGAGCCACTGGGGAAGGAGCTCAGCTGTGACCAAGAGGAACTCAGCAATCTCCTTCCCCAGTCCCAAATGGAACACGTGCAGTTCCCTCATTGGGCCTGGATTCCCTTCAGTTCTCTTGCAGCTGGCTCTTTTTGGGGGGCCCGTTCTTGTCTGTCTTTCTGTCTATATCTTTTTCGAGGTAAGGGCCATCCCTCTCCTCACCGTCTTGGGGCAGCTGATGCAATAAAATAAGCCCAATAGAATAGATTTAGGTTTTGGAATGCATTTAGAACGATCTACCCGCATCATGGCTGCTCCTGCATGCCCTCTGCTCCATCGCCACAAAATGGACCCTGCTAAGATCCAGGATGTGCCAGGAAAATTCCCAAGGAGGAGAGAGTGGCAGGGGGATGAGAAGGGCCAGCCACAACAAGACCCCTGGCTACTGTGGGCCCAGGCAGAGCCCCAGCTATTGTGGGCCTGGTTTCTAAGGCATAACAAAAGGAAGAGCCCCTAGCCCCTCCTACGCAATCCAGGTTTAGAGCGGGTACCCCACCCGACTGGCCAACTGGGCTCCCCAGGGACGTCCCCGTTCCTCAGGATTGGTCCAATGGCCAGGCTGTCCCCAAGACCAGAGACCCGGCCATGGTGAGGGAGGACAAACCACAGGGGTAAAAATCAGAGACGGGGACTGGAATGAGGAGAGCCCTCCTAGCACACCCACATGGACAACCTCCTCACGGAAGATGGTCTCCCGTCTGCAAGAATCTGCTTTCCTTTGATTACATCCTAGCGACTTATAGCCAGTCCAAGAGCTTTTGTTTGCACAACTTGAAGCAAAATGGACTCAAAGTTTAGAACGTGTTTCCAGGCTGTTTTGGACATGTCAACATCTGACTCTCACCCTCTGACTCCTCTACAATAACCTTTCTGTGCACAGCTGTTTTTGGCATTCAGTGCATTAAGAATGTCCATGTGACAGTTTTGCTTTGTGGAAGGGCCTCCCCCAGCCGTGGATTGGAAGCAACAGCAGCAGGGAAGTCAGAGGAAGGAGCAAATGGGGGAGCCACACTGGGTGGCAAACTAGGCCCTGTCTTGGTGGTGGTGGTGGGGGGGGCCCATAAAGCCAGGAGCCTCAGCAGCACCGGGGGCTCATCTGGCTTCTAGCCTGACCCTGGCTGGAGCTGCTGCAAGGGCATCAAGCAAGGAGGGACTTACCAGGCACCATTCCGGCCAGAGTGGAGGTGGGGTAGCTGCCCTGTCCAGTTGGTGGGACGTGGGGTGGGTAGCCAGGCAGGGTGGTGCTGGCCATGTCACGACCTATCAAGGAAAAAAGGAGGGGGTTGTAAGCTGTGACTTCTTCGGGTAGTTAAAGGGGAAAAAGAGGGAGAGCTCGTTGTGGCAGAAGCACAGTGAAAAAGAGGGGCAAGCCAGGAGGCCTCCCGTCAGAGCTGACATCTGCCAAGCCACGGGGTTCGCTACTTCAGGCCGTGCTCACAACCATCATCTCCCGACGTTCCTCCAAAGCGCTCCCTTTTCCTGCCTCATCCTTGCAACAGACTTGTGAGGTTGAACACATGGGGGGGGGGGGTGACTGGCCCAAGCCCCAGCCCCAGCCCCACCACAACCACAACCCCCTGGCAGCAGGTGGCTGTTTGGCGGAACACATCTGGATAAACACCTGCACCTCCTTCAAGGGAAGAGTTACCCATTCACCACTTGACTCCATAAACACGCCAATGGGAAAGCCGGCCGTATGCGTGTTTGCCCTGAAACAAGTCAAATTCAGTTCAGCTGCTTCCCCAAGTCAGCGTGGTATAGAGCTTAAGTGGTATAGAGCGTGGTATAGAGTTTGGGCCCCCTCCTCCTCACCTCTCTCGGGGCCCGCTCAGCCTCACCCACTTCGAAGGGTGTCGGTTGTGGGGAGAGGAAGGGAAGGCGACTGTAAGCCACTTTGAGACTCCTTCGGGTAGTTAAAAACGGGATGCAAAATACGAGCTCCCAATGGCATTCATGTCCAGGAAAGTTTGCCTAGACTTAATTTATATGCCCTATCCTCAGGGCAAGACTCATATTTAGGGAAATGGTCTGCCTCTCTTTAGCCAAAAGTTGAATCAAAGAGTCCATCTATTTAAAAAAACAATTCTATGCACCCCTTCTAGCCAGGTGACTGTTTTATGAATTTCATTTCAAGCTACTCAGTGATATTTTTATGGCTTGTTTTAATATTGATGATTTTGTGAAAGTTGTTTTAATGTGTTTACTGTGAGACTTGTTTCAAACAGGCCTTTGGTGAAGCAGCACATACATTTTCTAAATAAATACCGAGACCTGCCTTAGAAGAAGAAGAAGAGTTGGTTCTTATATGCCACTTTTCTCTACCCAAAGGAGTCTCAAAGCAGCCTACATTCGCCTTCCCTTTCCTCTCCCCACAACAGACACCCTGTTTGGGAGGTGAGGCTGAGAGAGCCCTGAGATTACTGAAGAAGAAGAGTTGGTTCTTATATGCCACTTTTCTCTACCTGAAGGAGACTCAAAGCGGCTTACACTTGCCTTCCCTTTCCTCTCCCCACAACAGACACCCTGTGAAGGAGGGGAGGCTGAGAGAGCCCTGAGATTACTGAAGAAGCTGGTTCTACTGACACCAAGCTGGCTCTACCATTTTACCATCCATCCTGAGCACTACAGCGCATAAAGTCTGATATGGCAAAACCAGAATACTCCAGCTCAGTTCCTTTGGCCATCTCAAGTGATCCTACTCAATGGAGAAAGCAGTCATGCTAGGACGGGTCAGTGGAAAAAGGAAACCAGGCCGGCAAAGAACACGGTGGTTGGACACGATCAAGAGGGACCCCGGCCAGAGCACTAATCAACTAAAATAAGTGGTGCAAGATCGAAAAAATGTCGCAACAGTTGAGCCATGGGATTGTCAAAAGTCAAACACGACTGAATGGCTGACATCATCATCATCATCATCATCATCATCATCACAGCTAGACAAAATTGGCAAAAATTTACAAACTTCCTATCACTAATATAAAGTGGGGATTTTCAGGCCGCAGAATTATTGGCTCCGGAACATGTGGGTGGACCAGGATACCTTGCGCTTGGGGGCATCAGAATCCCGACGTCACCTGTCATCCCACATGCAAACACACCCTTTAAGCACCCGGGTGTCTGAGGGGGGCACAGAGGGGCAGAAGGGAGCTGGACACACAGAAAGCTCCCCTCGACTCGTTCACCTTTTTGCCCTCAAGCAGTCGTCAGCAACAGATGGGAAACCGACCTGAGTGGAACCAGACCAAGGGGGAGAAAGAACAAACTGGGTAAGAGATGGCCGTCACTTCCCAGAGGAAAACCAGGACACAAATGCACAAAACACCCTCTCCACTGTACTGAACACCCGCCTTGCGCTGAGCATCACTCTCCTTCCTGGAGCAGGAGGAAGCCCAAATTCTCCCTGCTGGAACCGGAGGCAGGTGGTGTGTTTGTCCAGAACAGCTGCAGATTCAGTGGCCTGGGATGATGGGGACACGGCTGCTATGGCTGTTGTGTTCATCTCTTGCCTACGAGTCTCATGGAGAGCCTCACTGTGGCATTGCCAGTCCTGTGCATTCGTCATTCGCTCGCTCATTCGTTCACCCGAAGGCTCATAAAACGGAAAGGATACATCCTGCAGGAGGCTGGGTCTCCCGAAATCTTTTGGGACATTGTCTTCTTCTGTAATCTTGTCGTCTCCTCCATTAAAAACAAAAACCTGTTCCCTGCTAACATCATGCTGTCTCTGCAGAAGGGACCTGCTTCACTGGCCAGAGATGTGGCTGAAGGTGGGAGACTCAGGGGGGCTCCAAGCAAACGCCTCCCCTGCTGAGAAGAGGGCCACTGAACTGGCATCGAGGCCAGCCCCCCCCCCTCCCCACAGCCAGGTTGACAGCAAGGGAGGCTTGCAGTCCCTGGAGACTTGGGGGCCAAGACGGGAGGGTGGAGGTTGGGGAGGGAGGGAGCTCATGCCACAGTGTGTGTGTGTGTGTGTGTGTGTGTGTGTGTGTGTCCCCACCCCAACAACCGACCCCCGTCGTCTGGAGACTGGCTGTGATTCTGGGGAGATTCAGCTGGTGACCCGGCCCGGGACCCCTCTCTGGGCAGGCCCCAGGAAAGGCAGAGCCCCTCTCTCAGCCCCGAGGCCCCCAGCTCCCCAATTCTCTTTGACAGCCCCACATTCTTCCTCCCTGCTATCCCTAATCCCTTCTATCCTGCAGCATTTGTCAGGCCCCTGTATAAGTGAAGCGATAATCTCCGGCAGAACAGGCTGCTTAAGCTGCTGGACCATTAGCCCACTTCAGTCCGCGGCCTGGATTTCCTCTCTGCCCACCGCCGGAGAGAGGATTTCCTCCTGAAAGGCCGTCTAAAGCCCTCCCGATGGGCCCGGCTGGGCCCAGCAAAGCCCAGGAGGCTTAAGAGACCAGCCAGCTATTTGTCCTGAGCAGCCGGAGCCTCGTTAAGGCTGATCTTCCTTGGCAGCATCTCTGGGGTGACCCGCCCGCCCAGGCCTGGCAAGGAAGGCTCTCTGGCGCTCCTCGGAGGCTTGTGGCGCGGAGGAAGCGGACAAGGGCAGGCGGGGGGTGGGCAGACCCCCAGGAACGAGTCTCGGGGGGCAAAGGACAAGCACTCGAGAGCAGGGCGATCTGGGAGGAGGGCTCTGTCCATCCAGCAGCCTGGCAGTGGAACTCCTCTCAAATCACAGGCCATCTCTGCCAACCCCTCAGAGGCTTTTCTGGAAGAAGCTACACACAGGTAGTTTGCCGCTGCCGACTCTGCATGGCGGCCCGGGGCTTCCCTGGGGGTCTCCCGTCCAAGGACCCTCCAGGATTAGCTTCCGAGACCCGATGAAACCATTCTCGCCTGGGCCGGCCAAGCTTCTGCCTCTCGGCCTGGCCTGAGAACGGCTCGGTGGCCCCCGGGCACAGGCATCCCGGCTCGAGAACCCGTCGGCTGGCTCAGTGCTTCAGACATGAAATGAGGCCTATGCAAGAAAACTCCTGTTCAAGAATCATAGAATCATAGAATCATAGAATCATAGAGTTGGAAGGGGCCATACAGGCCATCTAGTCCAACCCCCTGCTCAACGCAGGATTAGCCCTAAGCATCCTAAAGCATCCAAGAAAAGTGTGTATCCAACCTTTGCTTGAAGATTTCCAGTGAGGGGGAGCTCACCACCTCCTTAGGCAGCCTATTCTACTGCTGGACTACTCTGACTGTGGAAAACTTTTTCCTGATATCTAGCCTATATCGTTGTACTTGAAGTTTAAACCCATTACTGCACGTCCTTTCCTCTGCAGCCAGCAGAAACAGCATCCTGCCCTCCTCCAAGTGACAACCTTTCAAATACTTAAAGAGGGCTATCATGTCCCCTCTCAACCTCCTTTTCTCAAGGCTGAACATTCCCAAGTCCCTCAACCTATCTTCATAGGGCTTGGTCCCTTGGCCCCAGATCATCTTCGTCGCTCTCCTCTGTACCCTTTCAATTTTATCGATGTCCTTCTTGAAGTGAGGCCTCCAGAACTGCACACAGTACTCCAGGTGTGGTCTGACCAGTGCCGTATACAATGGGACTATGACATCTTGTGATTTTGATGTGATGCCTCTGTTGATACAGCCCAAAATGACATTTGCCTTTTTTACCGCTGCATCACACTGCCTGCTCATGTTTAGTTTACAATCCACAAGTACCCCAAGGTCTCATTCACACACAGTGCTACCTAGAAGCGTATCCCCCATCCAGTAGGCATGCTTTTCATTTTTCTGACCCAGATGCAGAACTTTACACTTATCTTTATTAAATTGCATCTTGTTCTCATTTGCCCATTTTTCCATTGTGTTCAGATCTCGTTGAACTCTGTCTCTATCTTCCGGAGTATTTGCCAGTCCTCCCAATTTGGTGTCATCTGCAAACTTGATGAGTAGTCCCTCCACCCCCTTATCTAGATCATTAATGAATATGTTAAAAAGTACCGGGCCGAGCACCAAGCCCTGAGGTACCCCGCTACTCACCTCCCTCCAGTCTGATGAAACACCATTGACAATAACTCTTTGAGTGCGGTTCTCTAATCAATTCCCTATCCGCCTAACTATCTGAAAATCCAGATTGCAGTCCTTCAACTTATCCATCAGAACATCATGGGGAACCTTATCAAAAGCTTTACTAAAATCCAAGTAAATGACATCAACCAAATTTCCCCGATCCAGCAAACCTGTTACTTGGTCAAAAAAGGAAACTAGGTTGGTCTGGCAGGACCTGTTGGAGACAAATCCATGCTGACTTCCTTGGATCACCAAATTGTCCTCCAGATGTTTGCAGATCGCTCCCTTTAATATCTGCTCCATTATCTTCCCCACAACAGAGGTCAGACTCACTGGTCTGTAGTTTCCCGGGTCATCCTTCCTCCCTTTTTTGAAGATCGGAATAACGTTTGCTCTTTTCCAGTCCTCCGGGACATCTCCAGTCCTTAAAGAGGTCCCGAAGATGATGGACAAGGGCTGTGCCAGTTCTCTGGAAAGTTCTTTGAGTACTCTCGGGTGCATTTCATCTGGACCAGGGGATTTGAACTCATCCAGTGCAGCTAAATGCCTCTCGACAACCTCTCTATCCATGTTAACCTGCCACCCAGACACTGTCCTTTGGCTATGGCCATCTCTAGATGTGCCTAAACACTTTGACCTGTGAACAAGAAGGCCTGTTTCTAAAACCACACTCAGTTAAGATGACGGCCGTTAAGCACATTTCAACCTTTCGTGATTGCTACCGATGGCCCCCAGGTCAGACCACCCGAAGTCTTCTTGCCAGGGGCCAAATCCCACCCCAGGTGGGTCCCCAGAACGGACCAATGGGAGCTCTGAAACCTCCCCAGCCAATAATGCGATTTCACCTGCATCGCCTGGTCCTCTTGAATGTCAGACATACTAATGTCCAGCGCTCCTTCCTCATTCCCAAAAAAGAGCCGTTCTTTTCCTCACTGTGGGAGGTCCCAAATCACAGCCTTTTAAAGCGTGTGTGTGAATCCTGCTAGCCTTTTTGATGTAAATGCTCCAGAAAGATTGCGTATGCTCTGGGTGCAGGCAGAACTGACTTAAAAAAAACAAGGTCATGTTCTGGCCCATAAGACACTCCTTTCAGCCAAGAACAAGGGCGTGTGAGTGACAGGCGACTCCGGGATCCACCAGGCCATGTGAGGGAGGGGTGGGGGTGGGGGCCTGGGGCAGCCGATGTTGGCGGCACCCCTACGTCGCTTCTGGGGAACGTGTCAGCGCCTGCAAGAGGTTCTGCAAAGCAGCAGCAGCAGCAGCAGCGTTGGCTCCATCGCTCCCGGGGAAAGCCCAGGGAGTCCTAGAGCATCCTGGGTCACTGCTGGGTTTCCCCTCAGAAGTGATGTAGCCATTCAGCCAACGCTGCTGTTTCCCCCCTCAAAGCTCCTCTTGCAGGAGGCCCCCCTCCCCCGCCCAGGCCTGGCAGCCCCAGTCCACACAGGCCAGAAGGGGGCGCGGGGGGGGGGGGGAGGCCCTGGCCCACCAAGCCCACCCCTCTGCCAGAAGCCTCACACCAAGATTCCATCCAGGTGCCCCCGGGAGACCCCTGCCCAAATTGCCCCGCCGTGGCCAAAATGAAGCTTCCGGCCCTTGCAAAAGGCACCGTCAGGAGGAGGAGAGCAGAGTTGAGGGGGGAGCAGGAAATGGCAGCTCCTCTTTCCTTCCTCCTCCGCCTTTCTTCGGCCTTGGCCGTTCAGAGTTTGTGCTCACAGACCCGCCTGCTGCTTCTCACAGGTCCCTCCAGCTCCTTTTCCATTCCTACGATTCCACAGGGGGCTTGTCCTTTGCCCCCCCTTCCCCCCCAATCCTTCTGCTTTGGTCTCTTCTTTCCCTCTGGCCCATTACTTTTCGACAGGTGAACGCTCCACTTTGGAAAAGGGACCGGCCGGGGCAGGGTTTTGTTCCTGCTCCAAGAGAGTAAGGTGACCAGATTTTAACATTGGCAAAGCGGGACACAATAGACCCCGGGGGGGGGGGGGGTCTGAATTAAAAATTTGGTCTATCTACATGGAGCAACAGAAAGTTTCATAGAACACAAAAATAGTATTGTAATATAAGTACTATTTGCCAGGTGCCCCCAGATGTCCCTCCAAAAGTGGGACCATCTGGTCACCTTATCCAAGATGGGGCTGCATACTTTGGGAGAATCCCACCCTGCGTTGTCTGCTCAGGTCCCAAAAGCACACCGGCTCCTCCCTGCTGTAAAACACACCGAAGCTGCCACCAGGAAGAGACAGAGACCCCGTTTGGGCGTTCCTTACAGAGGACCGGGGCCACTGTTACGAGGCCTTCATAACTGTTGCTCTTTGCTCAACTGTCTGTACTCAAGTCTTTGTTTCCCTTGCAGCTGGCAGAATGCCAAGGCTCTTTGCAAAGTGCCTGCAGGACTCCTGCAGGGAAGCCTGTGGCCAGAGGGCTGCAGGGCAGGGAAGTGGAGGCAGGAGGAGCACCAGCCAGTCCCCTGACGGGGCCACCCAAAGGGCATCTTCCATCTTCTCCGTCACAGAGCCCTTCCGCTAAGGCACCCTTGGATCTCGTGCTCAGGGTCCTTTGGGAGGCCTCACCCCCCCCCCCAAAAAAAATTCCTCTGTCCATTCCTATAATAAACACATCATGAATCATTCATCTTTAACAGATTATGCAAATTGGGAGACATAAAATCAATAACAATCAATAACTGCAGCTCTTTAATTGCCAGGAAAGACGTTTTTAAGAACGAACATTATCTGCGTCCCCGTCTTGGGTAATGGCACCATTAATCCAAGCGCTGGATCCCAGCCTAAACCCAGCTCAACCCTCCCCCACCTCCCCCTCCCCCTCATTCCCCACACCTCCCCAAATGGGTGTTCTTAATTTCCACTCGCTGCATTTCCCCCTCATTACTGCTGGCGCTCAACTCCGAGTGTTAATGGCGCCTGCTTTTTGTTGCTCGGTGCCTGATTGGAAAGTCGCCTCCAGATTGCAATGTTCGCGCTAAGCGGCCACCTGGGAACCTCAAGCTGGGCCTGAAATGAACTTCCCTCCCTCTTGGAAGCAGATGGATCCTCAAGGAGCGATCCCAAGCGGGCTGGGGCCCTTCCAGGACCGGAGCGGAGCCGGCTTCCGGGGCCAGGAGAGACATCCGCTCTGCCTGCCAAGGCCTTCCGGGGCAGCGGCTGCCGGCTGAGCAGCCAACACTTCTGCCCAGGGGCCCATCGGAGGATCCCGCAAGAGCTGCCCGGGAGCCACGGAGAGCTTGCCTGTCTGGGAGACGGTGAGGCCCCATGGCACACACACGGGCACACGTGCTGCCAACAAAGGCAAGAGGACCTGTGCTGCCGCAGCACGGGAGGAGGGGCCGGGCATCCAGAAGGCCCCGGGCTCCATCCCTGGCAAGGCCTCCAGGGGAAGGGGCCAGGCCGTCCCACGCGGCCCTCAGGTCTCAGCACCAGGGAGGGAGGGAGGGCCGCTGAAGCCTCCTGGAAGGAAAGTGGGATAGGATTTGTCTACATCTCGACTGGTTTGTCTAGATATTTATACCACACTGGTTTCTCCCACAGAGATCTCAAGCCACAGTCTACTCACAACACTATCCCTGCAAGGCAGGCTCGGTTCAGAGAGACGGGAGGAGTGACTGGCCCAAGGTCGCCCAGGGAGCTCCAGGGCAGAGGGAAGTTTGAACCCAGTTCTCCCAGATCTTCATCCATTACTTTCACCCCTCCACTATGTGGGCAAAAGAGAACGAAGGTCCACGAGAACCTTCCAGTTACATCTCCCTCGCCTTGTTTCTTGGCAAGAGGAGCCCAATTCCCAAGGTTTTAAAGCTTCTTCCATTCACGAAAAATACGCCTCATTTTGACCATTTCCCGCTTGCTCTGTGCGTTTCCCTTGCTGCTGCTGGGGAGCCCGAGGGGAAGTGAGTGGGTCGGCAGGGGTGGGCAATTAGGGCTACCCAAAGCTATTCCACGGAGCAGGGAGGAAAGACAGGTCGGGGCTACGCCAAGGAAGGGGCTACGGTCAACCTGCCCTGAGCACCACCACCACCAGCCGCACTTTGGTGGCCGGAGAAGAGGCACGGGGATGGCACTGGCAGACCCCAGACATCAATGGCTCCGTGGGCAGCGCTGCCTTCACCAGGGCAGAGAGGGCTGGATTCCACCCCCCAGGGAGTGCTGCAGCTTGGAACCCCCCCCTCCCCCCTCCCATTCCAAAACAGCTTCTGGAAGTGGGACAGCATCCAGCTCCACCTTGCATGTCCCCTGGGGTGGCCCAGAGAAGCAGCAAGGCTCTCATCCCCTCTGGCTCCTGGTGGGGGGTGGCAGAGCACACCTTCCAAACTCTGGGCGGAGAAAACCTTTGGGACTGGGGAGTGGAGCCTGGGGGGCTCAGTGGGGACACAATGCCACACGACTGCTGTTTTGTCCTCTGCAGTTTGGGGGTCTTCAGGAGATCTCCAGGTGATGGCAACCCTCTGGAGACTATTAGCAGCCTGCTCAAGGCCACAGCGATTTCCCTTCTGGGAGGGAAGTCCAGAGGAAAGGACGGAGCAGCAGGGGATCCACTGCTGGAGACAGAGGGGGTCCACTGCCCCAAGTAGGGAGTGGGGTGGGATGAACCCAGGACTCTTCACCCCCCCCCCCTTCCTCCTCCACAGGACAGGAGAAATGCTCCCATGTTAGTGGGACAATGTTTGCATCCAATGGCACAGGTGCCAGCTCTCTAATCTGGAGAGCTGGGTGGGATACCCCGTTCCTCCTCCACATGCAGCCTGCTGGGTGACCCTGTGCTAGTCACAGTCCTGTTAGGGCTATTCTCAAAGAGCAGTTCCGTAAGAACTCTCTCAGCCCCACCTCCCTCACAGGGTGTCTGTTGTGGGGAGAGGAAGGGAAGGCGATGGGAAGCCGCTTGGAGTCTCCTTTGGACAATGAAAAGTGGGGTTTAAAAACCATCTCTCCTTCTTTAAGAACAACAAAGTTTTATTCAAGGTATAAGTTTTCATGTACAGGCACTCAAAAGATCATCTGCAGCCCTAATAATACCCAGTTCATGTGTGGATACCCACTGGGCAACCCCCCCCCCATGGCCCTCAGGTGGGGGCGTGAATGCAGTAGGGAGAGGGCACTCCCCACTAAGGGTCAACCACAGGTCTTCCATGTCCCCATCCTCCTCCCCCTTCATGCCACTTTCAGGCACTAGGCAGGGAGGAGGAAGAGCTGGCAGATAGGGGTGTGTGTGTGTGTGTGGGGGGGAGGCTAGCTCCCCCTGCTCCACTCGACCTGGTCTCCCAGTTCACCTGGCTGGACTGCTGCTGTTTATTTGAGGGGGGGGGGGACTCCATGGTGCTCAGTGGCTGGGCTGCCCCACTCTGCAGGAGCCCTCCCACCCGCTGCCTCTTTCTAGAGCCTGTTTTTAAAATGGGTGTTGATGCTGGTACCTCACTATGCATTTATGATTCTATGCAGAGATGTTTCAACAGAGAAGTATACATTTAAAAAAATAGTGGGCATCGTGGGGCATTTAAAATATGGAGAAAAAGGATTGGTTGCCTGCATTGATTGACAGGCGGATAAGGCACGTTGCTCTCTTCCGCCATTTCCAGCAGCCGATGTGGAGGGTGAGACCCGCGAAAAGACAGCAGACAAAGGCGAGAGAGCAGAAAAAGTGCGGAGGGGCTCGGAGGCCCTTTGCCATTCAGCCCTGGCATAACGCTTTTTAAAGTGATGTGCGGAAATGCCTTCAGAGTTAAATGGTCTCTGAACAGGGCAGTTCTGTTTAGCTCCCCTGGACCACAGCCATGCATAGACTTTCAGTCCATTACTTTGTCTTATCACTGTAAAAGAAGTAACTCTTGTATTTATGTGTTTGTTTGTCTGTTTATCATCTCATCATGTGATCCTGGGGGATCCTGGGGGCTGACCCTCCCTGAGCAAAAGCGAACCAGCCTGTCCGTGGGTGGAGACCCCACCGACAGCGGCTGCTCTTCCAAGTGGGAGTGGGTCCACCAAATGCCTTCACCTGCCTCAACGATGAAGGTCGGCAGGACCAGGCAGAGTCCCAGAAGGCATCCTAGTTAGGCCACCGCCTCACGGAGGCTGATGCCCAGCGGGGGTGAGGGGAGAGCCCACCCAAGCCTCTCCCCCGACCACTTGCTTTTCCCGCTCCCTTTGCAGCTTGGTTGGGCACCCTCGCTTGGGGACGGTGGCTCTTGGGACGTGTTTGCGTGACTTCCGTCTGGGAAAGTGTGCATTTTGGCAGGCCCAGCCCACCTCGCCTGCTCAGCCCTCCCATGGCTGCCCTCTCTCCTCCCTCCACTTTGGGGGATTTGCAAAACTGGCCCTTGGCATATCTCTACAGCAGGGCCCTGATCCCCCGGTGGATAGTTCCTGCTTCACTTTCCCTGGTGGAGAAGGGCTGGGCCTGGGCCTGGGCCTGCAGGGGTGGGAGAGGCATCGTGGTCAGCAATCGCCCCCACCAGGCCTTGGTGCTTCCCTCTGCAGCCAACAACATGCTGATGGTGGCCGGTTGCATGCGTGGCAGTGCGCTTTAATTAAACGTGCTCAGGATGGATAGGCTCACAGGCAAGATCAACACAAAACTCCGGGCGGAGAGGGAAACAAGGCAGTGAGAACAATGGGGGGGGGGACGTCTTCGTCCTCCTCGGGACACTGTCCAGCGAGGGACTGATTCATGGACACGCTCCCAGTGCCTTTACGTTGGGACCTGGGCAATGACCCTTGGGAGTGCCCACCCCCTCTCTGTGCGGGCTCCGAAAGAGCAGGCTGGTGCTGGCCCAAAGCTCCCGACAGAGGAACCGAAGCCCTCCGCCTGCCCTGGGAAAGAGCCTGCAGGGGGAGGCCGGCAAGGAGTGGGCCCTGGCAGATGCCCCCGTGCAAGGCCTGGAGCACCGGAAAGGCCAACCTCCAGGGACCACCACAGAGCGTGAGGCGGAAGAGAACAATTCCCCTGGAGAAAATGGCCCTTTGGAGGGCAACCCCTCCCTTCCCCTCCCCAAACCCACCCTCCCCTGGCTCCACCACACAGACAATCAGCCCTAATTCCGAGAAGGGGGGGCTGCGACCCAGGCCAGCTGATCCCCTGAACAACACAGCCGATCTTTCCGGCCCCTCGGATGTGGATATCTTTGTCCAGCACACATTTTGCCCGTGGCCTGTGGGTGCTTGGGGCAGGCTCGGCTACAAGTAAAATAAAATGGGAAGACCCAACATCCCAAAAAATGGGATCTTGATCAAGCCGAGGTTTCCACTCTGTGTCGGGGAAAGCTGCTTCCTGTTGACTGTGCGGTCCTTGTTTTAACAGTGGCTGGGGTCATTTTAGGGGTTTATTTATCCCGTGAGATGCCCAATAGGTGCGGTTTGGGTCAAGAGTCAGGAGAGAAAGGATAGGAGACGCCGCATTCTCCCCACCTCACTTTTCTCTTCACAACAACCCTGCGAGGTAGGTCAGGCTGCCTATGACTGACTGGCCCAAGGGCACCCAGTGAGATGATTTCTTTTAAATATTTATTAACTGCTTCCCTTCCTTCCTTCCTTCCTTCCTTCCTTCCTTCCTTCCTTCCTTCCTTCCTTCCTTCCTTCCTTCCTTCCTTCCTTCCTTCCTTCCTTCCTTCCTTCCTTCCTTCCTTCCTTCCTTCCTTCCTTCCTTCTGTTGCTCAAGCGGCTTGTAATATAAATGACATATATAAAACAAAGTCCATAAATACACACGAGCCCGAAATTCTTCACAGCCGAGGACACCTGTCATCCTGCCGCTCTAGCAGCCCCCAGCGCTGCCTCCCTCTTTCTCCTTGGCGGGGGGGGGGCAGTCAGAATACATCTCCCGGGCCCCCACTGCCCAGGGCGCCCCTGGCTGAGCCCCTGCGCACAAGGCAGGCCACTTACCAGTCACTACGGGGTAGGTCTGGGGTCCTGATACGTTGCTCCCCAGGTCTGGATTAGCAGAGGTGGCTAAACTCGACTTGACTTCATCGAGGCCAGGCGTCAGAGCTGGGAGGGAGTATTCATTGCCCTGGGGAAGACAGAAAAGACCGCTAGCTCTCCGCGGATGGGCTGGAGGGCGGGGGGGGGGGATGCAGCCCCTGCACAGATGGAGGCAAGCAGGGAAGAGGTGAGGAGAGGGGGCCAGGCCACATTTTCTGTGTCCTCCCTGCAAATACAATGGCCCTTCCTCTTTGGCCCAATTCTCCTGGGTCCCCCAGCAGATGAAGCTGCCCAGTGGAGCAACTACGAGGGGCGGGCGGGGGGGGGGGGGGGCTGAGGCGGCCCTCCTCCTGTTCAAGTCATTTTGCCTGCCTGATGACTCTGCTGGGCAGAGGGAAGGGTGGCTGCTGGCTCCCTGGGGCTTTGGTCCTGCCAGAAGGCGGGCAGTGGAGGGGCTGTGCCTGGGTGCTACCGAGAGAGACAGGGAGGGAGGGAGGGAGCGAGCGCAGGGCTCTTCTGGCTCCCCCCAGCTCCTGTGCATTGGGGTATGAAATTGGGGCAGGGGCTGGCCACATGGCTAACAGAAGGAGGGGAGGGGGAGCCTCATTGCCTTTGAAAGGCTGTCCTGTCCAAGAGGCAGGGGTAATTGCCTTTGCATTGTGTGCCCCCCAAGCCAGACACAGGGACTGGAAGAGAGGACAAAAAAGCCGGAAAAGTTGTTCTGATTAATATTACATTAAATTAAAACTGATTTTCTGCGCTGTGTTCCTCCCTCCCCCTGGCCCCCCCTGGCCGTGCCAACTCCCTCCTGGCTGCCCTCCTCCGGCTGCCCGCCCTGGCCGGCCGCGACTGCCGAGTCATTTCCAATTCCTTCTTGTATTGATCTTGCTGTAGAAATCAGTTTTGTAATTAGCTGCAAATTAGGCTTTCTGCTGGGGGTGAGGCTGCCCCCTGATTTATCACCAGAGTAATTCGCTGTGATCGGAGAGAAATTAAAATGAACTCAATTAGGCTCTGGATTTGCTTTATGGGCCCCATTCAGACTTTCTGGGGGAAGAACGGCTGTGCTGATGTTTAATAGTCTAATGAAAGTAAATAAAGGTTATTCATTGTAATAAACTCGGGGACCTGGGGAAGCAGGAGCCCAGCGCCAGCCCAGCCTCCGCGTCTGCGGCTACTTTTTCCACTCGGGGTACTTTTAAAAGCCTTTTGATCTTTGTATTAAGACAAACTGCTTTGGGGATAAAGGCTGTGTGTCGGGGGGGGGAGAGGAGGGGAGGCCAATGCCAAGGAAAGCAGCCCGGCCTTCCGAAGCCCCCTCAGAGGAAGGAGGAGTGTGGATCTGGCCCTCCCAGGACGGAGGAGAGGAAGCCCCGGAGAAGGCCAGAGCTCCTCCTCCTCAACCAGCCAGCAGGAGGCGCCAGGAGCTCCGCCCCACCAGGGCTCCGGCCATCTCTCCTGCCAGGGAAACTGCTGGTTAGCAGCCGGGGACGGGCAGGATGAGCATGTCAGGATCCGCCCAGTGGGGACCACCTTAGAGCCTTAGATAGGAATCCGCTACTTCAGGATCCCATTGGCTTTGGAATCATAGCCTCAGGGAATCCTCGGGTTGGAAGGGACCTCCAGGGTCATCTAGTCCAACCCCCTGCAGAATGCAGGAAATTCATAACCACTGGCCCACCCACACAGACCACAATTCACGGAAAGTTCAGTCAAAATCTTTTTTTTAAAGATCTACATAGACCTGTCCGCTGCAGCAGGGCTGTCTGCAGACGTCCATCACAGATGCTTCATCCACCTTTGACTCTCCAAAGGGACCCCCTTGCGTCTCCCCAAAGCTCTCTGCTGGGGAGGGACAGGGGGTGGGAGTGGGGTGAATTCAGCACAGACTCTTCCCGGGGGGGGGGGGCCTGCAGAGCCACGCTCAGGGCAGACGAAGCCTCCAGGGGTCCCTCCCTGCAGGGTTGCTGGCCAAGAGGAGTCCGCTGCAGTCTTGGTCACAACCCTTCGTGCATCCGAGTGGCATCAAGTGGGGCTTCTTTACAAAGCCATGTGCATGCATACAAAAAGGCAGGATTCTGGGTGTGTGTGTGTGGGGGGGGGGGGTCGGCATTAGCGCGCATGTGCATGGAGGCAGGAGGCAGGAGGGGGAGCTCTGTGTCTCCAGCCAGGCCTGTACATGTGAGTGGGAAGCCCTGTTGGGCCAGACGCATGAGGCCTAGGGATTCATAGGTGCATTTCCCCGCGGGGCTGGGGAGGGGGAGGGGGAGGTGCAGACATGAGTGGGTCTGTGAGTGTCTGGAAAAAAGCGTCCTGGGCCTGGGGGGACATGGACTGGCAATGCTCTTGCCCTTCTCTACGAACGAGAAGGGGATGGATGTCAGCTTCAGCCCCATGGCTGCTCCGAGAGTCCTGCTGAGGGACTGCCTCATGCCGTGTCCATTCTCCGGACAGACACCTTGGCTGGCCAGCCAGTTCTCTGTCCAAAAGGGCAGCTCTCCTGCAGCTCCTGCTCCTGCTCCGTTGGGTGCCTGCTTGCCTGCCTGCCTGCCTGCCTCCCCCCCCCCCCCGCTGCTCCTCCCGGGGGTCACACCTGCTCAGACTTGATGTGTTCTGAGGCCTGGAAGACATCCGGGTAGGAAGGACGCTCGAAGACTCGATCTAAAGCTTCCAGCTGCTGTTGCGTGAAGGTGTCGGCACGAAGGTGTTTCCGCAAACTATCCACACTACTCTGGGAGTCGCCATTGGGGACGGAGCCCTCGGAAACTTCTGGGAGATACAGAGAGAGAAAACAGGGCTTTAGTGAGGCCTGCCCCAGCGATGTGTCCCCGTTCTCCTGGCAGGAAGGCACTTTGGGGGGCTCTGCGCTTTCCTGCCCTTCCAGGGAGGGTTCCAGGCCCTGCCGTCCCGCAGTGACCCCTTCCAGTGGGTTCAGGGCCCTGCCTCCGCCGGGGACCCTCTGGGCTGTGTCCGAGCACAGGAGGGACGTCTGGACTCCCACTGTGAAGAATGGCCCAAGGAGAGCACATCCAAGCCAGGAGCCCTTCGAGTGGCACCCGGGGCAAGCAGCGTGAGAGGCACTTCCGGGGGGCACTTCCCCGCTCTGCTAAGCCGCTGTGGAAACCACGGGCAGCTCTGTCCGATGGCTCTTCTCCCTCCCGTCCTGCCACGCCTAGCAGGGCCCTTCAGGGTCATCTGCCAGCCCTCCTCTCATTGGCTGCCTCTCTCCCGGCAGTTCTATAGGTCTCTTTCTAGGTGATTATACAATATGATATAATCAATACTGCATTATATACAGTAACCGAGTACAATATCACTTGTAAGGCCATGGACAATATTACCTATTGATTAGTCCGAGCACCTGGCCTCCCCCTCCTTGCCCTTCCCTTCCCCACCTCCTTTCCAGAGAGACCAGTGGGCGGGGGGAGGGGGGGCTGCCGACCGATGGCCTCTAAGCCACAAAGGAACTCCCTGCTGCTGTACACCAAGCGTGAGAGGCACGATCCAGCCACGGGCAGGAGTTCCCCCGGCCCCCAGGGAGACCGACGGGATTCAGGATCGCTCCTGGGCTGCAGGACCTGGAAGCAGGGTCCTCCTGGGCGTGGACAGAAGACACAGCCCCTCTGCCCACACGGCTCAGCAGGGCTACAAAAGCCCCTTCTGCCACTTTGGCCTTCAGAAAGCAAAGGCAGAAAACAGCAGAACCGCAGAAGAGCTGCAGGGGGATCTGGCTGCAACGCATGGAAAAGCCCGGGTTGAATCTTTGACAGACACCTGATCAATTTTAGACCTTTTGTCCATCCGACCCCCATTTGGGGATCGGAAATGGAGGGGGGGGGAGACACACCCAAGGAGGCCTCTATTCACCCTAGGCATGAATCCCGGCACCGAATGGCTGGTGGCTCCATTTGCAGCTGCGGCTGCTGCTGCTGCTATTTTGGATTTCTCCCGCCGCCCCCCCCCCCCCCGTTGCCTCTCCTGTGCTGGGACTGGTGGGCCGCAGGGGTCGTCCCCACTGTTATGTCGGTGGCCATTTGGCCACTGATGCAGATGAGGGCTCGGCTAGCCAAGGAACTAAGCAATCAAAGGAACCTGGTCGCTCTGCTAGAGCCAATCGGATTGCTCTGCTTAGGGCCAATTGGATGGCTCTGCTTAAGGGTCAATCGGAGGCAGCTGCTGCATGAGTTTGCCTGTTTTTCTCTGTTCAGTATTTGGAGTTTGTTGCTGGATTTGCTAAATAAAAAGAGCTGTTCAGAAGAATTGGAGGCTGTCCTCACTGGACCCGCAGACTTAATACCCACCACATAGTGTGGCCTTGCAGCAGGCTGGGCTCCGGCCCACCGTGACCCCTCTTGGTCTATCCAGCCACAAAAGGGATGCTGGGGGCCACAATGACTGCCGAAAGGCCCCGAGGGGCCTTCCGTGGCTCTGTTCCAGCTCCCACCTGCCTTGGCGGCTGCCCTTTGGCTTCTGCCTGCAAAAAAGCCCCCCCCTCCCCCTGTCTTTCCTCCTCCCAGAGAAACATGCCCTCCTGTGGACACACCCGGCAGAATGGCGGATCTTGGTTGGCGCACAACTTGGGCGGGCAAAGGGGTCACTGAACTGCCAAGCGGCTGCCTCTGGGGCGCCATGCCTGAAAAGGGGCCAGTTCCTTTTCCAGGGGCTCTCAAAGGCAAGGCAGAAGAGAAGCCCGGGAGGGAGCCAGCAGGGCAGTCGACAAGCAATGCGGGGGGGGGGGGCAGGGGCAGGGGCTGGGACTGGCGGGCAGGTACAGCTTTCACTCTGCACAGCCCGCAGCACGAGCCCTGCACGAGTCCGCAAGTCCTCCCGGCCCCCTGTGCTGCGGCCCTCTCAATCCGCATGGCTTCAGCAGCTGTGCCTCCTTTTCCTTAGGAGGGGGCCCCAAAGTGCGTGGCCCTTTCCTGGCTCACAGGCCAACGGGCCCAGGAAGCAGCCGGCACCCCAGCACGGGGGAGGTCTCCTGCGTCCGGCATCTGGGTCAGTCCACAGGTCCTAGAGGAGGCAGGGCTGCTTAAAGCAACGGGTTAGAGAGCCAGCATGGAGCCTCAGTTAGATTGACCGTCTGAATCCCCCTCTGCCAAGGAAGATGCTGGGCGACCTTCGGCCTTACCCACCTCACGGAGTTGTTAGGAGGACAAAGGGGAGGAGAGGATAACAACGTCGGGCTGCTTTGGATCCCAGTGGGGCCTAACGGGGGCTTCCAAGGAAGTGAATAAGCTACCTCATGTGGTCCTTTGCCCTGCAGCCCCTGAGGTGTGACTGTGGGAGGGAACAGGAAAGGGGGAAGGCCATCCAGTGGCCCAGGCAGGGGACTGCCGGTCAGCCGCAAGCAGGATCAAGCCCAGGCCCAGGGGGAGGAGAACAGCCAGGAGCCTCAAGGACAGTGGTGCCAGGGGGGGGGGAAGCCCCCGGAAGGAGGGGGAAGGAGCTGCTCCCTTTGGCCTCTGATATTCCCTCCACCCCACCACACAGCTCTGGTCCTGTGGGCTGTCCTGCTCGGAAGCCCCCACCCCCCGAACCCTTTGGCTCAAGGTCCCCCAGACTCTGCCCCCACCCCCACCAGCTGCTCTCTCATCACTCCTCTCCTCCCCCCAGGGCTATCTGTGCCAAGGGAAGAAAACCCCCCACTGCCCGAGACCCCCGTGGTTGGCCTCTGCTCCCCAAGGCAGTTAGGGGCTGGGAGGCAAGTCCCTGCGGCAGCAAGAAGCAAGGTCCTGACCTCATCTGCCCCCCCCACCCCCTTCCAGGGCTCCAGGAAGGAAATGGTCAGCCGACTGCAGGTTTCATTTGAACAAATCAGGAGATAATTAAGCACACAACAATCCAACTAGCAATGAGCTGAGTCCACTCCACCTCCTGCAGCCCCCCTTCCCACGGCCCCCGTCCCGGATTCTGAGCACAGCTGGCGGGGGGGGGGTCTCCTTTCACAGGCACCAAAGTAGATTAGCTCCAACCCCTCCAACCCCCCAGCCCCCCCTCCGTTGCATTGCATGCATGCACAGCCATTAGAACCACAATGTCCAGCACTAACCCCAGGATTCGAAACAGGTTCCTCAAAGGACACTCCACAGAAAGCCTTTCCAAAGGGCCCCTGAGAGGGGGCAGCTCCGGCCCGCGAGGGGGAAGCACGGAAAGGAGGCTCAGCCTGAACTGCCCAACGCTCCTGGCTTCCGTGAGGACAGCTCTGCCTAGAGCAAGGTCAGGAATGCCTGTGGCCAGAGCAGAGCGCTCCAGGAGAGGAGAGGAGAGGAGAGGAGAGGAGAGGAGAGGAGAGGAGAGGAGAGGAGAGGAGAGGAGAGGAGAGGAGAGGAGAGGAGAGGAGAGGAGAGGAGAGGAGAGGAGAGGAGAGGAGAGGAGAGGACTCCCCGCCAAAGAAGGGCTGCCAGAAACACCTTTAAGTAACCGCCCATCAGCAGTGTGGGACTGAGAAGCTCTTGGCACAAGCCGCTCAGGAAAGGGCACTTCCGCCCAGCGTCAGGAGGCCTTCATGCTCCCCCCTCCCCCCGCTTGCCCCTCCAACACCAACTCCCTTCTGGGGTCCTCGTGGACTGGAAGCTCAAGAGGAGCAGCAAGGAAGGCAAGTGCAGTCTTGGGCTGCATCAACAGGGGCATCACATCCAAATCACAAGATGTCCTAGTCCTGCTATGTACCACATGGGTCACCCCCCCCCCCCCCCCCCGGAGGCCTGTGTGCTGTTCTGGAGGCCTCCCTTCAAAAAGGATGTGGATACAGTTGAGAGGGGGCAAAGGAGAGTGACGAGGAGGATCCGGGGCCTGGAGACCAAGCCCCAGGAGGAAAGGCGGAGGGGCTTGGGAATGTTCAGCCTGGAGGAGAGGAGGCTGAGGGGGGACAGGACGGCTCTCTTGAAGGATCTGAAAGGCTGTCCCTTGGAAGAGATCAGGGAAAGGTTCCTGTGGGCAGCAGAGGACAGGACCCACAATATTGGGTTGAAACTACATATAGAACGGTACTGGCTAGATATGGGGAGGGGGGATTTCACAGGGTAATTCAGTAGTGGAAGGGGCTGCCTAAGGAGGTGGGGAGCTCCCCCTCACTGGCCGTCTTCAAGCAGCAGCTGGACAGATCCTTCTACTGGATGCTGGATGCTGATCCTGCCCTGAGCAGGGGGTGGGACTAGATGGCCTTCATGGCTCCTTCCCACTCTAGGATTCTAGGAGTCTAGTTCAGCAGTGGAAGGGGTTGCCTAAGGAGGTGGGGAGCTCCCCCTCACTGGCCATCTCCAAGCAGCGGCTGGACAGATCCTTCTCCTGGATGCTGGAGGCTGATCCTGCACTGAGCAGGGGGTGGGACTAGATGGCCTTCATGGCCCCTTCCCACTCTAGGATTCCAGGAGTCTAGTTCAGCAGAGGAATGGGCTTCCTCAGGAGGTGGGGAGCTCCCCCTCACTGGCCATCTTCAAGCAGCGGCTGGACAGATCCTTCTCCTGGATGCTGGAGGCTGATCCTGCACTGAGCAGGGGGTGGGACTAGGTGGCTTGCATGGCCCCTTCCCACTCTAGGATCCTAGGAGTCTAGTTCAGCCGTGGAAGGGGCTGCCTAAGGAGGTGGGGAGCTCCCCCTCACTGGCCGTCTTCAAGCAGCAGCTGGACAGATTCTTCTCCTGGATGCTGGAGGCTGATCCTGCCCTGAGCAGGGGGTGGGACTAGATGGCCTTCATGGCCCCTTCCCACTCTAGGATTCTAGGAGTCTAGTTCAGCAGGGGAAGGGGCTGCCTCAGGAGGTGGGGAGCTCCCCCTCACTGGCCATCTCCAAGCAGCGGCTGGACAGATCCTTCTCCTGGATGCTGGAGGCTGATCCTGCACTGAGCAGGGGGTGGGACTAGGTGGCTTGCATGGCCCCTTCCCACTCTAGGATCCTAGGAGTCTAGTTCAGCCGTGGAAGGGGCTGCCTAAGGAGGTGGGGAGCTCCCCCTCACTGGCCATCTCCAAGTAGCAGCTGGACAGATCCTTCTCCTGGATGCTGGAGGCTGATCCAGCCCTGAGCAGGGGGTGGGACTAGGTGGCTTGCATGGCCCCTTCCCACTCTAGGATCCTAGGAGTCTAGTTCAGCCGTGGAAGGGGCTGCCTAAGGAGGTGGGGAGCTCCCCCTCACTGGCCATCTTCAAGCAGCGGCTGGACAGATATATCCTTCTCCTGGATGCTTGAGGCTGATCCTGCACTGAGCAGGGGGTGGGACTAGATGGCCTTCATGGCCCCTTCCCACTCTAGGATTCTAGGAGTCTAGTTCAGCAGAGGAAGGGGCTGCCTAAGGAGGTGGGGAGCTCCCCCTCACTGGCCATCTTCAAGCAGCGGCTGGACAGATATATCCTTCTCCTGGATGCTTGAGGCTGATCCTGCACTGAGCAGGGGGTGGGACTAGATGGCCTGCATGGCCCCTTCCCACTCTAGGATCCTAGGAGTCTAGTTCAGCAGAGGAAGGGGCTGCCTAAGGAGGTGGGGAGCTCCCCCTCACTGGCCGTCTTCAAGCAGCAGCTGGACAGACCCTTCTCCTGGATGCTGGAGGCTGATCCTGCACTGAGCAGAGGGTGGGACTAGATGGCCTGCATGGCCCCTTCCCACTCTAGGATTCTATTCCATCTCAGATGTTTCCTTCTGAGCCACTGGCTGCTGTTTTGCTGCTGCTTCGTCTGCCTGATTATGAATTATTTTGTGCTTTTAGAAACTGATCTGAGCATTTGGAGAAGTGGAATACAATGTCTACAATGCATCGATAAATAAAGTAAAGAGCAGGTGGGGGAAATAAAGCTGTCAGAAATGTTAGAGTTGGTGCGGTCCAGTGAACCAACTGGGAAACGAGGCCCTAAGGAGAGTCCTGTAGGAGCCAGCCAGAGAGGGTCTTACGAAGGAGGCTCAGCAAGCAGGGCCAGGGCCCGGGGATCCAGAGGCCGGCTGCCTTGGCCAATGAAGGTTTCCTGAACTGCCCTCGGCTAGTCGGCCATTGGTGGACTGCTCCTCCTCCCTGCAAGTGTCTCGTCCCCTTTCAAAGCTGGGTATTCTCTGTGGCCACCATTATTGGTCCAGCAGAAACCATTGCTTTCCGTCTCCCCTGCACCGATTTCTCATCCCCTGGGCTGGGTATCCCTGGGGTCTCGCATTCTGGGTGCGGAGCAGCCCCTCTGCCCACTTTCTCCACCCTCTGCGTCATTTCACAAACTTTGGTGCTGTCCCTCCTTGGTTGCCTCTTTCCTCTGCCGCCCGAGTCTTTCCTCCTGCCCAAGAGCAGCTGTGCCACAAGCTTGGTTTCCTTCAGATTTTTTTTGCCTTTCCCGAGCTACGGATTCTGTGCCAGTCAAATAACACCAAAGATTGAGGACCAGCTAAGTAATGAGAGAACCCCTCTTCTTTGGAATATCCTCCCTAAGAAGCCTTGAAACAGGAGTCCTAAATCTTCTGGGCAGTGCTGCAGACTGAACCGCCATCCAACGAATGCAGCCTGCCCCGGATCTGCCAGGCCCTTCCGGGGGGTCCGTGCCGTGGAGGGATGTGTGTGAGGCGCCTGGGACCTCGCCTGTGGGGGCTGAAACCCGAGCTTCCTCGAGCCCCATAAGCTGCCCTTTCCCTTCATTTATTCAGGGCCCTTCACGTCTTGACAAATCTGTCACTCTAAATTTGCGAGAGATTATGGTCCTCTCTGTGGTACGGAGAGAGGTGATCTATGATATCTGCTGCTGCTATTGATTGCCTGATCTGGTGGCAAAATGAACTTGAAATGAACATCATGCCTCAACTCATTGTGCGCATAATACACTCCTTAATCCCACATCTCTCAGCCTCTATGGAATTCAATTGATCAATCCTGTCCCACGGAGAGTTCTGTGGCGGGGTTATGGCTGCCTGGCGTCCCACCCCTGGACCCCCAAAGGCCCCCATGCAGGCAGAGGGAGAGGACGGGGAGGGGAGAGATGAGATGAAGAGCACAGAGAGGGGTGGGTGAGTGGGGAGGGTGGCAGGGACCCCAGGAGCCGAGGAGAAGCAGAGGGTGCTCCCCACTCTGGACTACAAGAAGACCCCAGAGCCTACAGCAATTGCATTCCTGTCTGGGGACCACAGCATTGACTGATGCGGGAAAGCTCATGGACACAGCAGCACCAGCGGCATATTTCTGCAGCCCTAGGCTCCAGTGGCTGGCCTTAAGACAAGCTGGTGTGTCAGAGATGAAGCTGCAAATTAGGAGGCTTCCGGGGACCCTGAAGACGATGCCCAGCCCAATCCAGAAAGCCCCGCTCTGAGCCCAGCCGAGAA
Organism: Paroedura picta; assembly: GCF_049243985.1. NCBI lineage: Eukaryota > Metazoa > Chordata > Lepidosauria > Squamata > Gekkonidae > Paroedura > Paroedura picta. The sequence goes on along the minus strand of NC_135376.1, from coordinate 103,686,809 downwards.
TGCCTCCGAAGGAGAAACGGAGACCCTCCGAATTCTGAGAAAGGGACCATCAGGCAAGACCAAGAGGTGACCCTTTCCTGGCAGTGAGCCCAGTGTGAAGACTTGAGCTGCCCTGCTGAGGGGAGGTCTCTCCGTGACTTCCAAAAGGCCAGTTAGTACCCACAGTTGTGGTGTCACTGCAGGACCGGGTGACCTCCTGGGCTGCTGGAAACCCACGTCTTCGGCGTAAGATCCAGAAAAGCCACAGCTGTGGTCCTTCCCCTTCTGGGACCCAAGGGGGTCTGCAGGCGGTGGCCTTGATGGCTGGCTGATCCCTCAACACCAGGAAAGTAGCCCACAGACCTGCCTGGCTTGCCCCCTCTGTCAGAGTGTTCTGGAATAGCCCCTCGGCTGCCACCGTGGCAGGACTTCAGGAAGGTGTCCTTTGGGCAGGAAGCAGCTGCCAGGGCCTTCTGCACAGACGCAGAGCCAGGGTGGCATTTGGGGACCTCAGACTCTCTCCATCAAACCTTCAGCGGGGATGGATAAGATGAAGGCGGGGAGAGGGACCCAGGCCCTGAGCCCCTTGGAGGGCAGGCAGCAGACTAAAGACGCCCTGAGGCTGTGTCAGGTGCCAAGGGCAGGCCTCCAAGGGATGGCTCGTGAGAGGAGCCACTTTGGGGGACTCAGCAGGCCCAGCGTGGCCTGGGCCCCGCCGTTTTCCCAGAGCAGAAGCTGCTTGTCTGAGACCGCCTGGCTCCAAAGAGCCCCTTCTTGCCGAAATGGTTCTGTTCCTGCCAGCATCCTTCAGCCCCAACTTCCCCTTTCCATCTGTCCCCTCCCCCCCTCCCCCCGCACGTGTCCCCGAATTGCACGGGGCAGCCGGCTTCTTTCTGAGATACGCCCCGTGGGGGGCTTGCACATCACTGCCAGTTGTTGCCGTTTCAAACTCAATTGTTCTCCCTGGTACTGAGGCAAATGGAGTCATTAATTACCTTCTATCGGCTGGGACGAGTTCAGAAAGCGATCAATACGCAGCGCTTGTCATTCACGGCAGCCAGCCAGCCAGCCAGCCAGCCCCAGCAAGAACAGACCGGCACGGCTTCCCTCGGCTCTCCCGGGAGACCTCGGGCCCACGCGAGGCTGGAAAGGGCTCTCAGGCCTAGCAGCTCCCAGGAACCCTCCCTGAAGCCAAGAGATGGTGGGCACCGGTCCTTGCTTCCTCATCCTGCTCCAGGAAACCTCTGGGCAGGGCTCCCAGTGGACAGGCCTTCTGGCTCACTGAACACTTCCAAGCATAATCTGTCAGAGCCCCCCCTCCCGCCCCCCCCCAAGACTCCTGAAAGGATGCTGAGGAAGCAGGCAGCTCTTCCGTCCCGGTATTACCCGTGGCACGGGCCTGGCACTTGGCAAAACCTTGGCAACCTGCTTGCAGCCACACGTTCAACAAGCACATGCTCATCAGCCCACAACATTCTCTACCCCAGGCAGTGCTGTGTCTGCAGCTCCTCAGAGAGCCAGAGCTGGAGATCTGTGCTGGGACCCTAAAGCGCCCAATCGGGAGCCTGAGATTCCAGCGAGGATGGCAATAACAGCCAATGGGAAAGAAGGATCACTGTTGCTCTGCAACCAAGTATCCAGGAGAAGGATCTGTCCAGCCGCTGCTTGAAGACGGCCAGGGAGGGAGGGGGATTTTCAAGTGAGCTGCTTGAAGACGGCCCCACCTCCTTAGGTAGCTGAATTGTATTAAAATTGGGCTATATTAAAAGAAATATAGTGTCCAGATCACGGGAGGTGATGTTACTGTCTTATTCCGCTCTGGTTCGGCCTCACTGTGTTCATTTTTGGGCACCACAACTGAAGAAAGATGTAGACAAACTGGAGCGTGTCCAGAGGAGGGCAACAAAGATGGTGAGGGGTTTGGAGACCAAGACGTATGAGGAAAAGTTAAGGGAACTTAGTCTGTTAAGCCTGGACAGAAAATGACCAAGAGTTACTAGGTTAACCATCTTCAAATACTTGAAGGGCTGTCATATAGAGCAGTGGTCCCCAACCTTTTTACCACCAGGGACTGGTCAACGCTTGACAATTTTACTGAGGCCTGGTGGGGGGGGGGGTAGTCTTTTGTCAAAGAACGTCACTGCCGCCTGAGCCCCTGCTCCACTTGCTTTCCCGCCAGCGCCCCTGAATTCCCGCCACCCACTGGGGGGTGCTGCCAGCAGCAACTGTGCAGTGCCACACCGAGGGGGAGCCCCAGCGGCCGCCAGAGACCACCAAAGATGAGCCGGAGGCAAAGTGGCAGGGCAGCCCCCGAGGCAGCAGCCGGGGAGGAGGACGAGGAGGAGCTGCGGCCTGGTACCGACTGATTTACGAACTGGTACCGGTCCCCGGACCAAGGGTTGGGGACCACTGATATAGTGGATGGAGCAGAGTTCTTTTCTGTTGCCCCAGAGGGTCGGACCAGAACCAAAGAGTTGAAATTAATTCAGAATAACTTTTGGCTAAACATCTGGAAGGAGTTCCTGACAGTCCTTCAGTGGTCCCTCAGTGGAACTGGCTTCCTCAAGAGGTGGTGGGTTCTCCTCCTCTGGAAGTTTTAAGCAGAGGCTGGATGGTCCTCTGACAGAAATGCAGATTGTATGAACTGAGGCAGACGGTGAGTGGGTGGGCAGGGAGGGATGTGCCAGGGTTTGGCTCCTGTGGCCCTTCCTGGCATGTCCAGAGAATTGCTGTTTGCCACTCTGGGATGGGAGCTGGATTTCCTCCAGGCCAGATTGCATTCTGGAGATTTTTAGTGGGGGAATCATAGGCCATGAACTTGGGGGGGGGGCACTGTGGGTGGGCAGGTAGTTGTGAGTTCCTGCATTGTGCAGGGGGCTGGACTAGATGTCCCTGGAGATCCCTTCCTACTCTATGATTCTGACTGTGATATCTAGCCAGTAGCATTCTATATGTAGTTTGAACGGGTTATTGTGGATCCTCTCCTCTGCTGCCCACAGGAAGCTTTCCCTGCTCTCCTCCAAGTGACAGCCTTTCAAGTCCTTCAAGAGAGCCCTCCTGTCCCCTCTCTGCCTCCTCTTCTCCAGGCTGAACATTTCCCTCATAGAGCCTCCCCCCACCCCAGGCTTGACAACTCCCTAGTAACTCCCTATTATATTCAAGTGGGAACTCCGCCCCCCAAGCAGTCAGGAGTGGCACAGTCCTCATTGCAGCGTGGGTGGATCCGGACTGAATGGCTTTGGCTAGCTATGGTCACTCAAGCTTACCCCAGGGATGCATGGATCACGGGGGGGGGGGGGGGTGACAAAGCAGCAATGCGCAGGAAGGGCAGGGGCAGAGGGAAAGTTGGAGAGGGCAGCAGCAGTTTGACTCACTGCGAGAGATCAGAGACATCCTGCCTATACTACTTGTGCATAAAGTGCCATCAAGTCACAGCTGGCTTGTGGAGGCCCCAGCAAGAGCTGTTCTGTTGGAATATGCAAGATCTGGAGTGTGCATGATTCAGAAACACTTGAAGACTGTCCTGCAGGGGGCATCAGAGGAAATGTATATTTAGCATAGTGAGAATAGGAACTTCCTGGAAATTTTCAAATGTTCTTCTCCAATGTCCTGACTGGCTCTTTGGAGACTTCCTGCTCCTTTGAGCACACTTCCTCCCTTTTTGCCTCTAGAATGGAAGAATTACATCAGGCAACAATTAGAACACTTAGGTCTCTCTCTCTCTCTCTCTCTCTCTCTCTCTCTCTCTCTCTCTCTCTCTCTCTCTCCTTTCTACACAACCTGTTTCATTCCACAATAAAACTGTTTTATTATTTTAGAAGCTTGGTGCTCTACCCTTCTTTACAAATTTAAACTCTGTCCACTGGGTTAGGGATCCAATGTGAGCCTTTAGGCTGTGAAACAGACAGACAGACAGGTTGAAAGCAAAGAGGAGAAGAAGAAAAACAAACTGACAGTTTCCTGCAACATTCAGCATAACTACCTACTGGATAGGCTTGCTGGAGGCAACTGTCTAATCTGGAGGGAGAGAATGTAAAGTCACCTGCTGGAGACGGGGCTGTGACATGCTGTTAAATACCTTCAATCAGCAGATGACCAGTAGGCAAGGCAAAGGACCTGGGATTCTGATAATGAAAAGATAAGAGGGGCCATAATTAAGGGGCTGACTAATAGAGTTATTTTGAGAGACATGCAAATGCAGTCAGCAAAAGCAGTCTGGTTAGAATTAGAACAGCCGTAAATTCCTGTTTGAAAAGCCAGCTCTATCTGCAAAAGAGACTCTTTAGCATTAAAATGCCAGAGAAAGGGAACTTGCATGACTACATTGACCAGATAATTAGTCTAACTGAACAACTCTGAAATGCTGGCAAAGAGATTCCAGAGCAGTATCTGGTTGTGCTGTTATTACTTAGTTTGTCAAAAAGTTATGAAAATGCTATATCCCAAATTGAAGGAAAGGGAAACATGTCTCTCACTGAAGTAATCAGCCAACATGAAGAGACATATGGGCATAAACAGTTAAAGACTAGAATAATAAAATAAAAATTGCTGAAGAAATAGCACTAAATATAAACAGCAAAATCCGTGTAATTTGCCACTCATGTGGAAATGACACTTTTACAAGAACTGCAATGCTTCCAAGCAGAGGGGTCCCTTTACAAAAGGGAGACAAAGAGGGAGAATTTTAAGCAGAAGTGCTTTGTATTAACCTAAGTGCAACGAAAAGCAAGACATGGTACTTGGACAGTGGTGTACAAAACGTGTTGACACAAAGTTTTCTTTGAAACCCTAAATGAAGTCAGGAAAGAGACTCTAAGCATGACAGACGGAAGGTCTGTGGCTGGAGAAAGGATAGCTCAGGATTTGGAAAATGCAAGTGCCCAAATGCAACTGGGACAGTGCAAGAAGATTTCTATGCTTCAGATTCACGTATGGAAAATGCAAACCTGACTAAACGTTGCAGTCATAAGACGCTCCCCTGGCTGTGGCACAGAGGTCTTGGACACAGAGATAATAATGCTATTGCCCATCTTGTGAGATGGAACCTGACTAAGGGCATACAGATAACCAAATTAACAGACTGTTTGCAGCGCATTCACGGAAAACAAGAAGAGTTGGTTTTTATACCCCACTTTTCACTGCCCAAAGGAGTCTCAAAGTGCCTTAAACTCCCTTTCCTCTCCACAGAACAGACACCCGGTGAGGTAGGTGAGGCTGAGAGAGCTCTGACAAGACTGCTCCGTAAGAACAACACTATCATGGCTGTGATGGGCCCAAGGTCACCCAGCCGGCTGCATGTGGGGGAGGAGCAGGGGATGAAATCCAGCTCACCAGATTAGACACCACCACTTCACCATGTTAGACATGGTTTCAGTAAAGGTCATGAGACAAACCAATCAAAGTGATGTATGTGGGCCAATAAAGACACAGTTGCCTAGTGGGAATAAATATATTCTAACTTATTGATGATTTCTCAAAATATACAGTTGCCAACTTAATCAAGGAGAAAAGTCTAAGTACTGGAGAAGCTGAAGACATATGTTGCAATGGTAAGCAATGTGCCAGAGAAAACTATTGGTCATTTGCACAGACAATGGAGGAGAATATGTGGGATCATCAGCTCACTGTTCCATACACTCCAGAATAGAATGGAATAGCAGCTGTGCAGATGCATGGTCCTAGAAGCAAGCTGGGGAGAAGCGACTACCTACCTACAGAATAGATAACCCACCAAAGGTGCCAGAAGAACGCCATAAGAACTATGGTATGGACACAAAAATATGGACACAAACCAAGCATGAACCACCTGAAGTGTTCAGGTCAAAGGCCAATGCAGTCCTCTCTCCAATCTTTATGCACTCACCTGCCCAACTGATACGGAATATGCCCAATATGCGGATGACACCCAGCTCTTCCTCCTGTTGATTCTCCCCCTGAAACATTAGCCCGCTGCCTGGAAACAGTGGCAAGGTGGCACAAGCAGAGTCGTCTGAAGCTCAACCCTTCAAAGATGGAGGTCCTGTGGCTGGGCAGGGAGGGTCCAAGCAAGAAAGTGCATCTGCCCAACCTGGACAGTGTGCCACTATCAGTGGCTCACTCTGACAGGAACCTGGGCATGATCCTGGAGACTTCCCTCTCCATGGAGGCCCAGGTCCCAAAAGTAGCACAGCTGTCCTCTACCACCTTTGCCAAGTCAAACTACTAGCACCCTACTTGGTCCTGGAACACCTAGCCACAGTGATCCATGCAACAGTCACCTCTGGACTGGACTTCTGCAATTTGTTCTTTGAACTGGAAACTGCAACTGGTCCAGAATGCAGCAGCCAGGGCCCTTACAGCAGCATCATGGAGGTACCACATCCATCTGTCCTCCAACAATTGTGCCAGCTATTAGTCAAATTCTGGATCAGACTTAAGGTCTTGATAATTACCTTCAAGGCCATACATGGTCTGGGTACAGAAGGACCACCTCTCTGCCTACACCCTTCAAAGAGCTCTGCCACCTCCAACAGGTGAGTGATCCCTGGCCCCAGGGAAGCCCGCTTGAACTCAACCAGGGCCAGAGCCTTCTCTGTCCTGGCCCCCACCTAGTGGAACAAGCTCCCAGAGGAAACCAGGGCCCTAATGGAACTAGTTCCTTAGGGCCTGCAAAAAGGAACCCCACCAGGGCTTGGGTTGAGGTAAACTGAAACGAAACAACATTTGCTGGGCCCCAAACCTCTCTCCCTTGAACCCATGCGACAGATCTGACCAACCATGGGTCTGTTAGGTTTTTCAGTATGCTAGAATGTTTTTTTCTCTGTAAACTGTTATTATTACTGTTACCTTTCATGCATTATAATCCGTGAGTCTGATGTACTGTTCTGTTACGCTCTGTGTGAACTGCCCTGAACGTTAGGGGAGGACGGGATACAAATGTAATCAATAAATACATGCCTATGATCCCAATGAGAAATGAAGCAAGATGGATATGAAAATTGAGCAAGGCATTTTTGGGTGATATACCTTGGGATATAAAGGAAACAGGATCTTTGATACAAGAGCGGAAACGATAAAGATCTGTAACACAGTCCACATTGCTGAGAAGGAAAAACCTACAAATATAGAAAAGAATCCACCCTGAAGGAAGGAAGCAGGGAAGCGAGGAAAGGAGCCAGGAGCAGTGTAACTGAGCACCATGAACTTTGCAGATGATGCACCAGCAGGACCCCAAGAACCAGGAGGGGATGCAGAAGCTGAAGCTAAAATTCAACTAGAGCAAACAAGGAAGTGCCACCAAGAAATCTCTCCTATCTAACCCAATCAGAGACTGTAGCAGAATCCTCCACGTGGGAAGACATAGAGAAGATGCCCAACAGCCAAGCAGAAAAGTGAAAGAAGGCTGCGGAAGAGGAAATTAGAGCTCTGGTTGAGGGCCAGACCTGGGCATTCACAGACCTGCCTCCAGGCAAGAGAGCAGCAGGATGCAGAGGGGTTTTCTAAGAAGAATTCCAGAAGACTTTACAGAAGCAGATGGACCTTAAGGACTTTTTACACTAGACATTCCTACAGGGAGAAGGGGCCATGCAGGCCGTCTAGCCCCACCCCCTGCTCAGTGCAGGATCAGCCTCCAGCATCCAGGAGAAGGATCTGTCCAGCCGCTGCTTGAAGACGGCCAGTGAGGGGGAGCTCCCCACCTCCTGAGGCAGCCCCTTCCCCTGCTGAACTAGACTCCTAGAATCCTAGAGTGGGAAGGGGCCATGCAGGCCATCTAGTCCCACCCCCTGCTCAGTGCAGGATCAGCATCCAGCATCCAGGAGAAGGATCTGTCCAGCCGCTGCTTGAAGACGGCCAGGGAGGGGGAGCTCCCCACCTCCTGAGGCAGCCCCTTCCACTGCTGAACTAGACTCCTAGAATCCTAGAGTGGGAAGGGGCCATGCAGGCCATCTATCCCCACCCCCTGCTCAGTGCAGGATCAGCCTCAAGCATCCAGGAGAAGGATCTGTCCAGCCGCTGCTTGAAGACGGCCAGGGAGGGGGAGCTCCCCACCTCCTTAGGCAGCCCCTTCCCCTGCTGAACTAGACTCCTAGAATCCTAGAGTGGGAAGGGGCCATGAAGGCCATCTAGTCCCACCCCCTGCTCAGGACAGGATCAGCCTCCAGCATCCAAGAGAAGGATCTGTCCAGCCGCTGCTTGAAGACCCCCAGTGAGGGGGAGCTCCCCACCTCCTTAGGCAACCCCTTCCACTGCTGAACTAGACTCCTAGAATCCCAGAGTGGGAAGGGGCCATGGAGGCCATCTAGTCCCACTCCCTGCTCAGTGCAGGATCAGCCTCCAGCATCCAGGAGAAGGATCTGTCCAGCTGCTGCTTGAAGACGGCCAGTGAGGGGGAGCTCCCCACCTCCTTAGGCAACCCCTTCCACTGCTGAACTAGACTCCTAGAATCCCAGAGTGGGAAGGGGCCATGGAGGCCATCTAGTCCCACTCCCTGCTCAGTGCAGGATCAGCCTCCAGCATCCAGGAGAAGGATCTGTCCAGCTGCTGCTTGAAGACGGCCAGTGAGGGGGAGCTCCCCACCTCCTTAGGCAACCCCTTCCACTGCTGAACTAGACTCCTAGAATCCTAGAGTGGGAAGGGGCCATGCAGGCCATCTAGTCCACCCCCTGCTCAGTGCAAGATCAGCCTCAAGCACCCAGGAGAAGGATCTGTCCAGCCACTGCTTGAAGACCGCCAGTGAGGGGGAGCTCCCCACCTCCTTAGGCAGCCCCTTCCACTGCTGAACTACTCTGACTGTGACCATATTTCCCTTGATATGTAGCCGATATCTTTCTCCACGAAATCAAGCCGGTCACTGTGAGTCCTCTCCTCTGTTGCCCACAGGAACCTTTCCCTGCCAGCCTTTCAAATACCTAAAGCCCGCAATCGTGTCCCCTCTCAATGTCCTCTTCTCCAGACTTCCACGCAGGGGCCCGGCAGGCTTTCCCTGGGTGCCCTGTGCCGAAGCAAAGGTATGCTTGATGAAGCAGATGGGTGAACCCAACCAAGAGTGCCGCTACAGGAGAGCAGCAGAGTGAAATGGAGCCTACACGGGGACGTGACTCACAGCCCTGCATACACGTGCTTCATTACTATGCAGATAAGCGTCTCCGTGAAGATCATTAGCAAATAATACAAACCACATGCAGTTTACACCTGCAAACTCCGTGTCGGGAGTGAGAGAGAAAGTCTGAAGAGCGACGCTGACTTAAAGAGGACGCCTAGTGAGCTTTTGTGCCCTGTTATTAGTAGAGGCATTGCCCTGCTGTAGCTCTGGGATCCCCTCTGCTCCCTGCCCCGCGTGCTGATCACATGTGCCTGTGTCTTGCTCATCTACGTACGGCGCCATCCTATCCTGTCCCAGGCTGAGCTCGGATAGGCCCCATTCGCGGGGGAGATGCCAGGGCTTGCTCTCGCCAAGCAGAAGCTCTCTGGCTGAGACACAGACCCCCCCCCCTTAGTGGAGGGATTTCGGATTCAGTTTATTAGTCAGCCATAGGCCATTTCAAACAAATTAACAATGTACAAAATCAGTTAAAATTAAGACATAAAACTGATAAGATCATGAGGACTTTAAAAGTTGTCAATTGAGTTCCTACATGGTAATAAAAGATTACACAGATAAAAAGGAGCCACAATGATTGGGTTTTAATCCTGATTGCACAATTTGGACCTGATTTTCCTAGCGGCGAGAGCAAGGAGAGCAACTACTGGCAACGCAGGCATCAATTTCAGACAGCAGAATCACACACTCCGTTTTTGAGAGGCCTGAGGGGGTGGGGAGTTTCCTTTTAGTAAACTGGTCTCTTGGTTCCCCATAGAGGGGGCAGTCCATTGCATAGTGGGTGAGGTCTTCAATCACTCCCCTGTCACTTATGCAGGGGCATTCAGACAGGGGCAGATGAGAGAACGGACCACAATGCACCGCTACAGGTAGAGTCCCACCCCCTGCTCAGTGCAGAATGAGCTCCCCACCTCCTGAGGCAGCCCCTTCCACTGCTGAACTAGACTCCTAGGATGCTAGAGTGGGAAGGGGTCATGGAGGCCATCTAGTCCCACCCCCTGCTCAGTGCAGGATCAGCCTCCAGCATCCAGGAGAAGGATCTGTCCAGCCGCTGCTTGAGGACGGCCAGTGAGGGGGAGCTCCCCACCTCCTGAGGCAGCCCATTCCACTGCTGAACTAGACTCACAGAATCTTAGAGTGGGAAGGGGCCATGCAGGCCATCCAGTCCCACCCCCTGCTCAGTGCAGGATCAGCATCCAGCATCCAGGAGAAGGATCTGTCCAGCCGCTGCTTGAAGAGGGCCAGTGAGGGGGAGCTCCCCACCTCCTTAGGCAGCCCCTTCCTCTGCTGAACTAGACTCCTAGAATCCTAGAGTGGGAAGGGGCCATGCAGGCCATCCAGTCCCACCCCCTGCTCAGTGCAGGATCAGCATCCAGCATCCAGGAGAAGGATCTGTCCAGCCGCTGCTTGAAGACGGCCAGTGAGGGGGAGCTCCCCACCTCCTCAGGAAGCCCCTTCCACGGCAGAACTAGACTCCTAGAATCCTAGAGTGGGAAGGGGCCACAGAGGCCATCTAGTCCCACCCCCTGCTCAGTGCAGGATCAGCCTCAAGCATCCAGGAGAAGGATCTGTCCAGCCGCTGCTTGAAGACGGCCAGTGAGGGGGAGCTCCCCACCTCCTCAGGAAGCCCCTTCCACGGCAGAACTAGACTCCTAGAATCCTAGAGTGGGAAGGGGCCACAGAGGCCATCTAGTCCCACCCCCTGCTCAGTGCAGGATCAGCCTCAAGCATCCAGGAGAAGGATCTGTCCAGCCGCTGCTTGAAGACGGCCAGTGAGGGGGAGCTCCCCAGCTCCTCAGGAAGCCCCTTCCACGGCAGAACTAGACTCCTAGAATCCTAGAGTGGGAAGGGGCCACAGAGGCCATCTAGTCCCACCCCCTGCTCAGTGCAGGATCAGCCTCAAGCATCCAGGAGAAGGATCTGTCCAGCCGCTGCTTGAAGACGGCCAGTGAGGGGGAGCTCCCCACCTCCTTAGGCAGCCCCTTCCTCTGCTGAACTAGACTCCTAGAATCCTAGAGTGGGAAGGGGCCATAGAGGCCATCTAGTCCCACCCCCTGCTCAGTGCAGGATCAGCCTCAAGCATCCAGGAGAAGGATCTGTCCAGCCGCTGCTTGAAGACTGCCAGTGAGGGGGAGCTCCCCACCTCCTCAGGAAGCCCCTTCCACGGCAGAACTAGACTCCTAGAATCCTAGAGTGGGAAGGGGCCATGCAGGCCATCCAGTCCCACCCCCTGCTCAGTGCAGGATCAGCCTCAAGCATCCAGGAGAAGGATCTGTCCAGCTGCTGCTTGAAGACGGCCAGTGAGGGGGAGCTCCCCACGTCCTGAGGCAGCCCTCCCCCCTGAACTTCGCTGACAGTGAAATTTTCCCTGATATCAAGCTGATAGCACTCTGTACATCCAGATCATTGATAAAAACGTTGAAAAGTACCGGTCCCAGGACCAACCCGTGTGGCCCCCACCTGCTCACCCACCTCCACTCTGATAAAATACCATCAACAGCCACTCTTTGGGTGCGGTTTTCTAACCATTTCCTTATCCACCAAACCTCCCGAAAATCCAGTTTGCCCAGCAGAATATCACGGGGAACTTTATCAAGAAGGCTCCAGAAGTGGGCTAAACTGAATAAAATGAAGTTCAATAAGGACAAATCTAAAGTTCTGCATTTAGGGAGGAAAATACCAATATAAGATGGGGGAGACTTGTCTTGGCAGTAGCATGTGTAAAAAGGATCTAGGAGTCTTAGTAGACCACGCATTGAACATGAGTCAACAGTGTGACTCAGTGGCTAAAAAGGCAAATGGGATTTGGGGCTGTATCAAACGGAGTATCGTGTCCAGATCACAGGAGGTGATGGTACCGCTTCACTCTGCTCTAGTTCGGCCTCACTTGGAGTCCTCTGTTCAGTTTTGGGCTCCCCAGTTGAAGAGGGATGTTGACAAACTGGAGCGTGTCCAGAGGAGGGCAACAAAGATGAAGAAGTTCCTGACAGTTAGAGCGGTTTCTCAGTGGAACAGGCTTCCTCGGGCGGTGGTGGGTTCTCCATCTTTGGAAATTTTTAAACAGAGGCTAGATAGCCATCTGACGGAGAGGCTGATTCTATGAAGGCTCAAGGAGGTGGCAGGTGACAGTAGATGAGCGACAGGGATATGAGTGTCCTGCATAGTGCAGGGGGTTGGACTAGATGACCCATGAGGTCCCTTCCAACACTATGATTCTATGATTCTATGCCCAAGAGTCTTGCTGAAATCCAGGAAAGCTACATCCGCTGAGTTTCCACGATCTGATAAGCCCGTCCCTTGGTCAAAGGAGGAAACTGGGTTGGTCTGGAAGGATCAGCAAATTGTCCTTGTGATTATTGCAGAGGGCCCCCTTTGCAATCTGCTCCATTGTCTTTGCTGGACTGAGGCCCCTAATGACACGAAGAGTTTTGTGCCTGAGCGAATGCTTCTGTTTCCCACATCCCGGTCTGCCCTCTGAGGTTCTTCGGCCCCTATTCTCTCTGCCCCCTCCCCCATTTTCAAAATCGCCCTCCGTTCCAAGCCCATCTGATGCCCTAAGCCAGGAGTGCCTCTGGCCGTGTCCCACCGAAGCTGCTGGCCTGCCGCTTGCTTCCCACGTCCTCCTACCGATCGAGGAGGTTGCTGCCCACCTGCCTCCTCGCCTGCTGCTGGGCCTCTGGATCTCCTGGGTGGTGAGAGAGCTCTCAGGCTGCCCTGGGAGGAGAGCCCAGGGGCTCCGGGGCGGCAGCTGCCTCCGTCAAGATGGAGAGTTCAAAGCCTGCCGTCGTGCACAGCACTGTCAAGGTCAGCAGGTTTGGGTTCACTGAACAGTCAGCACGGCTTGAATTACTGGCGCTGCCGCCGTTTCCTCTCCCTTGCTCCCTCGCTCAGCAGCAGCGGCGGCAGCAGGGACAGCCTGCCGTTCCGGCTGTGCACGATGGATCCAGCGGAGGGGCCGGAGGGACAGTGGGGGGCGCGGGGGTCTCTGTGGAGGGGAGCTGGGTGTGCGGAGCAAGCCGAGAGGGGAGCCAAAGGCAGACCTGGGCAGGCAGTCCCAAACCAGCAGAGCCCGACTTTAACTCCCACCTCCTACACTAAGATGCACTTCTCTCTCTCTGTGTCAGCACCTGTTTCTTCCTCCTCTGGCTTCTTGCTGCTTCTTTTCTCTTCTTGGGCAGCCCAGGCAGGACCCCCGGACCACGATGGACAAGCAAGAGCTTGGGGGGTTACGGAAATGACTTTATCAGTCTCCAAGATGAAAAGGACAAACAGGGGTTGTCTACTACTACTACTACTACTACTACTACTACTACTACTACTATATTTCTAGCCCGCCACTCCCACAAGGCTTGTGGCGGGTTACAGAATATAGATACATAAAATCCCCAATAAAATTACCCCTAAAAATTATGAAAATCACATACACTACAAAAGCCCAATACCGACTAAAGAGCGCCCCCTACTACACCTACGGGGTAGAACACAGGGGAGTGTCTTGAGCCGCCAACAGATGGTCCAGAAGGGAGACTGAAGAGAGACTCCTAAAAGGCCACCTGTGACTGCAGGTGATCCCCCCCCCCCAGTACACAGTCCAAGAAACAGGGGCAGGGTCAGCCACCCAGCCAGCATGCCACGCAGGTCTCTACGAGCCAAAGGGATCCCTGAATTCATTTTGCATTCTTCCAGCAAATGTGCATCTTGAGACCCCCGTCCAGATACATGTCCAGAGCATAACACCTCCAGTGGTGGCCATGAGGCTGTACTGAATTCTGTGAGAGTATCCACCATATAAATGGCACAACGATGATCTATTTATTAATTTACTTAAGGCATACCTCACCTTTCTTCCCATAGTGGCTTACATTGTTTTCCTCTGCTTTATTGCCACAACCTGCTTGGTTAGGAGTGCAGAATTCTAGCCTGGTGAGCCGGGTTTGATTCCCCGCTCCTCCCCCACATGCAGCCAGCTGGGTGACCTTGGGCTTGTCACAGCACTGATAAAATCTGTTCTGACCAGCAGGAATATCAGGGCTCTCTCAGCCTCACCTCCCTCTGTTGTGGGGAGAGGAAAGGGAAGGGGAATGGAAGCCTCTTGGAGACTCCTTCGGGTAGAGAAAAGCTGCATCTAAGAACCAATTCCTCTTCTTCTACTACTTTAAGCGCCCTGTCAGGTAGGTGAGGCTGTGACTAGCCGAAGGTCGGCCGCCAGCTCCCATGGCAGAGGGGGGATTGGAAGTGGGCTTTCCCAGGTGCCAGCTTGACTCTCAACCCACAACACCCTATTGGCTTTCCTAGATTAGACACACCTAGATTAGAAGTTATGGTTTGTGTGGCTGGTAGACCCTTGGAGCCCTTACAGGGGAAAGTTCGGCTCCTGAAAGACTGATGCTCTGCCTCAGCACCTTAGACCCAGGAAAGGACAGGCATCCTGCATCTGGCACTTCCAGAGGCCGTGACCTTCCTGTGCAAAGATTATGAGATAAATCCCACTCCTGATTGTAGTCAGGAAAGGGACTGCTGAGGCGGCATATCACCAGATGCCCCCAGACCAGGCCTACAATGGCCGGGTCTCCACATGGTCTGTCTCTGTTTCTGCTCTGGGCTCGCCACAGGACAGGCGCCCTTGGGGACGCAGGGGAGTTGGTGGCTGAGCATCCCCTGTGTGGAAGGGGACCCACCTCAGACCATCTCAGATCCTCCAAGGCCACAGGAGGCCACAACGAGGCATTACAAGCCTTCCCAGAAACCACCACAAATGCCCCCTGGTCGGTTTTTGGACTCTCCTGCCAGCCACCAAGGCACAGAGCTTGCTCGGCCCACCCCAGGTCAGGAAATGCAGGAGCAGAGGCCAGGAGGGGAGGAAACGGCCCTTTTCCCCAGGGGAGCTGTCCTGTGCCAACTGGGGCCAGATGCCACTCTCGGGGGGGGGGGCTGGGGGGGGCAGGGGGCCTCCTCTGCTCTGAGGGTTCTGCAACAGTGCAGGAAAGCGGGGCTAGAGCCACAGACGGCGCAAGAAGAAGCAGGCCGAGGGGGCCGTTGAGTGCCCCAAGTCTGGCAGCCCCCCCACCCCACCCCCTCCTGCCTTCCATCACACAGCATGCTGGGGGGGGGAGGGGGGGCTGGTGTGCCTTCATGGGATCCAGGCTGCCTAAGCCAGCCCCGTGGCCTCCACAGCCCCACAAACCGGAGTGAGCCACGGAGAGTGTGACTCAGGTAATTGGTTTATCTCTCTGGAAGCCGAGGGAGCAATCTCCTCCCAGACAGAGGAGCTGTAAAGGCTCTTCCTTACGGCTATTTCCTTTGTCTTTTCAATTGCTTTGCACATCCCAGAGAGGGGGGGGGGGGGAGAGAGAGAGAGAGAGAGAGAGAGAGAGAGAGAGAGGGGGGAATGTTAATTTGTGAATTAATGGCTTTTCTCAGCGGAATTGTAAATTCAAATGTCACCTCACATGGTGATCCCCGTGCCTGAGCTGCTGAGGAAGAAATGATAAATCCCCCCCGCCCCCCCCGCCCCTCCCCACCATCCACTGCTGCTCCCCTCAAGAGCAAACCGGCAGGACTGGCCTGGTGGAGGACGTCTCTCTGGCCGGCCGCCCTCCACCCATCTCCCCCCCCCATCCTGCCCAGGGCCAGCCGCCGGAGAACACCACCCCTCCCCCCCCCCCCCCCGGGGAGTGGCAAGAGGGTCCTCAGCCCCCTTCCCTTCCCTTCCTTCCCCTCCAGTAACCAGGAGAATTAATGACCCTGAATTTCCAGGCAGAGCACCTCCCCTGGCCCTCCCGCCCGACCGGCTGAGGGGGGGGCAGGCTTGGCCGGTTCTGCGCAGGGGGCGGGCGATGGAGGGGGAGATTCATGGATGGAGATTGAATATGCAATTTTCTTTCACCTTGCCAAGAGCTGCCTCTGGGCTGTGCCTGGCCTAAATTCCCCCCCACCCCCACCCCCGCTTCCCCATCTCTGCCTTATCCGGTCCTCCCACCTCCCTTTCATTCTTTCCAGAAAATTACCTTCAAAATTGATTTCCACTTTTACAAACAAATATAATGGGGACATGGGATGGGGCAAGGGGGGCCAGCCCTGTGATGAATGGGGGCTGTCAGGGGCTCTTCCATTCCCCTTTGCTTTGTCTTCCACGTCTGTCCGGCCGCTGCTCTGTCAGCTGACCTCCAAGTGGGCCTGGAACCCCCCCCTTGGCATGACCCCTGAGCTGCTGCCCCTTCTGCCAGAGGAGATGCCTGCCATGGCCTTATACCACGATGACCTCCGCCCCCTCCCCCACCCCACGGCCTCCAGGGATTCCCCAACCAAGAAATGGCCACCCCAACGGTGAGCAGGGATGCCAAGTCCAAATGGCGTCGGGGTCAGGAAGGAGCCGCAAAGAGACTCCTACCTGGTCGCTTTTGCTTTGGGGCCTCCTCCCTGCCCTCAGCCGTCCTGATCACAACCCCATTCTCACAGGGCATTACGGAGAGAGAGAGGGAGACTCCTGGTTTGCAAAGGAAACCGACCCAGCAGTCACACAGAACGCCCTCTGGGCCCAACGGCACCTGTCAGACCACCAAGGTCTGTTTATGGGTATCAGAGTTACGTTTGGCTGGACCCAAACTGTGTTCTGTTGCTTCAGACCAACACGGTTGGCTCCCGTCCAGAAAAAGTTGACCCTGTCCCTCAAGAACCCCAGCTGGTTGCCTTTCTTTCTTTCTTTCTTTCTTTCTTTCTTTCTTTCTTTCTTTCTTTTTTTCTTTCTTTCTTTCTTTCTTTCTTTCTTTCTTTCTTTCTTTCTTTCTTTCTTTCTTTCTTTCTTCCTTCCTTCCTTCCTTCCTTCCTTCCTTCCTTCCTTCCTTCCTTCCTCCACAAATTGACAGATGATAGAAAAAAACGAGGTGTTTTGCTGTTTAACTTGTAGAGTCTCAACACCACTTCTCCCCTCCTTGACGGTCACGCTTCCTGCTGTCATTCACCAGGAAACTCTTTTGGAGTTTTACTTTATGCAAGTTTGTTTCACAAATACCTGGCCCACCTTAGCATGGACACATGTAGCCCTGTGTGCACATGCACACGCACACACACACACACAAGCACCCCCTAGATGTATTCCCTTCTCTCACCTTCCAACACCCTCATGGTTTGAAATAAATGCTGGATTTGCACAGCCCAAACTAGTTATACTCTCAGCGAGAGGACACAGTAATGTGCCACCAATGGCCACCACCTAAACTAACACTACAAGCAACAGGCAAGGTCTATGCGCCGCCTCAAAAGAGAAATCCCCCTCCCTGCCGCACTGACATGAGCTGCCAGACTCCTGCCCAAAGGGCCATTTCAGGTGCACAGCGACTCTTCCCGGCAGTACTCCAGCCCCAGAGCACAGGGGCAGCCTTCCTCTGTAATGTGTCCAAAATCAAGGGGGATCTCAGGCTTTTAACTGTCTCTTCCACACACCTCCGAGAAGCACGAGGAGCCCTCCCTACTTGGCCAGATTGTTGTAAAGACAACATCTGCAAGGCTTTCAGGACACTCAGAAATGCTGAGGACAGATCACCAGGCAGAGAAAAGACTTCATCCTGCTTGTTGCCCCCCCACACACACAACTCCACCTCTAGTTTAGGGGCACACAGCACACCTCAGCCTCGGTGCTCTTCCCCAAACGGGCTTGTCTGCCTGAGGTGCCCCCGCCCAGGCAAGACACAACAGGGAGATTCCTCAAGCAGACCGACGTTTATTGCAATTAGGGGATCTCAGAGGCAAAGACCTGAGAATCCCATTGGCAGAACCTGCCTAGTGGTCAGCCTCCTGCCGGGATCACGGGGTGCTGTTATTCTGTGTATTGGGGAGCGGGTTTGGGGACGCTAACGAGCTGTTTCTATGGCTTTGCATGGCTTGCTCGCTTGTGTAGTCTAATTGCCAATTTTCTCTTGGGAGGATGGAATTGCGGGAGAGGGGTGCTTGGATGTTATCGATGAGTCTGGCCTTGAGTTAGCCTTGTGTATTCGTGGAGCAAGTCAATGGGGGTCTGACAGAAACACCTTTTCTTCATGGTGTGTTTCACCCAGGTGGCATGAGAAACAGCCATCTGGGGAAGCACTGGAGGAGGAGGAGGAGGAGGAGGAGGAGGAGGAGGAGGAGGAGGAGGAGGAGGAGGAGGAGGAGGAGGAGAAGAGTTGGTTCTTAGATGCCGCTTTTCTCTACCTGAAGATGCCTCAAAATGGCTTACAATTGGCTTCCCTTTCCTCCCCACAACAGACACCCTGTGAAGCAGCTGAAGCTGAGAGAGCTCTGACAGGACTGCTTGGTTAGAACAGTACTATCAGAGCTGTGGCAAGCCCAAGGTCACCCAGCTGGCTGCATGTGGAGGAGGAGTGGGGAATCAAACCCAGCTTGCCAGATTAGAAGTCAGCGCTCCTAACCACTACACAACGCTGCCTCTCTGTCATGAGTGGGATGGCTAGCCCAGTTATGGGTGCCATTGGAGAGAGCAAGTCACCTGACCTGAATGAGTGGTTGCAGGATATCCACAGAGAGGTGAGATGCCTGGAGGAAATCACCAGGGGAGTCGAACAGCCTGACTTGGACTCCCTATGGCAAGAGATCAGCGAACTGGCCATGATAAGGACAGTGGTGGGTTGGAGCAGTGCTTGGCCTTAGAACCTCCTTCCTTCCTTCCTTCCTTCCTTCCTTCCTTCCTTCCTTCCTTCCTTCCTTCCTTTCTTCCTTCCTTCCTTCCTTCCTTCCTCCCTCCCTTCCTCCCTCCCTTTGGGGGGTAGAGGTGGAGTTGGACTACAATCCTCCCCTGTGGGTGATCATGGGACTTGGGCCAGTGGCAGGTGCTCTGCAGCTCACCAACAGTGGCAAGGGATGGAAACATCTGGGAGCTATCCGCGGAGATAAACTTCTCACAGGATGAGAGACTCTGGTGTGGTCCAAAGGTGCCACGGGGAGAATAATCTGTGACCTTCAGAGCATGAGCAAAAGGGTCCGGCTAGTTGAAGAACCAAGGCCCACTATGGGATTACTGGACACTCAATTGGTGAGGTTTCTGGGGTAATATTGATCAGTGTATTGCCTATCCAATCAGTTTCCACAAGAGTCATCCTGACCTTCATATAACTACCGCAATAAACTGCTTTTGCTGCTAATGCCAATGCTTCCCAGCAGCCGATGGCGGTCTGACACCCATAAGTAAGGCTCTAACAATGAGACCAAAAACTTTGGAACTACCAACGGAAGGGGAATGGAACAGCCTCCCTGAGCAGAACCGACCCCAGAGAACGTGGTTCAACACCATCAAATTGGCCATTGCTAGTTTGGCTTCAGCCTCTTTTCTCCCCTACGGCGTCCTCGCCATCCTGCAATTCCTCTGGGGAGGGGGAGTTAAACTGCAGGAGCCTTTCTCACTGCAGGAGTGGCTCTTGGGAGCCGCTCTGGGAATGAACAACTGACTCCTCATCAGGAGCCAAAGACTGGTGCTTAGCAGTCTGCCTGCACTCCTGGCACTTAGTGGAAAGTCCACCTCTCAGAAATGGCTCCCGTGGAAAAGTTCTGGGCCAGGCTTCCCTGGGACAGCAAGGCCTCTGCTCATGGCAGCTTCAGGCCACCCAACACATCCATCATGTCCCTGGGATTTAGAGTGCCCACGTCCTTCAAAAGCCAGTTCCTAGACTTCATGGTTGGGGGGAAAGGCTTTATTTATTTTTGTGTATTAATTGATTGATAGGCCATCTCTCTCAGGCTTGCTGTCTTGGGGCGATGAGCAACAATTAAATTAAAACATCATAAAACAATAACAATGAGATCCATAAACATTAAAACCAAGCCACGCACTTAAAAAAAACAGCATCAAAAGCACCAGTTATCAGCACCAGTGATAGTTACTGAGAGTTACTGGGATGAGGGATGATGTGGACCATTTATGATGCTGGCTAGCCTGAGGAGGGATGGGAGGAGGGACAACGGCCGGGAGGGGTGGCTTCTTGGCTGGCCTCAACCACAGGCCCAGCAGAAGAGCTCCGTCTCCGTCTTGCAGGCTCTGCTGAACGTGGCAAGCTGGAGCTCGTTCCACCCGGCAGGAGTGCGGGCCAAGAAGGCCCTGGCTCTGGTTGAGGCCGGATGTATTTCTATGGGGCCAGGGAGCCTTAACTGGCTGGAGTTACGAGACTGAAGAGGTCTCAGAGATCCGGCCCCTCACATATGCAGACCCCAGACCACGTAAGGCCTTACAGCAGCGGCTCTCAACCTCCTTACGGCCGCGACCCCAACTGCGGCGGGAGCAGCGTGCCCAGGCACGGGAGAGGCATGCGCAGGCACACGGGGGGGGGGGGCACACGGGCACAGAACAATCTGGAGGCCGCTTGGAGCTGCCGTCTGCCGCCACCAACCTGGCAGCCCCGGGGCCCTGTTTTCCATGGACACAAGCCCACCCCACGCTCTTCTTTTCAGTCCCCATTTCCCCCTTTCTGGGGTCAAGGGCAGCCCCTGGGAGTAGCTCTTTTCAGAATCAACATTCCTTCAGCTTTTCTCAGTGCTCCATTAATACGTGATAATTCAAGGTTGAGCTATAGACACAATAAGGTCAGGGATGGGCTGCCAATCTCCAGGTGGTGCCTGGAGGTCTCCTGGAGTCACAGTTGGTCTCCAGATGAAAGTGTGCTCAGTTCCCCTGGAGAAAATGGCCCTTTTGGAAGGTAGGCTCTATGACCTTGTGCCCCACGGAGGCTCCTACCCTTCCAAGACCCCGCCCTCCCCAGGGTCCCAGACCCCCAGGTATTCTCAAGAGGCAGGTAGGCAAAGGAGCTTTCCAGCAGGGGATCCTCCCAATTTCCCCCAACGGATAAACCTGGCAGAGGCTTCCTGTGTCCCATTTTATGGCTATAAAGGGCCTAATCTGGAATCTTCTGGTCAGGGATGCAGTGCTCCCTCACAGGTCTGCTCCCAGGTCCCCCCTGCAGAGAGGGCTGTCTCCCAAACAGCAGCCGGGAGATGCAGGGACAGGAGCAGCTGGTTTCAGGACAAGGACGCACAGGCCGGCTGTAGCTCTAACAAGCAGAAAGAAGGCACGGGGACTCTACCTCCTCAAGACTGCACAAACGCAATGTCAAATATCAGGCAGGCAGACTGATCCATTATCCTGTGTACTACGGGTACTCCACATCAAGTGGCACAGAGCAAAAATCCTGAGGCTAGAGCAGCTTGGTACGAGGGGTTCTCTTCTGGACCAGCCCACAGTCAGTGACCATGTGTTGTTGAACAGGGTGGCAGACATCTCTGCGCACACACACACTTGATGGAGGAAGAACTGAGGCAAAGGGCAACGTGCAGGCCGCGGCCCAGCTCTCTCCCCCAGAACACAGAATTCCCTCCCCTCTCAGGCATGGAGCCGTGACCACTGTTTTGGGTTCCTGAGAAAGGACTAGAAGGTGTCAATCACAGCAAAAACAAGACTCCCAAGCCCTGGGGGGGGGGAGGGAGGGAGAGCACCGTTCCGGCAGGTGGGCAGCCGGGGAAGGACTCCAGCGGCCCAGCACGGGGGCCCACGGGCTGCAAGAGAGAGACCCGGCAGGGTTGGCTCCCCCTCGTTTTCTGATGCTGACATTCTAGCTAGGCATGTTTTAGTTATCAGGCAAGGGGTGACTGCCAGTCACGCATGAGGCCTCTCCGTGTTTGGGGAGTTTCCATCCCCCCTTCTCCCATGTGCTCCATGGTTTCCCTGGAGCTCTCAAAACGGAGAGTGAACTGCAGTGGAATCGTGGTGAGAAAAGCTCCCCCAGGCCTCACCCCCAGTTAGGGCTGTTTTCTAACCTTTCAGAGGTGAGGCCCCTTAGTAGAGAGCAAAAGGGACTGCACAGGCAGGGGAAACAGGAATGGGGGAAGGCCAAGCCTAAAAACGTACAAATCTAGAGAGGGGGGAAAGGGGAGTGACGGAACTGGGTTGACAGTGACACAAAAGCCAGAGGAAGGTGGCGTAAATGCACTTTCCCAGCCCCCCCCCCCCCGCTTGGAGAAGGGGAACACATCAACTGCACACCTGCGTTCTCCCTACGAGCACCAGAGAGCAGCAAGCCTGCAAGTGCCCGGAGGACATTTGCCCACCGGTGAACAGAAAGGCTGACTCTGAACCGAGCCTCCCTCCTGCCCCCCTTGGTGGGGATCTCACTACCTCTGCTGAAAGCAACAGTCTGTGTGTTATGCACAAAGTGTATCCAAAGTGTTGTGGGTCCGAATCCCAGGGACACCGAGAATAGGCAAGTGCTGTAAGGACCCTCGGGGACCCCCTCGCTTCCTCTCCAGGCCCATCAAGAGGACCCCTCTGAATGCTGGGGAGGATGCTGAAGAGGACCGGAGGAGCCCCGGAGAAGAAACAGAGGGTGCTAATTGTTGTCTCTGTAGACCTGCCGAAGACCTACGCTTGAGGTCCAAACCAGAATCTTAATCCTGCTATCCCGAGTGGCCGACACGCAGCTGGACCCTGACTGCTGGACCCAATGGGTTGGACCAGAAATGGACCAAGAGCACGCTCTGGTGAGACTCTGCGATTGCTCTAATCTGTACCTAAGTGGGCACTTTCAGGGGGCGTCCTCAGTTCAGCTTTGGTTCTCTGTATCTAGACCTGAGAGCTGGGATCAATAGAAAGCTGAAATCAACTCCCAGTGACCTGGTCACTGAACCCACAGGTTGAACACTAATGCCGAGAAGAAACTGGCGATGCCCGGGATGTGGCCTTTTGAGCATCATGACGATCACAGTGAATGGAGGACCATGAAGGTTTCCGTCTTCAGAGGCAGTGAACAACAACAGGAGATGCAGATGGCTAGCGGGGAATTTTCTTTTTTAAACAATGTGTAGACAGCTTTGCTTAGAGCCTTTTGTGGCGCAGAGTGGTAAGGCAGCTGTCTGAAAGCTTTGCCCATGAGGCTGGGAGTTCAATCCCAGCAGCCGGCTCAAGGTTGACTCAGCCTTCCATCCTTCCGAGGTCGGTAAAATGAGTACCCAGCTTGCTGGGGGGTAAACAGTAATGACTGGGGAAGGCACTGGCAAACCACCCCGTATTGAGTCTGCCATGAAAACGCTGGAGGGCGTCACCCCAAGGGTCAGACATGACTCAGTGCTTGCACAGGGGATACCGTTACCGTTACCGTTAGACAGCTTTGCTTAGCATTTAAGAGTTCTGGCTTCTAATCTGGTGAGCCAGGTTTGATTCCCCACTCCTCCTCCACATGCAGCCAGCTGGGTGCCCTGGGGCTCATCACAGTCCTGTTAGAGCTGTTATCATAGAGCTGTTCTCTCAGTGCTCTTTCAGCCCCACCTACCTCACAGGGTGCCTGTTGTCGGGAGAGGAAGGGAAGGTGACTGGAAGCCACTTTGAGACTCCTGGTAGACAAAAGCAGGGTATAAAACTAGCTCTACTTCTTCTAGCCTGCATTTTTCATATAAAAGGCTGAAAGCCATGTTTGAAATCCCTGTTCCCCAGGAATCCTTCCAGAGCTCCAATTTGGCTCCTGGGCCAGTGGGATTCATTCACCCACCGTATGCACTGGCAAAACCAAAAGCAGTGCCTGTGGTCTAGGGCAGGGGTAGTCAACCTGTGGTCCTCCAGATGTTCATGGACTACAATTCCCATGAGCCCCTGCTAGCTGGCAGGAGCTCATAGGAATTGTAGTCCATGAACATCTGGAGGACCACAGGTTGACTACCCCTGGTCTAGGGGAGGACTGCGTACAAGGAGACAGGGCAGTCCAGTCACAGGTAACCCAAACTGTTCTCAAGACAAGAAATATTCAGAGGTCCTGTGCTGTTGCTTGGTTCTATGTAGCAAGTCTGAATTTCCTTGAGGGGTCCCCCGTACAGGGCCAACCCTTGCTTCTCTTCTGAGATCTGATCCTCGAATCCTAGAGTGGGAAGGTGCCATAAAGGCCATCTAGTCCCACCCTCTGCTCAAGGCAGGATTAGCCTCCAGCATCCAGGAGAAGGATCTGTCCAGCCACTGATTAAAGACCACCAGTAAGGGGGAGCTCCCCACCTCCCTAGACCACCACCTCCTTGAAAGGTAAAGATGACTCCTTCTGATTCGTCCCACTGAAATGTAATTGGTTCTGTTTGAGTTTATCTTTGTGGAACATCCTTCAAAATTATTGCTTCTTTACCATCAATCTTAAATTTGGTCTTGGAATATTGTTGTAGGTTTCTGTCTCTATTATTATTATTATTATTATTATTATTATTATTATTATTATTATTATTATTATTATTATTATTATTATTATTATTTAATTTTTAGACCGCCCTTCTCCCAATAGGTCTCAGGGCGGTTTACAACATAAATAGTTAAAACACAATAAAATCCCCATAAAACCCCCAATTAAAAGTTACATATAACATATAGCGGCGGTGGTCACAATTCTGATCTTAGTTCAGCCTAGTGGAGAGAATAATGTTCAGAAGAGGGTGGCACCAATACAATAGATCTAACCATGATCTCGATGTTAGAGATCTCAATATTGGAGGGGATCCTCTGATGGATTAGTGGGAGAGCTGCCCTGGCCTCAACCATATGCCTAGCGGAAGAGCTCCGTCTTACAGGCCCTGCGGAAAGCTGGTAGATCCCGCAGGGCCCTTAGCTCTTCTGGGAGCTCATTCCACCAGGTTGGGGCCAGGACTGAAAAGGCCCTGGCCCGGGTCGAGGCCAGGCGAACATCCCGTGGGCCCGGGACAACCAGTAAATTCATACCCACAGAGCAGAGTGCCCTGCGGGGGGCATAAGCAACCAAGCGGTCCCGCAGGTAGATCTCTTCACAAAGCAATACAAATATCCCTTGGCGTTTTCTTTATTGCTGTGCAACTAGAATTCACTTTGTGAACAGAGTCTACTTCCATTTGCATAGCTTCTTCCAGAGGTTCAAGGAGATCTGCAAACGCATTAACCACTCCTTGTCTTAAATGCTTTCCTTTTTCTATCTGTAATATATTTCTTGGTCTCAGGAAATGTTCCTTCTGTTTAAGCTCCAAAAGCATCAAGTTGCCCAGGCTTGATTCAAATTGTGTGTTGTCCTCCTCCATTTTTGTTTCTAGGGCTAAGTTTTTCTCTTTAGCCAATTGAATTTCCTCTGAACAATGATTATACAGTTCTCAAATTTCTTGATATCTTCCTTGATTTTAAGTTAAATAGTTTTAAAGGATTCTTATAAACATTAAAGATTATTATTAATTGAAGACTGGTATCTAATTTATCCAATTTCTGGTCCATTTGTATCAAAAATGTCTGAAATGTGTCCACACTTGGTAGTCTTTTTGGAAGGCATCTCCCCGCTCCCAACTTTGCAATATCTTCAGCTGCCACTGACGGTATTTGCCCACTCCATGGGAGTATTGCGTCACAAATGAAAATAGCACAGTGGCAGCCAGCCAACGAACAGGGAGATACCTTAGTTTACATTCCAAAGTATTTAAAAGCGATTTTTTCCAGGGCAGTTAGACTTAGCCTGGATACCTTGCATGGATTATAATTTCTTATAATTTCTTATTTTAGGACAGATATGTGCCTCCTGTTTTAGATTAATAGTGCTTTATATGAAAGAAAGGTCTTGAATCAGTTCTATATTAATAACATTTCATTATTAGTATAGTTTTTTATCTGAAGTTGGTAAAGGAAATGAGGTAGGGTCTGAGTCAAATTTTACTGCTCGTGTTAAATTTAAAGAATTTACAGATTTTTTAATATATCCCCCCCCCCCCATTCCCCTTTGCATATCTGAGTTTCATCTAAGCTGGGAAAGACCAGAACGCTAAGGGTTAATTCTTTGCTGCGGCTGGCAGCTTGAGGGTCAGGCTGCTACAAGCGCTCTGATTGGCCGGCAACAGTTCTATGTGAGCTGTGAACTGGAGGGATGGTGATTCTGGCAGAGCCCCTGTTTGGAAGACCAGGAGCTGCTGAAATGTCTGCGCTGCGGAAGATTTAGTCCGAATTTTGTCTAACTGGTTCTGCACATACAAGAAAACGGGGGAACAGTGTCTGGCAGAGTAAACTCAGCACCAGATCGAAACTTTCAGAGAGGGAAACTGGGGCTTCTGTGGGAGGGAGACTGTGCTGACCGAGGGGACCAGCCTCCTAGAAACCCAGGGGAGCTCCAAAAGAAACACACAGAGGTGCATTGGAAAACACAGGAGCAAAAGCCCCTCACTAGAATGCATAGAATCATAGAACCATAGAATCCGAGAGTTGGAAGGGACCTCCTGGGTCATCTAGTCCAACCCCCTGCACTATGCAGGACACCCACAACCCTATCGCTCATCCACTGTCACCTCCCGCCCCCTTGAGCCTTCACAGAATCAGCCTCTCCGTCAGATGGCTATCTAGCCCTTGTTTAAAAATCTCCAAAGATAGAGAACCCACCACCTCCCGAGGAAGCCTGTTCCACTGAGGAACCACTGTCACTTCTTCCAGATGTTTGGACGGAATATATTTTGAATTAATTTCATCCCATTAGAGAGAACAATTCTGCTCCATCCTCCATATGGCAGCCTTTTAAATACGTGAAGATGGTTATCAGATGCCCTCTCAGTCGCCTCCTCTCTAGGCTAAACAGACCAAGCTCCTCTGTAACTCGCAAAACCTTTTACCTATTTATTTATTTTATTTATAATTTAATTTATACCCTGCCTCTTCTGACTGAGTCGTCTCTAGGTGGCTCCATAAAAACATACACCATAAGAACCCATAAAACAATAAGACAAAATTCCCTACTACAGGATTATCGAAGCCAAGAAATCCACAAATGGCGGCAAAAACCCACGGTTACTCTCCGGCCAACCAATGGTCACCATCTTCCACGCCCTACTTAACTAACTCCTCCGTGCTCTGGTTTATTGCACCGGGTGTTTTGCACACTTCACTGGGCGGGACCCCACTTAGTCACTCCAGACACTCCCCTTAGTTTTCCGCTACTGAAGAGCTGAACAATTTACAGCTACTGAATGTCTAAGTCAGGGGTAGTCAAACTGCGGCCCTCCAGATGTCCGTGGACTACAATTCCCAGGAGCCCTTGCCAGCATTCGCTTGCAATAATTAACCAGTAGAAATATAAAACCTGTAGAAACATTTGAACAAAGTTTGAGTCCTGTCAGGCACCTGTAAGAGCAGTAAAGTTTAACCCTGAGAATCAGCTTTCCCATGCATGCACACGAGAAGCAGTGTACCAGAAGAAGTGTGTGTTCACACAAAAGCAGCTTCTTAGAGGTCCTTGAACGGACTCAAACTTTGTCCTGTTGCTTCAGACCAGCACAGGAAGGAGCCCGAGGGGACGAGGTCCAGGCCTCCCGGGATCAGGACAGTGCTGAATCCAGGCCTGGCCTTCAGGCCCTCGTAGGGCTCACTTGCTGGGAGGGGGTGGTCCAGGGCAGAGAAGGTGACCGACTCACTGGCTGGGCAATTCCTTAGGATTTGGGTGGAGGGGGGCGGCTGGGTAGGGGGGCCCTACCCAGTGGGGTATATGGTCCCAGGGCCAACCCTCCAAAGCAGTCCTTCCCTCCAGGAGAACTGGACCCTGTCATCTGGAGACCAGTTGTAATTCCAGGAGATCCCCAGGCAACCCCAAGGCTGGACCACGCAGGGTACCTGGGGTCCCCATCTGCATCAGTCTCAATCGATGTGCTTTCCAAGCGGTGCTCGCAGAAAATGTCTGAGGCAGCAGAGCAATTATGCATTTCTGTCAGGGGACTGCATCCCCCTGGGGGCCTGGACTGATGCTGTTTTACTTAATTCTTTCCCCACCGAGCCGCTTGACTCAATCAAGAGGGAGCTTTGCAAACGTTTTTCCTGAGCTTTGTCTTAATTACATTTGGCCTGCGGGCCAGAAGTACGCCCAAGCAGGGATAGCTGATTTCTTGATCGGGGGGAAGCAGCGATTACGAGGAGAGGCCCAGAAGGTTGGGCCTGTGCAGCTGGGAGGGCAAAGGGTGACCCGATGGCTCTCTGAAGGGGGTCTTGCTTACTGCGGACTCCTTCGCTGGAGGTCTTTAGGAGGAGACTGGGTGAGCACCTGTCAGGAGGGCGTGAGTTTTGAGTCCCCAAGAAGGTGGGGGCTGGACTGGGGTGATTCTTATTACGAAGGTGCCTGTCCAAGCCTTGGCAGACTTACCTGAACTGAGGTTGTGCTGCTCCTGTGAAGTACCCTATTTGGGGGTCCCGGTTCTCCCCCACCTATCAGTCAGAGACAGCCATATTTCCCCTGGCACATTAATGCCTCACCTGAAGGCCAGCCTGGCCTCCCCCTTATCTGAAGCAATTTCTTATTACTCAAGATCTCAGCCCAGATTCTCAATAGTTACAGAATCATAGTAATTCCCTGAAGGTGGATGACCCTTGTGGCCCTTCAGAGTTGGCTGCATGTATGACGGGCCTTGAGCCTCTTGTGGCGCCGAGTGGTAAGGCAGCCGTCTGAAAGCTCTGCCCATGAGGCTGGGGGTTCAATCCCAGCAGCCGGCTCAAGGTTGACTCAGCCTTCCATCCTTCCGAGGTCGGTAAAATGAGTCCCCAGCTTGCTTGCTGGGGGGTAAACGGTAATGACTGGGGAAGGCACTGGCAAACCACCCCGTATTGAGTCTGCCATGAAAACGCTGGAGGGCGTCACCCCAAGGGTCAGACATGACCCGGTGCTTGCACAGGGGATACCTTTACCTTTACCTTTTTATGACGGGCCTAAGATGCTCTCCTTCCCTTTCTCCGCCCTCTGCTGCTGCCCTCAATGGGTCTGTCTTCACAGGAGGAGCCCAGCAGCTCCCCCCCCCCAGAAAGCTGGAACCCCTCCCTTGCCCCAGGGCTCGCTCTTTCGGCCTCACAACAGATGCTGGCAGGCACCAGCCAGGATCTGAATAAATAATAGGGACAAATCATGACCAAACATTGTGGCAGGTACCCTTTAGTGAATAGAAATGGTATCTCTTTACTTGTTTAAATGATTGTTACTAGTTGGAAACCTGTGAAGAGCTACAGGCCTCATCTCTTTGCGTTTGTTTCTGGTCTCCAAGGGACTCTCACTCCTAGGGTTGCCAACCTCCTGGCAAGGCATGGCTGTCTCCCAGGATCATAACTGGGCTCCAGTCAACAGGAATCAGTCCCCCAGGAGAAAATGGCTGCTTTGGAGGGGGGACTCTATGAAATTATCACCTTCAGAGGTCCCTCCTCTCCCAAAACTCAGCTCTCCCAAGGCTTCATCTCCGCTGCTCCAGGAACATCTCAACCAGGAGCTGGCAGCCCTCATCTGTCCCCAATGTTTGGAGGGCCATGAGCCCCCTTTCCTCTCCCTCTCCCCCCAAGCCCTTTCCTGCCTGCTTAGTGATTCCCCCAACGGAGCAGAAGCCCTGAAGGTTCTGAGGCCCGTTTCCTTGCCAGCCACTTT
The DNA here is from genome assembly GCF_049243985.1 of Paroedura picta. Lineage (NCBI taxonomy): Eukaryota > Metazoa > Chordata > Lepidosauria > Squamata > Gekkonidae > Paroedura > Paroedura picta. The sequence continues at coordinate 103,657,364 of NC_135376.1, read as the reverse complement.
GCTAGCAGGGAGCAACATGCTTGGGAACGCCGGAAAAGTCATAAGGAAAGGGGAATAAAGGACATCCCAAGTCTCCACCGACAAGAAAGGGAAATAGAGGACATCCCAAGTCTCCCCCGACAAGAAAGGGGAATAAAGGACATCCCAAATCTCCCCCGACAAGATTTGTAAGCTCTCAGGGTCTTGAGTAGGAAATGTCTTTTTTCTCTTCTAATTTCCCCTCTTACTTGTCTCTCAGTTCCTAAGTGCCTAAGTCAGCCTTTTTCAACCTTTTGACCATGAAGGAGCCCCAGAAATAAATGGGGAAGTGATGTCAGCCTGCCACGCCTCCCTGCCACGCCCCCTGGAAGTGGCACACCCATCCGCATCCCTCACCCTCCCCTCACTCCCTCTCCCCTACTTTACTGCTCCTACGTTGGCCTTGCCTCATGTTGTCCAGAAAGAAGGGCGGGGGCTGAGAAGACAGCCCAGGACCCCCCCACACACACACCATGTCAGAACCGACATGATTTTCACACCAATGGCCTACCCACCAAGCCCTTTGGCCAGAGGCAGAGCATTCCCAAGTCTATTCAGGCAGATGGGAAAAGGCCACGGACCCCCTCTGGAGCTCCTGTGGGCCCCCAGGGGTCCACGGACCCATGGATGGGAATCCCTGACCTAAGTACGCAATAGGAAGACTTCCTCTTCCTTGTGGCTTGCCAACCTCCCGGAGGTCTCGTGGAATTACAGCAGATCCTCAGTTCTCTCAAAGAACATGGCAGCTTCGGGGGCTGGGCTGGATGGCAGTACAGTGTATCTGGTGGACGTCCCTCCCTTCTCCAAGTGCCAAAACCTCCAGCCATTCTCTAGCCTGGGGTTGCAACTCCAAGTTGGCCAGAGGTGCTCTGGGAGTTCCACCTTTAGGACTGTGATGAGGCGGACTCCGACCCGAAGCAGGTCAGGACCATGAGGCATGAGGAGCTGGAGTGCCCCCTTGCCTTGCCCCCCCCAGGAAAGGGCCCTGGAGAGACCTCTTCTGTGTGCTGATGGGTGACACAGGAATATCCCCAATGGGAGAACACTTGGCCCCTCCCTTTCTGGCTGGGTTAGAAAAGTCATAAGTTCCCTCCCTGCCCTCTTCTGGATTGGCCCAAGGAGGCCCAGAAGTCAAGCTCAGCACACGTGGACACATCTGTCGACACAACTGGAGCAGAGTCGGGGGGGGGGACACAAGAACTGTGTGATGTATGGCAAGGACTAGCTCCTTTGCTCTCAAAATCCTTTGCTTCTGGGAGCAGGCTCTGTTCTCACCAGGTCCTCATCATGGAAATGGGAAGCAGTTGTTTTTTTCTTTTGATTTACACCCCCTTCACCCCCACATATCTGAGGTGGCCCCCTGGGTCTTGCCCAGGCACTGCTCTTGCAACGGGCACAAGACCCCCGCTTGGGCTCTCAGAGACCCTTGCAATGGTGGGGGGCCCCGTGGTCTACAGTGCGTAAAGGCCAGCAGCATCTTAGGCAAGGCTTCCGGTGCAAAGGGCAAGCATACGGAAAGCAAATCCCCCCCACACACACACACACACACGGTCACACTTTTCGTCCTCAGGCTCCATCTGCAGATCCCCCAGCCATCCTCAGTTCTCGCAACCAGTGCCCTAAGGCAGGGGTAGTCAACCGGAGGTCCTCCAGATGTTCATGAACTACAATTCCCATGAGCCCCTGCCAGCTTTTCCTTGCAAGGGCTCATGGGAATTGTAGTCCATGAACATGGGTTGACTACCCCTGCCTTAAGGTGTGGTGGTTGTTGGGATACTTCCTCCACCTTGTGAATGCACGGAGCACGTCTCTCACCCCTAACTGTTCCCCTCCCTGGGAAGGTCCTGATGGAAACCCTACTGAGCCTTGTTTCAACTACAGAAAGGCCCAACGCAAGAGGATTCTAGGGCAGGCCGGTCTTTTCAGGGCTCCCCTCCTGCTGGGAAGCCCGCCAGCCGCCAGCCGCCCATTCCATGCTCAGCCTGCCAAGGGAGGGAGCCTGCCCCCTCCATCCCAAGGAGGAGGAAGGGAAGAGCCTGCTTTGGGTGCCCACCAACCAGTTGCTCTGGAAAGCCTCTCTGGGCTTTTCCCAGGCTCCCTCCCAGGCCAGAGCTCTCTGGGGCGGAGGAGACAGAGCCGAGGGGGGTGAAGGGGAGGAGAGAACAGCAAAGAAGCCGGGAGGATGAGCCCCTCCCTCCCCCTACCTTCGTCACGTTTCCTCTTCTCGCCATTCGACCGAGGAATCCCCAGGATCCCGTTAATGGAGTAGGAACCCACTGGATCATTGGAGGCACTCGAGGTGGGAGGGGACGCTGTACTGGGAACTGGACAAAATGAAAAGGGAAAAAGGCCCATGAGGACGGCAGCCGCTACACTCGAAAGCAAGACCCCTAAGCCTCTCCTGAGGGGACCTGATCGCCTGGCCTGGCCCGGCCTGGCCCCGGATGACGCCCCAGAAGCATCGTGCCTGGCCGTGACCTCTTTGCAAGCCCTCTCCAGGTAGCAGACCCCAGGGCACGGGGGGGGGACGGGGGGGACGGGGGACGCAAGCCACTGCTGGCAAGTCTGTCCCTGAACTGACAGGGCTCCTGAGGCCAGCCAACCCCCAGCCAGAGCTCTCCCTCCTGTCCGATTGGAGGGTGGCCCCGCCCAGCCAGTGCTCCGGATCCAGAGGGCAAAGCTCTGCAAAGAGGACAATGGACCCCCCCCCCGGGCCCTGGGCTCCTCCTACGGCACAGGCAGCAGCTCTGAAAGGAGAGTCCCATTTGGTGGCCTTGAGGGGGATTCGGCTGCAACACTCAAAGGACAGAGAGGGAGGGAGGGAGGGAGAAGATTTGGATCAGTCAACAGTTAAGTCCTACAACTGCACCTGGCCTAACAGGAAACCTACTGGTGCCCTGCTCCTTTCCTCAAATTAATGACAGGATGGGAAAGCTTTCAGCCAGCACATGTTCCCAAACCTTTACTGGTCGAGTTGCCAACCTCAGGTTGGGAAATCCCTGGAGATTTGGGGCAGGAGGCTGAGGAGGGAGAGGTTTTGGCCAGGGGAACTGACCTCTGTCAGTTTGGGGTGAGGAGGGGGCTCTGCAGGATGCGCTCAGAGTCCCCCCAACCTCCCAAGCAATGGTTTTTCTCCAGGGGAACTGATCTCTGGCCTCAGGGGATCAGGGCCAATTCCGGGAGAGCTTCCAGCCCCAGGAAGAGCAGCCGACCCGTGAAGCAGACCCAAGGAAGGAATGGCAAAACGGCTGCAAAATAAAGTCCTTCCCGTCCAGCCTCTCCGGTTTCAAGGGCTCTTTCTCCAAATGGCAGCCCAGCAAGCCTTGTTTCCATAACGGGCCATCTCAGCAGCAGCCCTGGCGACGCACAGCATCAAAATGGATCCTCACGTGACTCGGAATATTTAGGGTTCTTAGCCTCACCTGTGGGCCGATTGGCATTTTGATACTTGAAATACATCTGGAGGCATTTAGAGGCAGGCTGTGCACCTGGCAAATGCGATGCTTCCGTGCGGAGGTGGCGTGTTGTGGAGACAAGTGTAGCTGCGCACCTCGTTCCAGCTGTGCTCCGGTTTGAAAAAAGAACCTGTGACACCTGAGACGCTGGAAGGGAGAACTTCATTTTACAGCCGTTTGCCCTTCCCAGCTGGGGGTTGGAAGCCGGATTCCTGGCCTTGGATGGCGATTGCCCCCAACCTCGGGCCAGGAATCTGGAACTAGGGCAGCCCGATGCAAGAGAAGCCATTGAGGTACTTCCCACAGTTTACAAACAGGTATCCATTATAGTGATTCTTGCAGCTAAAATATTATGCTGTTTAGGATTGTAATGTTATCAATAATACTTCACTAGCGTGCTTTTATTATAGGAATCCCCCATCTGCTTCACCATTCAGCTTTGCACCTGCTGAGGCCAAGATGAAATGGGTATTTCTACCCTACTTTCCAGCTCTCCCTGGTAAAGTGGCAGGTAGGCTACCTCTGAGTTCGGGTCCTTTTAGAGATCAGCCTTAAAAACAAACAAGCCCAGCCCCCATGACCCCCCCCCGGGGGGGAGGGGAAGGCAACAACTTGCAAGCAGGAAAAGTTCCGGCATAAAAGGAAAGGAGAAGGAGGAAGTCCGTGTCCAGAGGCCCCTTGCAGATCCACCATCAGCTCCCACGTGGCCCCGCCCTTTCCAGACCCCGGGAGGAAGAGGGCGGTGCACCTCCTCCCTCCTCCCTCCTCCCTGCCTACCCCTGAAGCTGCTTTCTCCCAATGGGAACTACAGCCGGAGTTAACTTTTATTATTGTTATTTCCTTAGATTTATTGACCACCCTTTCTGCTGGAGTGCGCTCAAGTTTGCATTTAATTTAGACGTTCCTCTCCCCTCCCCTCCCCCAGCCCCCGGCCATGACAGACACTTGTATGGTAGCCCCGTCACGGTTATTAGTCATAGTAACAACCAAATGACGGCTCTGCATTCTGGATCCCAGGGGCGGGTGGCAGGGCCACAGGGAGGAAGCCACAGCAGTCCTGCTCCTTGGGTGGGCTCCTGGGAGGCAGCTGCTCAGAAGAGGATGCTGGCCAATGGGGGTCTCTGGGCCCCGGGGTCCGCTTCCACTCTTAGCCTGACGTTTGCCCTGGGAGAGGGGAAGGGCAGCCTTTCCTTTGTGCACATGGCTGCCTACCTCCTACCTTCTTCCGCCCCTCCCTGGCCTGCAAAAATGGCCTACCCGGATCCTCCTTCCAAACACACCGTCTCCCAGCCTGGAGGTTGGGGGTGGAGATCAAGTGGAAACATTGTGGGATTACGTGGCGGACAGGACACCATCTGCGGGAACACTCTGCAGCGTGAAACCACGAGGCACTTCATTGAACGAGAGCGGACTTTGTTTTCCAAGAGCCCCAAAGGCAAGCTACAGGGCAGGGCTGTCCAGTGGGCTTTTGCGTGTGCCCAGCAGAAGCCCAGCCAGAGAACCACATGCCTTCACACACCACCACACGGGAATGCGCGGAGAAACATGCCAGGAGACAGGGGCAGGGCCTGCCCTTGCCCTGCAAACAGTCAGGAGAGCTTCCTTCTCTCATACATTGCCCTGCCCCGTTCTTTTGCCACTTGCATCAGATACCCCCCCCCTTCCCCAGAGATTTCCTCTTACCTATGGCGTGTCCAGGTGCCGACACTCCTGTCCCGCTCCCGTCTGGTGTCGGGTGGAATGGCTGCTGCACTTTGGTTCGGATGATCCTGTTGGAGTAGAAGCCAGCAGGCTGGTGAGTAGAGGGCCAGGCAACACACTACAGCTGTGAGGGATGGGGACCGGGGCAGGGGGGCAGGGGGGCAGGGGGGCAGGGGGGCAGGGGGGCAGGGGGGCAGGGGGCTGCTCTGGTTTCCCACTGGTTGTTGCGACTGGACTGGAAGAGGCATGCCAGCCGGGTCATTGGCTTCATTGTAGCAGGCAAGCTGTTCTTATGACCCGTCTCCTGGGCTGCAGATCTGAACAGTCCAGGCTGGAAAGTTGGACTTTGTGACCTGAGAAGGGGGAACCCCTTCCTCGCCGCCTCCTCCCCCCGCATGGCTTTTGTCTTCACAGCGGCCTCAGTCCCTTTCCCAGGGTCAAAAGAGGCCCTTCGTCTCTCAGCGGCTGGTGGGAAAGCCTGCCACTTCCTGGGTCTCAGTGCAGAACTGGCCTAGAAATGTGGCCCAGTTGAGAAGCTCCCATGATGGTGGGGCCATTGGCCCTGGGGCACGATCGGCAAAAAGGTAACATGAAGTCCCACTGTGGGGGGGAAGGGGGGCAGGAGGGACTGTCACGGCTCTCACCAGTGGCAGATTCACGGATGTGCTACCGTCATGGCTGGCGGTGCTGCCAGGGGCAACATGGTGTCTCTATCTCTCTCTTGACGCTATACAGCATGATGTCAGCAAGGGGTAAGACGGGAGTTTGGAAGCCAGTCAGAGGTCTGCCCTGGGATCCCCCTTCTCACAATCAGACTCAGGCTTGCAAATGCTTCTTTGGGAGCCGATTCCCCTTTCCCCGTGCCAAGGCCTTTGGCGTGTTATTTTTGCATTTACTGTGCATAATTGAAATAACAACATGCAAATGGCAGAAGAGAGGCTCAAATCCCAAAAAGAACTAGGGAGGGGGAGGACGATGCAGCAAGGCCAGCAAGCAAACAAACGAAATGCGGGAGAACATCCGCAGCAGCCCCACCTGCCCAGCTTCCTACGACTTCCTCAGCAAGCAAGAGGGACTTACTTCTGAGGAACTAGGTCTAAACACCTGGAGTCAGCACAAAGCACCTCACCAGTGGGCATCCTTGTGGCTCCCTCCCTGCCCTCCTCCAAGACTTAGGTTTCGGGGGGGGGGGATGCAGGGTTTTGTACAAGACATGTGCTGAATGGGTATGGGCTCTCTAGCACAGGGATTCCTGGTCTACTGTGTTATCTCCACACACGGTGTAACCCTTTGGGGGGGGGGGGTTGCTCCTCCAAGGACTGACCCCTTCATATTCCATGTAAAAATGCTACTCAAAAATATACACATTATTTACAGCAAAATAAAATAAACCCAAGCAAAATGTTTCCTGCAGTAACCCCTCCCCACTCTCTAAGCAGCAGTAGGAAGCCCACGGGGGAGGGGGAGGCAATCACCTCCTTGCAGCCTACGAAAAGACGTTTCTGTGGTGCAGAAATCTGGCATCAATGCTGGCTGCCTCTTACGGGAGGACGGGCCATTGAGCTTCAAATAAATCAGGGTGACCCCAAAAAGCTATGCCTTAATGGGTTTTCCACACCCGGGAGCAGCACGAGAAGTTTACTGATGGGACCTTCCTTTACACCAACCTTATTGAAACAACACTGGCTAACTTCCATGCTGGAATAACAACTGGTTTCCAGACCTCAGCAATCAATTCCCCTGGCAAAAAGGGCTGCCCAAGAATCATAGCATCAGAGAATCCCAGAGTTGGAAGGGTTCTCAAGGATCATCTAGTCCAAACCCCTGCACTGTGCAGGAACTCACAACTACCAGATCACCCACAATGACTGCAATTTCATTCCCAATTTCATTCCCCACCAAAATAATCTCCAGAATCCAGCCTGGCCTGGAGGAAAGTCACCTGCCACCCCCCAGTGGCAATCAGCAATTCCCTGGGCATGCAAAGAAGGGCCACAAGAGACAAGCACTGGCACACCCCTTCCTGCCCACCCACTCACCAAGTTCATAAAATCAGCATTACTGCCAGTTGATTATCTAGCCTCTGCTTAAAAACTTCCAAAGAAGGAGAACTCACCACCTCCCAAGAAAGCCTGTTACACTAACCATTCTGTCTATATAATAGCTCCTCAAGTATTTGAAGATGGTTATCATATTCGGATCGATTTTATCCTTTGCAAACAGAGATGGCGGGGCTCCATCCTAGCAGTAAAAACATTTCCTGGAGCAGATTGTGGCTCTGATCACGAATTGTTGGTCGCCAAGTTGAAAGTCAGATTATGTAATATCAAGAAAAATGTACCCCCAAAGAAGTTTGATGTCAGCAAAATTCCACCAACATATGCCATAGAAGTGAAGAACAAATTATGCCAAAAAGTCTGGGAAACTGGCACATGGCCAATAGACTGGAAAAGGTCTGTTTTTATCCCATTACTAAAGAAAGGTGATGCTCACATCAGCTCAAACTATTGAGCCCTGATCTCCCATGCAAGTAAAATCTTATAGAAGATCATCCAGAACCATCTCAAATCAACCATTGATGTTCAGCTAGCAGATGTCCAGGCTGGTTTTCGACATGGCCATGGCACCTGAGACCACATTGCATGAGCAGAGCCAACCCGCCCCAGTCCAACTGATGATGGAGGTCATACATCAGGGTGACTAGCACCATTTCTACTCCATGGCCAGGCTGGAAACATGACAGAGATGGGTCTAAGACTGAAGTGTCTTCCAAGAATGCTAACGGTTGGTCCATGACAGTACTTTCAAGCGTCTTTCCAAAAAATGCTAAGTGTGAGTTGGGATGAGTTGTTGGGCTCTCACAGGTCCAGAGATAGTTGTTTAAGCAACGGGTGAACCACTGCCTCTTTTATTCCTTCCAGGAAATCTCCCATTGATAGGGAGAGGTTGATTATCTCTTGGAGGGGGACCACTATTCTTATATCCGATGTCTTTAGCAGCCATGATGGGCACGAGACTAAAGGGCAGGTGGCTGGCTTTGTTGCCATTAGCATCTTGTCTGTTACTCAGTGTCCTCTCCAAAGATGGTCAAGGGGCCTCTAGTTCTCTTTCTATATCTAAGGTTGGAGGGAGGTCACGGCAGAAAGTCGAGATTTTGACTTGCAAATGTCTCACTCTGATGTCCAATTGGCTACAGTTTTGGTGCCCCTCTGCCAGTGTAGTGAGAGATAGAACTAAACAATTGCACCAGGTGTGACTTTGCAGATGTGATACTAGTCAAGTAAAAATTGCATTTTACTAACTTCATCACCTCTCATAGGCTTTCAAATGCATTCTATGAGATGTTCTAGAAACTTCATCACAAATCTTCCTCCAAACTCTCTTTAGTTGTCGCAATTCCCATTTTTATCACAAAGCTCCTCACTGTACCAAGGAGCCTGCTTTATATTGCGGCAGAGAGAAACTCAAGGAGCCATCTCAGCGATATCAGCAATATGTCATGCCAGTCACTGACCACACCATTTAGAGAAGTGCTGAGGGACATCCCATAGTGCAGGGGTAGTCAACCAATGGTCCTCCAGATGTTCGTGGACTACAATTCCCATGAGCCCCTGCCAGCATTTGCTGGCAGGGGCTCATGGGAATTGCAGTCCATGAACATCTGGAGGACCACAGGTTGACTAGCCCTGCCATAGAGCATTCAAGAATCCAACTGGATCCTAAGTCTCTGTGAGCAAGCTAAAATCTGCTCGTCACCCAACCTAAGGAGGAGATGGCAGCCTTAGACGAACCTACAGGGCATAGTGAACTGACCATGGCATGGCCTTAGCCAAGACCAGATCCACGTTCAACCCCATGCCAAAAAATGAGGTCCATGGTGTGACTTGCCTGATTGGTGAGGCCAACAACAATTTGTGAGAGCCCTAGCATCGCCATGTCTGATACTAGGTCCATCCCATTTCTGGAGGGTGGCACCTCAGCGTAGAAGTTAAAGTTCCCCAGAATTAAAAGTCTAGGGAACTGTAGCATACAGCCTGCTACCTGCTCCAGCAGGGCTGGCAGGGCATCTGGAGGTACATTGGGCACATGGTACACCAGCTAGATGGCCACGCTCATGTCCCATCCAAGGCCTACACATTCAATTCCTGGGATTGACGGCATGGGGAAGCCCTGAAGGGGAAATCCTCTTGGATTAGGATAGCCATCCCTCCTACCCGCCCCACATTCAAAAACTGATGGAAGACAGAAAACCTCTCTAAGGGCAACTGTTTCACCCACCCTGACCCAGGTTTCCATCACGTATGCTAGGTAATGGTATGCAAGGTAAATGTTTTGTTGTTAATCAACCTGGTGTTACACAGTACACAGTGTCGGAGGTGATTTATTTCCTTCTGCCTCCACCCTAGTGTCCTGAGGGATGGGACAGAGGTTGGAAGGGATCCGAGCATGTCTGTATCTCAGATTCTCCATCTCTTTTAGAGTTACAGTTGGTTCTTATATGCCTGTCATGTCCTGAACCTTCACAAAATCAGCCTCTCCGTCTCATGCTATCCACCATCTGTTTAAAAATTTCCAAACATGGAGAACTCACCACCTCCCAAGGAAGCCTGTTACACTGAGAAACCACTCTGTCAGGAATTTCTTCCGGATGTTTAGATGGAATTTCTTTTGAATTAATTTCCTCCCATTTGTTCTGGTCCATCCTTCTGGGGTAAGAGCGAACAACTCTATATGGCTGCCTTTTGAACACTCGAAGATTGTTATCAGATCACCTCTGACTTGGCTCCTCTCCAGGCTAAACAGACCAAGCTCCCCCAACCTTTCCTCAAACATCTTGGTCTCTAAACCCCTCACCATCTTTGTTGCCCTCCTGTGGACACGCTCCAGTTTATCTACATCACTCTTGAATTGTGGTGCGCAAAACTGTACTCCAAGTGAGGCTGAACCAGAGCAAAGTACCATCACCTCCTGTGATGAGGACAAAATACTCTGTTTGATACAGCCCAAAATCTCATTTGCCTTTTTAGCCACTGAGTCACAATGCCGGTTCATGTTCAATGTATGGCCTACTAAGACTCCTAAAACCTTTTCACACATACTACTGCCAGGACTAGTCTCCCCCATCCTATATTGATGTAAATTATTTTTCCTACCTAAATGCAGAACTTTAAATTTCCCTATTCAATTTCATTTTATTCAGTTCAAACTCGTTCTCGATCCTATTAAGATCATCCTGTATTCTGATTCTGTCTTCTGTTGTGTTTACTAACAGTCCTAATTTAGTATCGTCTGCACATTTAATAAGTACCCCATTTAATCCCTCATCCAAATCATAATAACGTTGAACAACACAGGTCCCAGTACAGATCCTTGGGGCACTCTACTTGTCACTCTTGTCCAAGAGGATGCTGAACCATTAACAAGCACCCTTTGGGTACAATCTGAAACCACATGACAGTTGGAACAGAGAGCTGTGATTTCTAAGATTCAGCATGGGTTTAACAAGAACAAGTCAGACCAACCTTATCTCTTTTATCGAGAAAGTGACTACCTTGCTGGATCAGGGGAATACCATGGACATAGATTACCTTGATTTCAGTAAAGCTTTTGATAAGGTTCCACATGATATTCTTGTTGACAAGTTGGTAAAATGCGGTATGGATCCTAATTCTGTCAGGTGGATTGATAACTGGCTAACAGATCATACCCAAAGGGTGCTTGTAATGGTTCAGCATCCTCTTGCACAAGTAGAGTGATGGATATGATTTTTACTACCTAAATGAAGAATTTTAAACTTATCACTATTGAAATTCATTTCTTCATTTAGTCCAGTTTTGTAGCCTGTCAACATCATCTTGTATTCTGATTCTGTCTTCTACCCCTCCCAGTTCAGTGTCATCTGCAAATTTAATAAGTACCCCCTCTATTCCTTCATCCAACTAGTTTATACATATGTTGAACAACACAGGCCCCAGGACAGATGCCTGAGACACTTCACTTGTCACTCCCCTCCAAGAAGATGATGGACCATTTACAAGCACCCTTTGGGTGTGATCTGTCAACCAGTTCTCGATCCATTTTAGCCCTCCTGTGGAAATTTATAGATCCAACTGGATTCCTGAATACTCTGTGGGACCCAATGCCTCCCCGTGACTCACTGGTGGTACTAGTGGGGGACTGGCAATCCCGACTGACGGCCGCCATTCACAAGATCAGTCCCCAGGGCCCTCTCCACCCTCCTCTCAAACTAGCTCCCTGGTATATGTGGGATCTAAGGAAGAGGGAGGTGAGACGGCTACAGTGAGTGTGGAGGAAGTCTCACAACGAAGTGGCATGCTCATGAAGGTGGATGGGATGGTTGTTAGGGCAGCTAAATAAGAGTTCTATGCTGCCTCAATCGCGTCTGCTATTTATTTATTTTATTTATTATTCTATTTATACCCCAACTCTCACAACATAGTCGCCTCGAGGTGGCTAACATAATAAAACCATAAAAACAATACATTCCATAAAAACCCATTAAAAACAACAATAACATTAGTCACAATATCCCTTAATTAAAATGGCGATAATAGTATCCCCCCAGTCCCTGCCAATTCCAGCCAAGTCCATGTCTTGATCTAATTGATCCTGTGTTGAGCCAGGGGGTTGGACTAGATGGCCTGTATGGCCCCTTCCAACTTTAGGATTCTATGATTCTATTCTATGATTCTAATTCTAAACCTGGGGTGCTCAGATAGGGCGGGACCCCCAGACAGAAACCCTGAACATCCTTTCCGGGCCTCAGCCAAATGCCTGGCAGAAGAGCTCCATCTTGTAGGCTCTGCAGAACTTAGAAAGCTCCATCAGGGCCCTTAGATCTTCTGGGAGCTCGTTCCACCAGGTTGGTGCTAGCTCTCGCCAAGCCCAATTTTTTAGGGTAGTTCAATCTTTGACCATCCTTGAGGAAATGTACCAAAATGTTGGTCAACTGACCCTTGGCTATGAGACATTAGCGAGCCTTTTTGCAGATAAAGTCTTGTCACTCAGCTAGGTCCTTCCTGCCACTTTTGATGGGGCTCATGGAAATTGTAGTCCACGAACATCTGGAGGACCACAGGTTGACTACCCCTGCATTAAAGGAACTGGAGGCCCCTTGGCTGCCTCGGGGAGATATTTGATGGCTTCAGGTGGCTCTTGGAACCCGAAGTAGACAAGTTGCTGGGGTCTGTGAAGGTGACCACCTGCCACCTTACCCCTGCCCATCCTGCTTGCTCAAAATGAGGGATCAGCAGATAGGAGGCCCTCTGGGAGATATTATCAATCTCTTATTGCTAATTGGGGAGTTCCTGGAGGAGCTAAAGGAGGCAGTGGGCTTTCCCTTAATGAAAATAACATCGCTGGACCCACGAGATCTGGCCAGCTATCGCCCAGTGTTGCATTTGCCATTCCTGGACAAGGTGGTTGAGAATGTCATGGCAGACCAGCTCCTGGCTTCCATCCCATCCAGAGGGTGGAGACAGGGCTGATTGCCTTGATGGATGATCTCCAGCAGCAGCTGGATCGGGGCAGTTTGGTCATCTCAGATGACTCTGTCAGCTCTGTATAATGTAGTCAACCACAAGTCGTTGGCCCACCACCTCACCAGGGTTGGGATTTGGAGGACAGTGCTTCAATGGCTGTGCTTCTTTCTCCAGAACCAAACACGATGGTTGTTGGGAAGGAGTTATCGCACTCCTGTCATAGAACAGAATCACAGAATCATATGTTGGAAGGGACCTCCTGGGTCATCTAGTCCAACCCACTGCACTATGCAGGGCACTCACAACTAGGGTTGGGCGCTTCAACTCCCTTGTGGGTCCCACAGGGGGTGGTACTCTCCCCCATGTTATTTAACATCTTTACACACTCTCTGGCTCAGCTGGTTTGGAGTTATGGGCTGGGCTGTCACCAATATGAACAGAGAACTTCAAGAGGAACTAAGAAAGAAAAGGAAAATGTTCAGGAAATGGAGGGAAGGACAGAGCTCTAAAGAAGAGTACCTACAGGTTACTAGGCACTGTAGATCAATCATCAGAAAGGCCAAAGCTGAGAGTGAGCTAAGATTGGCCAGGGAAGCCCATTGTAACAAGAAAAGATTTTTCAGTTACGTGAGGAGCAAACGTAAAGTAAAGGAGGCAATAGGCCCACTGTTAGGTGCGGATGGACAAACTCTAACGGAAGATGCAGAGAAAGCAGAAAGGTTTAGTGCCTATTTTACATCTGTTTTTTCCCACAGGTCAAAGTGTTTAGGCACATCTAGAGATGGCCATAGCCAAAGGACAGTGTCTGGGTGGCAGGTTAACATGGATAGAGAGGTTGTCGAGAGGCATTTAGCTGCACTGGATGAGTTCAAATCCCCTGGTCCGGATGAAATGCACCTGAGAGTACTCAAAGAACTTTCCAGAGAACTTGCACAGCCCTTGTCCATCATCTTTGGAACCTCTTTAAGGACTGGAGATGTCCCGGAGGACTGGAAGAGAGCAAATGTTATTCCGATCCTCAAAAAAGGGAGGAAGGATGAACCGGGAAACTACAGACCAGTGAGTCTGACCTCTGTTGTGGGGAAGATAATGGAGCAGATATTAAAGGGAGCGATCTGCAAACATCTGGAGGACAATTTGGTGATCCAAGGAAGTCAGCATGGATTTGTCTCCAACAGGTCCTGCCAGACCAACCTGGTTTCCTTTTTTGACCAAGTAACAGGTTTGCTGGATCGGGGAAATTCGGTTGATGTCATTTACTTGGATTTTAGTAAAGCTTTTGACAAGGTTCCCCATGATGTTCTGATGGATAAATCGAAGGACTGCAATCTGGATTTTCAGATAGTCAGGTGGATAGGGAATTGGTTAGAGAACCGCACTCAAAGAGTTGTTGTCAATGGTGTTTCATCAGACTGGAGAGAGGTGAGTAGCGGGGTACCTCAGGGCTCGGTGCTTGGCCCGGTACTTTTTAACATATTTATTAATGATCTAGATGAGGGGGTGGAGGGACTACTCATCAAGTTTGCAGATGACACCAAATTGGGAGGACTGGCAAATACTCCGGAAGATAGAGACAGAGTTCAACGAGATCTGAACACAATGGAAAAATGGGCAAATGAGAACAAGATGCAATTTAATAAAGATAAGTGTAAAGTTCTGCATCTGGGTCAGAAAAATGAAAAGCATGCCTACTGGATGGGGGATACGCTTCTAGGTAACACTGTGTGTGAACGAGACCTTGGGGTACTTGTGGATTGTAAACTAAACATGAGCAGGCAGTGTGATGCAGCGGTAAAAAAGGCAAATGCCATTTTGGGCTGTATCAACAGAGACATCACATCAAAATCACAAGATGTCATAGTCCCATTGTATACGGCACTGGTCAGACCACACTTGGAGTACTGTGTGCAGTTCTGGAGGCCTCACTTCAAGAAGGACGTAGATAAAATTGAAAGGGTACAGAGGAGAGCGACGAAGATGATCTGGGGCCAAGGGACCAAGCCCTATGAAGATAGGTTGAGGGACTTGGGAATGTTCAGCTTGGAGAAAAGGAGGTTGAGAGGGGACATGATAGCCCTCTTTAAGTATTTGAAAGGTTGTCACTTGGAGGAGGGCAGGATGCTGTTTCTGTTGGCTGCAGAGAAGAGGACACGCAGTAATGGGTTTAAACTTCAAGTACAACGATATAGGCTAGATATCAGGAAAAAGTTTTTCATAGTCAGAGTAGTTCAGGAATGGAATAGGCTGCCTAAGGAGTTGGTGAGCTCCCCCTCACTGGAAGTCTTCAAGCAAAGGTTGGATACACACTTTTCTTGGATGGTTGGACTAGATGGCCTGTATGGTCCCTTCCAACTCTATGATTCTATGATTCTATGATTCTATGATTCAATATGCTGATAAAACGCAGCTCTATCTCATTATGGACCACTGCCCAGACTCCACCCCCCCCCACGATACATTTGCCTGATGTTTGGAAGCGGTTCCTAGATGGTTAGAGCAGAGTCACCTGAAACTCAGCCCCTCCACAACGGAGGCCCTGTGGCTGGGCAGCAAGGAGGCAGGACGTGTTTTTCTCCACTCTGGCTGGGGTTCAGCTTAACATCAACCAACAATTTTGGTGTGATTCTGGATGCCTCCCTTTCGATTGAGGCCACAGGTGTAGCCCACATGGCATTCTACCATCTTCACCAAACGAGACTGCTAGTGCCCTACCTGCCCTCAGACTGTCTGGCTACAGTGATCCATGCAATGGTCACCACCAGTCTAGATTTCTGTTATTCACTCTATGCAGGCCTACCCTTGTCTTTGACCTGGAAATTACAGCTGGTACAAAATGCTGCTGCTAGGGTTATCAGTGGTACATCTTGGAGGGCCCATATTCAGCCTGTCCTGAAGTAGCTGCATTGGTTGCCAGTTGTGACCCGGAGCAGATTCAAGGTTTTGTTATTAACCTTTAAGGCCATCCACAGCTTGGGCCTTGCCTATCTGAGGGACTTCTTGTTGCTTATGCTCCCCCCCCCCCCCGCAGGATTCTTCGCTCTGTGGGTGTGAATTTGCTTGTGATCCCTGGCCCCAGAGAAGCATGCTTGGCCTCAACCTGGGCCAGAGTTTTTTCAGTCATGGCACCGACCCAGTGGAATGAGCTCCCGGAATTGCTGAGGGCCCTGACAGAGCTGTTTCAGTTCCATAGGGCCTGAAAAACGGAGCTCTTCTGCCAGGTCTTTGATTGAGGCTGGGTTTCAGGGACAACTGGAGCCCCTCCTCGGGCCAATGCTATACTACTCTGCAAACCTATACCTGTGATGGTTGACTGTAGACCAGGGAAGACTGGGGACTTTGTCACTGTTTATGGGTTTTTATGGGATTTTATGGTATTGCGGGATCTATGATTGATTTTACTGGGGGTTTAATCTATTTTTGTGTAACTCACCATGAGTCCATGGAGAGTGGCGGGATATAAGTCAAAGTAGTAGTAGTAGTAGTAGTAGTAGTAGTAGTAGTAGTAATGATAATAATAATAGAAAAAAGAGATAAGGTTAGTCTGACATAACTTGTTCTTGAGAAAGCCATGCTGACTCTTAGTAATTACAGCCATCCGCTCTAGCTGCTCAAGGATTGAATGCTTGATGATTTATTCTAATATTTTGCCAGCTACAGATGTTGTTGTTGTTGTTATTATTATTATTAATTTGATTTGTATGACCGCCGCTCTCGAAAACTGGCTCGCAGAGGTTCACAATATTTCAATACAAATACATTACATTAAAACCCATTAAAATTCCCCATTAAAACCTCTTTAAAACAATGACTCAGTCACAATGATGACGATTAAGAAAAAAACTATTCCCATACAGGCCTACTGGATGAGCAGAAGGGAGCGGATGGATAACTTCATGGGTTAATAGTTATGCAGATTCTCCTTTCCCCCCTTCTTGAAGATGGGGACAATTTGCCTGCCTCCAATCTTCTGTCACTTCACCTGTTCTCCAAGAAGTTTCAGAAATAATGGACAGAGGCTCAGAAATTATATCTGCAAGTTCTTTTAGTACCCCTGGATGCAATTCATCTGTTCCAGAAGATTTGGTTTTGTTTAAAGAATCTTGTGAAATGATTTTGCCATGTTGAGCATATTCCCCTTGCAAGAGAAGACTGAGGAGAAGTAGGAATTGAGCAGTTCAGACCTCTCATCATCACCTGATACAAGGTCACCTTCTTGTCCTCACAATTGTCCCACCATGTCCCTATACTTTTCCTTACTTTGAAAATAACGAAAGAACCCTTTTTTGTTCTTTTTAGCATTTTTTTGTCTAAGCTCATACTGAGCTTTAGCTTTTCTAACACTCCCTTCATGCATTGGTTCTTTGTTTGTGTTCCTCCTTTGTTATAAGTTCCTCCCTCCATTTCCTAAATGAATCTTTCTTATTACTCAATTCTTTTGAAAGCTGTTTATGGAGCCACCCTGATTTCCTTAGGTTCCTCCCAGTTCTCCTTCTCAAGGGAATTGTCTGCAATTGTGCCTTCATTATTTCACTTTTGAGAAAATCCCAGCTTTCTTGGACTTGGATCTCCTTAACTTTTTTTGACCATGGGATTCTACTCAACATAGTTTGATAAAATTTGCTCTCCTGAAGTCCAGCCTGTTTGTGTAACTATGTACAGCTTTTCTCTTCCCCAAGATCATAAAGTCCAAGATCACATGGTCACGACTACCAAGTGTGCCCACAACGTTTACCTCTTCAACCAGTTCTTCCCTATTGGTGAGAATCAAGTAAGGCTGAGAGAGCCCTGAGATTACTGAAGAGGAAGAAGAGCTGGTTCTTATATGCTGCTTTTCTCTACTCAAAGGAGTCTCAAAGCGGCTTACGTTCGCCTTCCCTTTCCTCTCCCCACAACAGACACCCTGGTAGGGAGGGGAGGCTGAGAGAGCCCTGAGATTACTGAAGAAGAAGAGTTGGTTCTTCTATGCTGCTTTTCTCTACCTGAAGGAGCCTCAAAGCTAAGGTGCCCATCTGTCCCGCTTCCAGGCCACTCGCCCCACGTCCTGCAACGTTGCTTAAATTGTCCCACGACGGCACCCAGCCTGTCGCAAGGCGAGGCGGAGCGAGGCGGCACAGGGTGAGACGGAGTGGGGAGAGGTGAGGTGGCACAAGGAGAGGCAGCATGGGGCGAGGCGAGGTGGCCAGCCCTATTGAGCTGGAGGTGGTGGTGCCATGCGGCAGGCCAACCCAGATAGGGCGGGAGCCCAGGCAGCTGCCTCGGCCCTGCCCCCAGCTTTGCAGGGCAGCCTGGATGGGGCAGGCGGCTGGGCAGCTGCCTCAGCCCGGCCCCAACCTTCGAGAAGGCAGTCTGGCGTGGGATCTGGTACGGCTACCCACCAGGAGGAGAGCAAGCTGGGAGTGGAGGGGACCTTACTCAAAGCAGCTTATTCACCTTCCCTTTCCTTCCCTTTCACCTTATCTTATATGCCCCTTTTCTCTGCCCAAAGGAGTCTCAAAGTGGCTTACATTCGCCTTCCCTTTCCTCTCCCCCCAACAGACACCCTGTGAGGGAAGTGGGGCTGAGAGAGCCCTGATATTACTGAAGAGGAAGAAGAAGAAGAGGTGGTTCTTATATGCCTCTTTTCTCTACCTGTAGGAGACTCAAAGCGGCTTACATTCGCCTTCCCTTTCCTCTCCCCACAACAAGCACCCTGTGAGGGAGGGGAGGCTGAGAAAGCCCCGAGATTACTGAAGAAGAAGAAGATTTGGTTCTTAGATGCCGCTTTTCCCTACCCGAAGGAGGCTCAAAGTGGCTTACAGTCACCTTCCCTTTCCTCTCCCCACAACAGACACCCTGTGAGGGAGGGGAGGCTGAGAGAGCCCTGATACTACTGAAGAAGAAGAAGAAGAAGAAGAAGAAGAAGAAGAAGAAGAAGAAGAAGAAGAAGAAGAAGAAGGAGAGTTGGTTCTTATATGCTGCTTTTCTCTACCTGAAGGAGCCTCAAAGCTAATCTCTCCCACTTCTGGCAGGACTGCCCCGCCTCCAGGCCACTCGCCCCGCGTCCTGCAATGTTGCTTAAATTGTCCCGCAGCGGCGCCCAGCCTGTCACGAGGCAAGGTGGGGCGAGGCAGGGCGGGGTGAGGTGGAGTGGGGAGAGGCGAGGTGGCACGAGGAGAGGCAGCGTGGGGTGAGGTGAGGCCCTATTGAGCTGGAGGCGGTTGAGCTGTGCAGTGGGCCAGCCCAGATGGGGCAGGCGCCCAGGCAGCTGCCTCGGCCCTGCCCCCAGCTTCGCAGGGCAGCCCAGATGGTGCTGGCCAGCATGAGAGCAAGTGGGAGTGGAGGGAACAGGAGGAGAGCACCCCCGCTGCCACCGCCAAGCAGGAACTGCCCCCTCTCATCACCGCCCCCCCCGCAACCACCAAGCAGGATCCATCCCCCCACCACCCCTGGTGTCCCGCCTTAGGTCCCTCACAATCTGCTCACCTTACTCAAAGCAGCTTATTTGCCTTTCCTTTCCTTCCCTTTCACCTTATCTTATATGCCGCTTTTCTCTACTTGAAGGAGACTCAAAGCGGCTTACAGTCGCCTTCCCTTTCCTCTCCCCACAACAGACACCCTGTGAGGGAGGGGAGGCTGAGAGAGCCCTGAGATTACTGAAGAAGAAGAAGAGTTGGCTCTTATATGCCGCTTTTGTCTACTTGAAGGAGACTCAAAGCGGCTTACAGTCGCCTTCCCTTTCCTCTCCCCACAACAGACACCCTGTGAGGTGGGTGAGGCTGAGAGAGCCCTGATATCACTGAAGAAGAAGAAGAGTTGGCTCTTATATGCCGCTTTTGTCTACCTGAAGGAGTCTCAAAGCGGCTTATAGTTGCCTTCCCTTCCTCTCCCCACAACAGACACCCTGTGAGGGAGGGGAGGCTGAGAGAGCCCTGAGATTCCTGCTCGGTCAGAACAGCTTTCTCAGGGCTATAAGGTCGCCCAGCTGGCTGCATGCAGGGGAGGAGCGGGGAATCCAACCCACATCACCAGATTAGAAGTCTGTGTTCCTAACCACTATACCAAACTGAACACTGTTTGGGTTCTTTCACCCAGCCAATTACAAATAAATTTATTGTGACCTTGTCCATCCCAGTTTTTACTAACTTTCTCACAAGAATATCGTGGGGGACCTTATCAAAGGCCTTGCTACAATCTCTCCTGTCCCCACTGTATTTCCAGCATCTGCTGAACTAGTCACTCTACCAAAAATGAAAGAAAGAAAGAAACCAAGAAAGAAACCAAGAAAGAAACCAAGAAAGAAAGGAAGAAAGGAAGAAAGAAAGGAAGGAAGGAAGGAAGGAAGGAAGGAAAGAAGGAAAGAAAGAAAGAAAGAAAGAAAGAAAGAAAGGAAGAAAGAAAGAAAGAAAGAAAGAAAGAAAGAAAGAAAGAAAGAAAGAAAGAAAGAAAGAAAGAAAGAAAGAAAGAAAGAAAGAAAGAAAGACTAGAGAGGGAAGGGATGCCCAGTCTTCCCCCCCCCCCCGTCCTGTCTGTGGGGAGGCGAAGGTGTCAGGCCCATTGATCTTTTCCTCTGGGTGGAGAAAAGCGAGTGGGGGGGACGATTTCCTCATCAGGAAGACCCCCGAGCAGCATGGGCAGAAGGCCTAGTACGGCTGAGAAATGTCATCACAGAGATAAGACTTAACACTGTCCTACATGGAGGCCTCGTTTTCACGGCCGCTGTGCCCATCTTAGTGCTCTGGTCGCTTAACAGCCTCTTTGCTTTGTCTGTCTCCAACCATCCTGGGAACCATTGAAGCAACGGATCGATCGCTTTGCCTCGAATATCCACGCCGGCAGGGCACCCTAAGGATTAAGCACTCTTCCCCTCACCCCGCTGCTCTGATTCCTTCCGCCGTCCTGCCACATGAAGCAAAACCCTCCCTGCTCATTCTGTGCGCTGGCAGAGGCAGCCTCTGCCCCCTGCGATTCCCAAGGCAGGGCTGCGAAGGGCCACAGCTCTGGGGCCCAGAGGGGTTATTATGGGACAAGGAAAGTCTCCAGGACCTGCTCTGCTGGGGGTCAGAGAGCCACCTGGCAGCTCCTGCCTCTAGTCCTGGGAGCCATTCGCTGGGGAGTTCGCCCACACGGCTGCCCTTGAAACCCTCCGTGGGCCAGGTGTGGGGGGCTGGCAGGGAACCTAGCTGGCAGGCTGGTAAGAGTGCAGGCCTTGGCTCATTCCCCCAGGTGGGCTCCAGGGCTGAAGAAGCCCTGGTTCTGGCAGAGGCCAGGTGCCCCTCTCTGGGCCAGGGACCACCAGTCAGTTGGAGTTCACAAAGTAACAATCTCTTCGGGGGGGGGGGGATGTACACAAAGAGGTGGTTCCTCAGGTAGGCTGGGCCACACCACGTAAGGCCTTGAAGGCTAAATTCAGCCCCTTAAACCTGATCTGGAACTTAATCAGCAACCAGTGCAGCTGCTGGAGAACAGGTCAGATACGGGCTCTCCACTGGGTCCCTGTGAGGACACGGGCAGCTGCGTTCTGCACCGGCTGCTGTTCCCGAGTCAGGGATAAGGGAAGTCCCACCAAGAACACGTGACAGTCACCTGGCCTGGAAGGGACCGCTGTGTGGGTCACTGTGGCTTGGAGAGACAAGATTCTGCCTGCCAAAAGCTCACAAAAGCCTCACGCTTAAAGCCAATTGACTACTATTTGAGAGCCCTTCTGTGACGGGGGTGAGAGACCAAATTCCCCTAAACAACCGAGCGGGGCGTGGTCCGCGGATGCAACGGAGCTGTGAAGAAGCCCCGCTTGATCGCATCCTGTAAGATGTTCTTGCTCCTGGCTCACTCCTGCTGCCTCAGCTCCCGCTGCTTCCCTTTCGGCTCCCCAGCATCCCAGGAGGCTGACTTGAGAGGAGGGCAGGGAGGGCACTGATCCCTGCGGTCAACTAGGTCAGCGGGGCTCAACCGGTTCTTCACCGCGAACCCAACTCTGGCTGCGGCTGGTGCGATGGCGGCAGCCTGCTGGCAGGTGGCGCGTGCATGCGTGCGCATGTGCACAATGATTGATGCGCACCCATTGCTATCCCTTCGTCCACCTCCACTGGCTGCCGGCAGCCGCCTCCACCCGCCACCGCTGCACGCCTCTCGCTGCTGCCTCCACCGCTGCTGCCTGCCGCCACCTCCGCTGCTCGCTGCCCGCCCCCCCCCCCACGCTCAGGGCCACCGCCCACCCCCTGCTGCTGACGCTGCGGCAGGCAACCTGGCGACCCCAGGGTTATAATCAATATCTGTGACACAAGGCAGAAGTACCATTTCAGAGACCTCCCACAGGGTTCAGCACCTGGGCCTGGAATGGTATTCTGACAGGAAATATGGGTGCAGGGGCAATGTTTTGTAGAAACCTATTTTAAGAAATGACTGTATTAATCTTGCAGTAGAATCATAGAATAATAGAGTTGTTAGGGACCTCCTGGGTCATCTAGTCCAACCCCCTGCACCGTGCAGGGCACACACCCCAATCGCTCATCCACTGTGACCTGCCACCCCCTTGAGCCTTCCCAGAATCAGCCTCTCCAGCCTCTGCTTAAAAATCTCCAAAGATGGAGAACCCGCCACCTCCCGAGGAAGCCTGTTCCACTAAGAAGGGTTCTAGTAATTGCTACGCTTGACTACTGAAGAATGGGTGGGGTCAGGGCTGCATTTGGGACCTATAAGAATTTTTATCTTCTTTATACACATATTTTTTTCTAGATTTGATCCTGTTATATGTGAGCTATTGCATTCCTGGGCCCATCAACAGCTTCTAGCCATGATGACTCCATAGAACCTGGGCGTTCAGAGCCAGTCTCTCTCCCTCGGGGGTTACAGCCCGGCAGCCCAGGCGGGTCCTCTGCTGCACCTCTGCAAGGGGCAGATCGACGGGGAGGGGGTGGCAGAATGAGCTGGACCTAGAGTTGCCAGCCCCAGCTTGGAAAACTCCCAGAGATTTGGGGGTGAAGCCTGGGAAAGGCAGCGTTCAGAAAGGGAAGGGACCTTGTATGGCAGGGGTGGGCAAACTGTGGCCCTCCAGAGGTCCATGGACTACAATTACCATGAACTCCTGCCAGCGAATGCTGGCAAGGGCTCATGGTAAGTGTAGTCCATGGACCTCTGGAGGGCCACAGTTTGCCCACCCCTGTTGTAAGGTATCATGCCCCCCAGGTCTGCCTTCTGCAGCAGCCGTTTTCTCCAGAAAAACAGATCTCTGTGTTCTGGACATCAGCTGTCATCCCAGCAGATCTCCGGTTAATTGTTAAAACTGCTCCCTTGCCAGGGGCCTCGACGGGAAGCTGCTTGGAGCTGTAGATCCCTCAGTACGGCTGCAGTATTCTTGCGGGGCCTGTGCTGAAGGGGGCGAGTTCTAGAGTTACCCTGCGTGGCGAACAGGGAGGGGCAGGCATGAGCTCTGGAGCCTTCCTCGTCCCCTCCTGAAGTCACGCCTGTGTGAGTCTATTGATCCCTCCCAACGCAAGCCCCCCCCACGCCCTCCCCTCCCCTCCCCCCCCACATGCCAGCCCCAGGAAGCAGGGGTGGGAGGGCAGGCAAAGGAATGGAAGTGGAAAGCTATAAATTATTTGTGACAGGAAAGCAATAGTGCCGGAGAGCTGAGCACAAGTCCCGTGTCACTATTAGATTCCTCTTAGCTTGATGACACTCTAAGAGGGGTTAAGCGTCTGGTGAAATCCTCTACCTGGCAGGGCAGGGCCGGCTGGGAGCTGCACGGCCAAGGGGGGGGGGGAGCGACATCAATTCTGCAGACCAATAATATCCCCCTCATTGATCACAGCCCAAAGTTCAGAAATCTCATTACAGCCAGGCAGACCTGGAACTTTTCAGAAATCAATAGAGTGATATAATGTATGTATACTTAGTATAAATGTATCTATTCATCAGTCCATCCACCTGAAATCTGCCTAAGGGGCCCTGAACGGAACGCGTCCAGCTCTATTGTAATGCCCTCCCTGTAATGAATTGCATCTGAAATCTCCCCGGCAGCCCTGGGTGATATTTCCCACGCTTCCCTCTCATTTCCCACGCTTCCCCAGCACCCAGGCCCTCCCGAGCACAGCGTCACTCCTGCTGGGCTGGCAGCACACCTGAGCCGTTCCCCGCCCGGACATCCGGGACCAGGCTCCTGCATGCCCTTTCCGAATCCTTCTGTGCCCAGAGGCAGAATGCCCGGGAGGGGGGGGGGAGAGCGCCTCCCTGCCCTACGAGTGAATGTTTGGGTTGGCCATGGGTTGGGAAACGAATTCTGGGCTTAGTCCACCCACATATGGCATCCTTCTTAGTCTATCTATATGCGGCTAAGTGCCACCACTTGTCCCCATGCAGATAAACAAAACCACGCAATGGGGCCACCTACGACGGGGGCACAGGAAGACCCGGTGGTCATGCAAATGTTTAAATTTAAAAAGGGAATAAAAAAGAAAACAACCTCAAAAATTGTACCACTGCACTGGAGCAGAGAGAGAGAGCACATTTGGACAGCCTGCTGAACACACATGAATCTTCCTCCCACTAATTCATTCATCGTTTCCTACTCAGAAGGACGAGGTCTCTGGACATCTTTTGCATTGCCGACCCCCTGGCCCTTTTAACTGGCAATACCAAGGACTAAGCCAGGGCCCTGCTGCATGCCAAGGAGATGCTGAACCGTAGCCCCAACCCAGACAGGGTGGGCATGGCGTGCCACGTGAACATGTGCTGACATTGACTGCCATGAGAAGGGGAGGCGACCCACCCTGTCCCAGGAACGCCCCCTCAGCTGGCTGGTGCTGACCCAGGGCTCGGCTCAGACCCAGCCAGCAGTGCTGCAGGCCCAGGTGGGGTTCTGCTCTCCCCTTGTGCTGCTGAGAGGCAGGACTGAGCCAAGCCCATAAAGAGCACCAGTGTCCTCCCTCCTCAGGGTGCCCTCAGCAGTCTTAAGGGTGGCTTGGCCAGGGAGCTCTCTCTGCCTGCCTGCCTGCCTGCCTGCCTGCCTGCCTGCCTGCCTGCCTGCCTGCCTGCCTGCCTGCCTGCCTGCCTGCATCCCCATGGGCTGGAAAGTTGAACAACACAGGCTGGCCAGCAACACCTGAGAGTCCTTCGGCTGAGGACTGGTGCCCTGGAGTGGCTTTGGAAGGACCCCAATTCAAGGGCTTTGGCACAGCCCTTCACAGACTGTGGTTACAAAAAACATAGAATCCTAGAGTGGGAAGGGGCCACAAAGGCCATCCAGTCCCACTCCCGCTCAGTGCAGGATCAGCCTCAAGCATCCAGGAGAAGGATCTGTCCAGCCACTGAGGGGGACCTCCCAGCCTCCTTAGGCAGCCCATTCCACTGCTGAAATACTCTGACCGTGGAAATTTTCCCCAGTACCATTTTCCACATAGTTTAAAGCCATTACTGCGGGTCCTGTCCTCTGCTGCCCACAGGAATCGCTCCCTGACCTCCTCTAAGTGGCAACCTTTCAAATATTTAAGAAGAGCAATCCTGTCCCCCCTCCTCTTCTCTAGGGTGAACATTCCCAAGCCCCTCAGCCTTTCCTCCTGGGGCTTGGTCCCCACGCTCCGGATCCTCCTCTGAACCCTCTCCATTGTGTCCACATCCTTTTTGAAGTGAGACCTCAAGAACTGCACACAGAATTACAAGCGGGGTCTGACCAGTGCCGTATGCAGCAGGACTATGAGATTGTGTGATTTTGATGTGAGGCCCCTGTTGATACAGCCCAAGACTGCACTTGCCTTCTTGACCACCACATCACACGGTCTGGTCATCCACAAGTGCCCCCAAGGTCTCGTTCACACACAGTGTTACCTAGAAGCGTATCCCCCATCCAGTAGGCATGCTTTTCATTTTTCTGACCCAGATGCAGAACTTTACACTTATCTTTATTAAATGGCATCTTGTTCTCATTTCCCCCTTTTTCCAGCTTATTCAGATCTCATTGAACTCTCTATCTTCTGGCATGTTCGTTATTCCCAATATTAATGAGAAGTCCCCCTAGCCCCTCATCCAGATCACGGATAAAAATGTTGAAAAGTACCAGACCCAGGGCCAAGCTCTGTGGAACCCCACTGCTCACCTCCCTTCAATTTTATTGTTATTATTATTCATTTGATTTATAGCCTGCCACTCCCAGCCAAGCTGGCTCAGTATTTAAATGAAGCACCATTGGCAACCCATTCCCTGTCCACCAAACCATCTGAAAACCCAGTCTGCAGTCCTAGTTGACCCATCAGATCATCCTGGGGAACCTTCTCAAAAGCCTTTCTGAAATCCAGGTAAGCAACATCCACTGAGTTTCCACAATCTAATTAGCCCATAACTCGGTCAAAGAAGAAAACCAAGTTAGTCTGACAGGACCTGTTGGAGACAAATCTGTGCTGACTTCCCCAGATCAACAAATTGTTCTCCAGATGTTTGCAGATTTCCCCCTTTACTATCTGCTCCATTATCTTCCCTGCAATGGAGATCAGACTCACTGGCCTGTAGCTTCCCGGGTTCTCTCTCCTCCCTTTTTTGAAGATTGGGATAACGTTCACTCTCCTCCAATTTTCTGGCATCTCTCCTGTCCTCTAAGAGGTCCTGAGGATGATGGACAAGGGTTCTGCGAGTTCTCCAGAAAGTCCTTTGAGCGCTCTTGGGTGCTCGAGGCATTCCAGGAGGAGCTGTTTATGGAATTCTCCACAACAGTCTCCAGTTGGCTGTGATGGTATTCAGGCTAGAAACTCTATAGGCCAGATTGTCCTTCTAGACCAATGGTTCTCAGCCTGGGGCAACCCCTTTGGGGGTCAAATGACCCTTTCACAGGTGTCGCGGCAGGGCAAGCAGCTTGGCTGGGGAGGGGGGGCACCAGCCTTGCGGGGTAGACTGAGATACAGTGTTCATCTGTCTGGAGCAGCGGAAAAGAGAGAGATGGGCATTGTGGGACAAGAGGCAGAGCTGAACTGAGAAATCCTGGGGGGGGGGGAACCAATTCATATACCATCATGAACCATGGATCTTCACACCATTGGTCAGTTTCGGTTTAATTTCTGTAAAGGAACATTTGTATAGTTTTATGGTTGGGCATCACCACAACATGAGGAACTGGATTAAAGGGTCGTGGAATTAGGAAAGTTGAGAACCACTGGCCTAGACTCAAGTGTCCAGTTGAAAACAGTTTGAAATTTGAGGAAAGGGCTTACCTGACAGGAAATTCGAGTGAAGGAGAGCATATCTACAGTGGAAAGCATCTGGGTGAAAATAAGCGAGGGGAAAACAAACAGTGTGGTGGTTGGTGTCTGCTACCGACCGCCTGACCAACGAGAGGATGTGGATGCTGCACTTTGTGAGCAGCTTGAGAAAATATCCAAACGGCAGGACCTTGTCATCATGGGTGACTTCAATTTCCCAGATGTGTGCTGGGAAACAAACTCTGAGAAGCGTCCTCAGTCATGCAAGTTTCTGACCTGCCTGGCTGATAATTTCATTTATCAAATGGTAGATGAACCCACAAGAGGTTCAGCCATACTGGACTTAATAATGACCAACAGGCAAGAGTTGGTGGATGAGGTGAAGGAGGTGGGGACCCTAGGGGGAAGTGACCATGTCCTCATAGAATTCCTTTTGAGATGGGGAGCCAAGGAAGCTTGTAGCCAGACGCGGATGTTGGATTTTCGTAGGGCAAACTTTAATAAACTCAGAGACATGATGAGTGTCATACCATGGACGAGAATGCTGGAAGGGAAGGGAGCATGTGAAGGGTGGGCGCTACTCAAACAAGAGCTATTGCATGCTCAATCAATGACTATTCCAGAAATACGAAAACACTGCAGGAGCTCTAAGAAGCCTATTTGGATGAACAGAGAACTTCAAGAGGAACTAAGAAAGAAAAGGAAAATGTTCAGGAAATGGAGGGAAGGACAGAGCTCTAAAGAAGAGTACCTACAGGTTACTAGGCACTGTAGATCAATCATCAGAAAGGCCAAAGCTGAGAGTGAGCTAAGATTGGCCAGGGAAGCCCATTGTAACAAGAAAAGATTTTTCAGTTACGTGAGGATCAAACGTAAAGTAAAGGAGGCAATAGGCCCGCTGTTGGGTGCGGATGGACAAACTCTAACGGAAGATGCAGAGAAAGCAGAAAGGCTTAGTGCCTATTTTACATCTGTTTTTTCCCACAGGTCAAAGTGTTTAGGCACATCTAGAGATGGCTGTAGCCAAAGGATAGTGTCTGGGTGGCAGGTTAACATGGATAGAGAGGTGGTCGAGAGGCATTCAGCTGCACTGGATGAGTTCAAATCCCCTGGTCCAGATGAAATGCACCCGAGAGTACTCAAAGAACTTTCCAGAGAACTTGCACAGCCCTTGTCCATCATCTTCGGAACCTCTTTAAGGACTGGAGATGTCCCGGAGGACTGGAAAAGAGCAAACGTTATTCCGATCTTCAAAAAAGGGAGGAAGGATGACCCGGGAAACTACAGACCAGTGAGTCTGACCTCTGTTGTGGGGAAGATAATGGAGCAGATATTAAAGGGAGCGATCTGCAAACATCTGGAGGACAATTTGGTGATCCAAGGAAGTCAGCATGGATTTGTCTCCAACAGGTCCTGCCAGACCAACCTAGTTTCCTTTTTTGACCAAGTAACAGGTTTGCTGGATCGGGGAAATTTGGTTGATGTCATTTACTTGGATTTTAGTAAAGCTTTTGACAAGGTTCCCCATGATGTTCTGATGGATAAGTTGAAGGACTGCAATCTGGATTTTCAGATCGTTAGGTGGATAGGGAATTGGTTAGAGAACCGCACTCAAAGAGTTGTTGTCAATGGTGTTTCATCAGACTGGAGAGAGGTGAGTAGCGGGGTACCTCAGGGTTCGGTGCTCGGCCCGGTACTTTTTAACATATTTATTAATGATCTAGATGAGGGGGTGGAGGGACTACTCATCAAGTTTGCAGATGACACCAAATTGGGAGGACTGGCAAATACTGCGGAAGATAGAGACAGAGTTCAACGAGATCTGAACACAATGGAAAAATGGGCAAATGAGAACAAGATGCAATTTAATAAAGATAAGTGTAAAGTTCTGCATCTGGGTCAGAAAAATGAAAAGCATGCCTACTGGATGGGGGATACGCTTCTAGGTAGCACTGTGTGTGAACGAGACCTTGGGGTACTTGTGGATTGTAAACTAAACATGAGCAGGCAGTGTGATGCAGCGGTAAAAAAGGCAAATGCCATTTTGGGCTGTATCAACAGAGGCATCACATCAAAATCACAAGATGTCATAGTCCCATTGTATACGGCACTGGTCAGACCACACCTGGAGTACTGTGTGCAGTTCTGGAGGCCTCACTTCAAGAAGGACATCGATAAAATTGAAAGGGTACAGAGGAGAGCGACGAAGATGATCTGGACCCAAGGGACCAAGCCCTATGAAGATAGGTTGAGGGACTTGGGAATGTTCAGCCTGGAGAAAAGGAGGTTGAGAGGGGACATGATAGCCCTCTTTAAGTATTTGAAAGGTTGTCACTTGGAGGAGGGCAGGATGCTGTTTCTGCTGGCTGCAGAGGAAAGGACACGCAGTAATGGGTTTAAACTTCAAGTACAACGATATAGGCTAGATATCAGGAAAAAGTTTTTCTCAGTCAGAGTCGTTCAGCAGTGGAATAGGCTGCCTAAGGAGGTGGTGAGCGCCCCCTCACTGGAAGTCTTCAAGCAAAGGTTGGATACACACTTTTCTTGGATGCTTTAGGATGCTTAGGGCTAATCCTGCGTTGAGCAGGGGGTTGGACTAGATGGCCTGTATGGCCCCTTCCAACTCTATGATTCTATGATTCTATGATGTCCCTTGATAAAGCCATGCAGCAAACTACCCTGGGATTGATTAAGAATTCTGTTTATTACAGTATTTATTGAAGACTCCCTGGACTTCTTCATCAGGCAAATCTGTACGGTTTGAAATGATTCAGCCACTCAGATTACAGTTGCCACCCTCCAGGTGATGCCTGGAGGTCTCCTGCAATGATAAGTACAGACTACCAAGGTCAGTTCCCCCGGAGTAATTGCCTGATTTGGAAGGGGGGGACTTAGAACACGCTGAGTTTTCTGCCCTCCTCAAAATCTCCAGGATTCCCCCAACGTGGCTAACAACCCCACATCTCTTTTGGACCCCCTCCATTCCAACGTCCTCTTTGTCCATGGGAGTACTTGGCTTTGATGCATGTTGGAAATGTAGTCTCCAAGTGGATTTCCCATGGCTCATCCAAAGGTACCATCGCCAAGCAACCCCGTGGAGATAAAAGAGGTTGCCACGTCTGCCGTTGCTTGGGTGCCACCTTCCCTTGTCTCTAGAAACCAACAGCCTGCCAGCAACAGCACAAAACACCCCCCCCCCACACACACACACACAATAACCCCCACTTTCCCCCTAGAATTCTGCATGGTGCAACTTGCAGAAGCAGAGAAATGTTCTCTGACCTGTTTATTGGAGGGACAGCCTTGTCAGAGAGAGAAGCGCCGGGAGGGAGTCTGAGGCACAGAGCCCGTGCAAAGAAAGGCCAGCAGGAGGTACCAGCCAAGCAGAGCTCCCTGCAGGGCCTTCCCCCAGTAAGGTGTCCCTTCCTAGCCCCGAGCAAGTAAAGGGAGAAGGGGCAGCGGGGCGGATGGGGCAGCCTGCTCTCATCCTGTTGCCGTGCCGTGCCCCATGTACTTCGGGTGCTGCCGGCACGCTGCCACACACACGGCCTTAGAGCATGGCACGTACAAACCCCCCACAGATGCAGACGGTCGGAAGGCTTGTCCGCCTTGGTCATGTCCTCAGCAGGATCTGGGGAGAGCGGGGGGGGGGGGAGGCCAGCAGACGTGAGGCGCAAGGAAGTGCTGGTCGACTTGGCCTGCCTGCACAACACCCCAGGGCTGCTTCTCTGGCCCTTGGGCCAAGGGCTGCCCTGGAGCAGGTTGGCCTCTCGCAGCCAGTGAGGTCTGGTCTGGTCAGCCTGGTTTGCGCCTTCCAGAGCCGGTGGCTGCAGAGGGGCCGAGGCTGCTGCCTGCTTCTTCCCTTCCCTGATTTGCCTTGCAGAGAGCCCCGTCCTCCTGGGGCCTGTGTTTCCTGTAGCTGGGAGAGCCCATCTGTATGGGGGGGGTCCCTTCACAAGGGTGAGGAAGAATTACGACAGGCACATGAATGTGCCACGGATCCCATTGATTTTTCAGACTCCAGCTTGTCTTCCATCTCCTCCTGTTCCTTATCCTGGGGGCATGGCAACAAGCCCCTATTTTAAATAACTTTGCTTCCCCCCCCCCTCCAAAAAAAAAAAGTGTCAATATTTTATTTGGATTTTTAACTTCACTCCATAACAGTTGTTTGACCTCCTGACTCATACGAGTCACATAAATTCTGAGACTTTATTCAGGAGCCCTGTTCGTGCTATTGAATAAGCAATTTGGAAGGATGAATTAATGACTTGTGCTCTTGCCGGAAAGTCCCTGAAGAAATATTAAAATTGCTTGCAGACTGAATCGATACTCACTGAACACCCAGCATGAGGACTTGGAGGCGGTGTTTTAATGGTACAAAAAACCAGAAGGCCTTGGGAGAAGGGGGGGGGGATTTCTGAGTGCCCCACAAACATTGACACGCTGCAGACCCCTCCCTCCGTTCCTTCGACAACAGCAGGCCCACCCTCCGGATGCTCCAAGGCTGGAGGACGGGGCCAGAGCTGAAGCCAGCCTCCAGAGACGGCTCTTTGCTCGCCTGGGGACCTGGCCCACCCCAGAGAGGCCTTCACTTCCCTGGCTGCAGACCAGCCTCTGGAGCAGGGGTAGTCAAACTACGGCCCTCCAGATGTCCATGGACTACAATTCCCAGAAGCCCCTGCCAGCATTCGCTGGCAGGGGCTCCTGGGAATTGTAGTCCATGGACATCTGGAGGGCCGCAGTTTGACTACCCCTGCTCTGGAGGATTCAGCGGGAGGCCGGGCTAAAGAGAGGGCCAGGCCTTCCAGCCCAGCCGGCACATCACACAGGCTTGCGCATGCTGCACAGCAGTGGAGAGAGAGACTGCTTAAGATCCCTGCGTGGACCTTCGGGGGTCCTGGATCACATCCAGCCACCCCTTTGCCTGGACTGCCTTTTCCAGGGTCTCTTCTCGTCAGGTGACCAAAGGGCAGCAGTGTTGGGAGGCAGCAGAGAGCCAGCAGGGTGCAGGGTGCAGGGTGCAGGTGGGGGGGGGGAGGGCAGCAGCCTCTTGCCGCTTGCTGCAGGGAGCCTTGGTAGCTGGACCCAGCCGCCAGGAGCACAAGCCGAGGAGGGGAAGCAGGTGATAGCTGGAGGGGATCCGAACCCGCCTCCTCCTCCCTGAATTGCTCCAGGTGGGGTCGGCCAGGGGACACAGGAAAGAGGGTCCGTGTGATACAAGATGGCCAGCATCATGCGCTTCCCTCTCAGTGGTACTCCCAAGGCTTCATTCCAGACCTGGGGAGGCCGGCTGCCAACCACTGGATGGAGCTTGGCTGGGGGATTCCTAGGGATGGGTGGGGGCACCAGGAGAGGAGAGGGCTCGGGGGATAGGAGGACCCCAGCATCTGCCCTCCACAGCAGGGGAACAGACCTCTGTTGTCTGAAGGTCCACCATAATTCTGGGAGATCTCCAGGCCCCCTGCCTGGAGCTTGGCAACTCTTGGCTGGCCTGGCAGGCCACATGGAAGCCGCAACAAGGGCCAGCTGATGCCAGGGCCTCATAGCGGAGGCAGCCCTCAGGTGGGAGCTCCCTGTCCGGGAAGCCGAGGCATCCCCTTCCCGTCTCCAGCCACACGGTGATATGCAAAGGGGGGAGGTCCCTGCCTGGCCGGAGAAGCCTGTGGCACAGGGAAGGGGGGCCCCATGGCCTCCTTCTGGGGTTGCTGTGGGGATCCACCCACGTGCTCTGCCCAGAGGTCCTGCCTGGGTGCAGCCGCCGAGTCCCCATCCCGAGGTCAGCCAGCAGACAAAGGCCCTCTCTGCCCAGGGGGACGGCCTCCCGTTCGAGCCTCTCCCCGTCAACCCCCACTTCTGCCATGTGCTCCTTTCTGTGCTGAGGCCCACGGCTGCTCTTTTGTGCTCCAGCCTCATTGATCCTATCAATATTATTTTGTAGTTCTGTCTCCAGCATTGACCGAGCAGCCAGTCCCAGGGCTGAGCCTATTGAGTGATGATGGCACACCTTGGGCCGGCTGATTTGCGGCTCCTGGGCTCACAGCGGGGATCGGGCTCTTCCAGGGAGTAGAGGGACTCCAACGCAGCCGCCTTTGCCTCCCCACTCGGGGGAGGCTGCACATTGCCGGGCATCAATCCGTGAACATCCAAAGGTCACTTGACCGGCTCACGTTCCTGCGGGTGGGTCGGCTTCCGTTTATGCTCTGCCACTGGCACGTTCGCGTCTCTGTGCCGGTGGGGATAACCAGAGGAAAATGGGCAGGAGCTAACAGTCGATGTCTCAACACTTGTTGTGACGCTGACTGTAAAGTCTCCTGCATACTTTTCCAGGAGGCTCTCTGGATCCCAAATGCTGCTGCAGCCTCCCTGCCCTCCTCTTCAAAGGCTTCAAGGGAGCCATTACGTGCCCTCTCAGCCTCCTCTCCTCTCCTCCAGGCTGAACATTCCCAAGCCCCTCAGCCTTTCCTCGTAGGGCTTGGTCCGCAGGTCCCGGGTCCTCCTCGCTGTCCTCTGTACCGCTCCATTGTGTGTGTCCTTTTTGAAGCCAAGCCTCCAGAATGGCTTCGCACATGCAGGGGGTGTGATGCCACAGGGTTTACCCTCTGACATGGACATTTTCTCCAGGGGAACTGATCTCCGTGGCTGCAATTTTGGAGAAACTCCAGGCTCCACCTGGAGAATGGAAAATCTAGAGTTCCTTCAAATCAGAATTCAGTAAACAAAACAGAACAACTAACAAAGCTGCTGGAATGAATCGCCTTAGTCTTAAGGTCTGAGTCCAAAGGAGTGCACACAAAGAAGCTTGAGGAAAACTTTGTTGGCCTTAAAGGTTCCCCTGGATTCAAACTTTGTTCTAGACAACATAATCCTGCCTGTTATAATGCCCCCGACCCCCCCCCCCCGGTGGGAGGCTTGAGCCATGTGACTGCACCTTCCAAAAAAGAGGGTCTTTTCAGGAAGCACATGGCAGCCCCTGGTGCATCTCTAGGGGTGCTGGAGATGGCCAAAGCCAGCAAAAAGATGCTACGTGAGTGAGGCCTAAATGAAATGGCACAGAACAGCCAGGATTGTGTGGCCACAACTTCCCTTTGGAACTATCAAATGAAGGGAGGGGCCCTCAAATTTCACATCAACAGGCATCATGGGGAGGGGGGGCCTAATCTTTCCCCTCCCCACCTTATCTCCCTAGCTCTACTGCCTCCGTTTGGCTTACCTTGGTCTCAGACCAGGCCGAGAAAGACGGGGTTCAAGCCACGGGCTATAGACAGGTGGGGTGGGACTGGATCCCTTCACCCACATCCCCTGCTGGAGCTGAACATTCGGTACCCCACCCCTCCCACCTGTCAGACCCCCATCAACTTTCTCCATTAACAGATTATTGAGGTAGCTATACACAGTTCGTTGAAACTTATTTGATAGGGAATATACTGATCAAGGCAGGTTTCCCCCATCCCCACGGAAAGGCAGGCAAACGTCCTGTGGGCAGAGGTCCATGACATCA
Source organism: Paroedura picta (assembly GCF_049243985.1). Classification (NCBI taxonomy): domain Eukaryota; kingdom Metazoa; phylum Chordata; class Lepidosauria; order Squamata; family Gekkonidae; genus Paroedura; species Paroedura picta. Next base: position 103,623,031 of record NC_135376.1, on the reverse strand, counting down.
TTCCGCCACGCCTGAGTCAAGGCCAGCCTCCTGGATGACATCACACCCCCTCCCCCACTGTCCCTTCCCTCCCATCAGCACAAACCAGCTATAAAAAAGATTTACATTCAGTTGACTTTGAGGCCTGATCCCCACTGAGAAATGACAATACACAGAATTGACAGCTGACAAGGTGACCCCCCCTCCCCTTGACAAATGGAAATATCAAATCATAGAATCATAGAATTGCAAGGGAACTCAAAGGTCATCTAGTCCAACCCTCCTGCACAATAAAGGAACTCACAACTACCTGCCCACCCACCGTGACCGCAATTTCATGCCCAAGTAACCCCCCCGTACACACACCAAAGAATCTCCAGCATCCAGCCTGGCGTAGAGGAAATTCACCTACAGTCCCGCAGCAGTGATCAGCAATTCCCTTGGTCTGGCAGGAAGGGCCACAAGAGTCAAACCCTGGCACCTCCCTTCCTGCCCACCCACCCACTCACCCTCTGCCCAACTTCATAAACTCGGCATTTCTGTCGATAGATGACTATCGAGCCTCTGCCTCCAAAGAAGGAGAACCCACCACCTCCCGAGGAAGCCTGTTCCACTGAGGGACCGCTCTGACTGTCAGGATCTCCTTCCGGAGGTTTAGCCGAAAATTCTTTGCTCCACCTTCACTCTGGCAGCCCTTCAAGCCTTTGGGGGTGGTCCTCAGATCCCCTCCCAGTCGCCTCCTCTCCAGGCTGAGCAGACCAGGCTCCCTCCGCCTTTCCTCACAGGACTTGGGCTCCAAACCATCACATCTTCACCATAAACTGTATTCTCGTACCCGGCACCCCCTGGTGCCTCAGGGCAAGTAACAACAGCGATTAAAACAGCCATCATCAGCTTGATATAAAAACGCATCCAGTCAGTCAAGCATATCCATATCCTCCGTCCCTTCAGTTGAACTTGGGGGGGGGGGCACGGACGTTCCAGAACATTCTTGGGGGGGGGGGCAAATCTCCCTTCTAACCTACCAGTGAGGGCAGCACTAACTATTTGTTTGTTTGTTTGTTTATAACCCGCCACTCTCAACAATGTTGTCTTGTGGCAGCTTACAATATAGGACCAGAATACCGAATACCAACAGAACACCCCCTAAAACATTAAAACCAACCCATAGGCCTGGTGGAGCCGCTCTGTCCCGCAGGGCCCCGATCCCCTTTGGCAGAGTGTTTCACCAGGCCAGGGATCCTGGGCAGGCCTTGGTCTGAGGACCTCAGCACCCTCCTCTGGGGTGTGTTGCAGGAGCCGGTCCCAGACCTGGGAGGACAACACTCACAACTACAACGATCGGATTGAGGGGTACAACTTATTTAAAGTGGACAGACAGATAAAGAGTGGGGGGGGGAGTAGCACTATATGGTAAGAATGGATATACTTGTGAGGAAACACATAAGAGTTCAGTTGAAATAAATGGAGTAGGAAATAATAGTGGTTTTATGGTGGGGTCTGCTGTAGACTGCCAGGCCAGGCGGAGGACTTGGGTGAGATGCTCCGAGACCACATTACAAAGTTCTCAGAGAGACAGGACCTAGTGGTCCTGGGAGATTTCAATAAATTCTTCACTTCTCTTGCTGACAATTTCATTCCCCAAAAAGTGGAAGGGGCAACCAGGGGCCCCGGTGTTTTAGACTTGATTCTCACCAATAGGGAAGAACTGGTTGACAAGGTAAAAGTGGTGGGCGTGCTTGGGAGTCGTGACCAGGTGATTTTGGAATTTATGATCTTGAGAAAGGGAAAAGCTGTACATAGCCACACATGTAGGCTGGACTTCAAGAGAACAAATTTAAACAAACTTGGGTTTGTTTATGTTGGGCACAATCACAAACAATTCCCTTGAGCAGGAAAACTGGGAGGAACCTGAGGAAACCAGGGTGGCTCCATACACAGCTTTCAAAAGAACTGAGTATTAAAAAAAGTCATTCAGGTAATGGAAGGAGGACCTTATAACCAAGGAGGTATATAAGCCAATAACCAAGGCTTGTAGGGAGAGTGTTAGAAAAGCTAAAGGTCAGTATGAGCTTAGACAAGAAATGCTAAAAGCAACAAGAAAGGGTCCTTTAGTTATATTCAAAGTAAGAAAAAGAATAGGGACATGGTAGGATCATTTAGGGGACCAGAAAGGGACACTGTAACAGGTGATGAAGAGAGGTTGAGCCGAAATACTCCTCGTCATGGCAACGATCCTTTTGCCTGCCCTCCCTCCCTCCCTCCTAGCACTCTCCCACGGTGACCTTGGACATGTGCCTTGCTGGCCCAGCTTCTGCTCCCCCCCCCCCCGCCCTGAGGGGTGGCAACCTCCCCGAGAGGACTTGGGCAAACACCGAGGAGGGTGGCTTCAAAATAATTGGAGGCTGTTAAATGGAGGAGCCGGGCAGATCACGCGGGCGGGAGACATCAATCCCCTAGTATTTGCATTTTAATTTTCCACATAAACAAAGGCCCAGAGCCTGCCTGCTTCGGCGGAATTGGCGGCCAGAATTTAATTAGAAATGAAAAGTTTATAGGGTCCTCTTTAATGCGATTAATGCACAGTTAACATTTATCACATACATATGCAAGAATCGCCTTTTCTAAGCAGTCACAGGCCATGAACTGAGTTTCTTTTCAATGTTTTAAGAACTTGGGAGTTAGTCAGGGTGGGGGAGAGAGACAGGTCCCCAAAGAAGAATGGATTTTTATACTCCACTGTGCACTGTCCAAGAGAGTCTCCAAGCGGCTTCCAATTGCCTTCCCTTTCCTCTCCCCACCACAGACACCTTGTGAGGTAGGTGAGACTGAGAGAGCCCTGAGATTACTGAAGAAGAAGAAGAGTTGGTGCTTATATGCCGCTTTTCTCTCCCGAAGTATTCTCAAAACAGCTTCCAATCGCCTCCCCGTTCCCCTCTCCACAACAGACACCCTATGAGGGTGGTGGGGCTGAGAGAGCTCTGGGAGAACTGAAACTGGCTGGAGGTCACCCAGCTGCATGTGGAGGAGGACTGGGGACTCAGACCCGGTTCCCCAGGCTAAAGGCTGCTGCTCTTAACCACTGCACCATGCTGGCATTCAAAATAATGCTCTTGCCAGTTTTTTGGCCAAGTGCAGGAGACCAAAGGCTTTTAACCACCAAAGCAAAGCTCATGGCTATGGTTGCCAGCCTCCAGGAGGGACCCAGAGTTCTCTTGAAATTACAATGGATATCCAGACTACCAAAGCCCGTCCCCCTCTGGGGACATAGCCTCACATCCCTTTCCCCTCCCCTCCCCAAACTCAACCCTCGCCAGGCGCTGCTCACAAGTTGTGGGGCCTCGTCCACCCTGCAGTCCTCAGCCCGGCCTCGCAGTTCCAGCCCGCTCAACTAAGCTCTTTCTGCACATCGAGGGATCTTTGAGGGTTGCCCCTGTTGAAGGAGAAGGACCTTCCGCTTTCTTTCCAATGTACAATGATGCAGGTCACATTCCAAAACATGTGCCGGTTAACATGAATTAGCATTTGCAAGTTCACAGTGAGCTCCCTAAAAGTATAGAATGAACTTTTTGTGTTCCTTCCCTTAACACAGAATCACTGAACTCAGTTCCGAAGCCAACTGAGTTGGGAAATTCCTGGAGATGTAGGGGTGGGGTCTAGCGAGGGACCTCTGTAGGATTCAGCACCAGAGTCCAGCCTCCAGAGCAGCCCAGGGAACCGGAGACCCCACCTGGAGGTTGGCAACTCTAGGATAGCCTGGCATTCAGGTTCCCCATGTCATTTTCTTATCTTTATGGCTCAGGGGTGGGAGGCCACAAGGGCACAGGCACAGTGCCAGAGACCAAAGGCAAGTTCCTCTTCCCCTTCTCCATCGGATGAAGAGCAGTCTGATCCATCTTCCTTCTCAAAGAAAGGGCAGACACAGCACAGAGGCTCCCCTACCCCAGGGGCCCTCGAAAAAGAAACGCAAAGCCAGAAGTGATGCCCGTTCAAATGGCTCCTGTGGGTCAGAGGCGGAAGACACCCAGTCAGCTGTTACAGCAGGGCCAAGTACAGCCACACAAGGACCAAGGTGGCTGTCCGGTGAGGAATCTGGCAACAAGGAGACTCCGAAAGGGCTTTTCCAACTGAACATGTCCAGAGATTATGAACGAAAGTGACCACACGTGTTAATGAAGACGGACAACATGGCAGCAGAAGCTCCCATCAATAGACAAGGGGCTCAAGAGCTGTGACTCTGCACAGCGAAGCAATGAAGACCCTTCAGTGGACAGAAGGGAATGTCTTGGACCGGAAGGCCCAACAGGTCAAGGCTGCCCAGAATCCCCAGGCAGGCTGGCTGAGGCCAAAGGACATGAGCACAGCAGAGTGGTCAGTGAGCGATCAGGTCTTCGAAAGGACAGTGAAGCAATTTGGGAAACCTGGCCTGGACTTCTGTGCAAAAGCACAGAACCCGGAAGTCAGAAGATTCTTCTCAAGATTTTAAGAAAAGACAGCAGAAGGGATGAATGCCTCAGTATGGGACTGGCCGTCGGGCCTGCTGTTTGCTTTCCCACCCGTGCAGTTGCTAAGCAGAGCAAAAGGCAGAAATAATAGTTCTTGCTCCCCTTTGGCCAGGAAGACCTTCGTTTCGGATCTGGTACAACTAGCTGTGGAGAAGCCTCGGCCACTTCTGGTGACAGGGACTCTACTGACGCAGGGTCCAATTTGTCATCCAGCATGGAGACTGAGCAGAAGACTCTAGTTAATTCTGGCCGACCCAAGGATGCGATGCTCAGGCTAGACAGCCGGTCACCAGGAAGATATATCATCATACCGGGCTGACCTTTACGAAATGGGCAATGAGGAAAGGCCTTAACCTGCTAAAGCCATCATACCATGAGATCTTACTATGCCTTCACGATGGGAAGACAGGAGGTTCGAGGCCAAAAACTTCATGAGGCAGGGGGCTGCTTTAGAGACAGGCCTAGAGGTTAAAGCAGGGGTAATCAAACTGCGGCCCTCCAGATGTCCATGGACTACAATTCCCATGAGCCCCTGCCAGCGTTATAGTCCATGGACATCTGGAGGGCCGCAGTTTGACTACCCCTAGGTTAAGTGAATAAAGTGACTGTCAACTAACAGAGAAGGAGAAACCCGCCCATGCCACACAGATCCCCTACCTACATGGTGTTTATCTTCCTCTAAGGTCATAAAAGCCTTCGTTGAGCCTCCACTGGAACCTTTGATGGCCATGGATTTAAGATATCTGTCCTGGCAGGTGGCCTTTCCAGTGGCCATAACATCTGCCCGAAGGGCGTCTCAACTGGGAGCCCTACCTGCAAGCAAAGACCTGTGGGTCTGCAACAAGGACAATGTAACTCTGAGAACAAACCCTTCATTTGTTCCAAAAGTAAAGAAGCTTTCTGCATAAATCAACCGACAATACTTCCCGCTTTTTGCCAAAAACCTACCAACAAAAGGGGGGGGGGGAATTGGCACAAATTGGACGTTCTCCGTGTTTCTATTAAAAGAACAAGAGCAGTCGGATTGTCCGGGGCACTGTTCGTCTCACTTGGGTGAAAGTTTTCAAAAACTTCTGTGGCAAATTGGATTAGGATGTGCAGAAGGCAGGCTTTTGAACTGCAGGGACTCAGACAGCCCCCCAAAATAGCCGCACCGGAGACCCACCAGAGCAGCAGCAGCCACGCTGGCTGTACTCAGGACGAGAGCATCCATAAGAGAGCTGCGCAGAGCTGCTCCTTGGGCCTCATTTTCAACGTTTGTTCAGCACTATAAGATTGACCAAGAGGCAACTTTTGGTATGAAAGTCGGTCAGTTCAGCAGGTGTGTGAGGAGGACCGTAGGGAGACTCAATCTTCACCCACCCTGAATAAGCTGTCCTACGTGCCCCGTCTGGGAGGCCTTCCCCCACTGAAGGAGAACGAGGAACTGGTCTCACCTGAAGACCTCTTTTCAGAGGGGGCAAAGTCTTCCAGATATATATATATATATATACACACAGTGTTGATGTTGAAATGTTTAAAGTTACAGTTGACAGAATTAATGAATGACATTGATTACAATCAGTGTTGTACATTCTGAGGAGCTTGACTGAGGAGCTTGAAGGGACGGCCTTCAACAGGTTAGGACCTGCCTGGAATGGGCTGGAGGCGTGACCTAACCAGTCTGGGAGGACTTTGTCCCACTGAAGAGAAGAAATCTTCAGCTAAGACCAATTTCTCATTACAATAACATTCCAATAACTGGTGGTAATAAATTTAACATATTAACTGTGATCTCCCTGTTGGTCAGTTCATGAGGAGGGGTTCTGGGGGGCCCAGTAGATGTTACTGGTTTGGTCAACCTTAACCAAATGCCTGGCAGAAGAGCTCCTTTTTGCAGGTCCTGCAGAACTGTGCTAGCTCCCTGATCGCTTCTGGGAGCTCATTGCTCCCTGGTGGAGGCCAGGACAGAGAACGATCTGGCCCTGGTTGAGGTCCGGTGGGTTTCTTTGGGGCCAAGGATTGCCAGCCAGTTGGACGTGGTACAGCATAGAGCTCTTTGAGGGACATAGACAGTGAGGCAGTCCTTCAGGTACACGGGGCCCAGGATGCATTCTTGAGATGCATATCTAGTGTGGAACATTGGTGACTATTCATTAGGGTTGCCAACTTCGGGAGGGGGGGACTGGAGATCTCCTGGGATTGCCATTGATCTCCCGGTGACAGAAATCTGTTCCCCTGAAGAGGGTGGGGTCCCTGGCACCGTAGTCCTTCCCTATCTTAAACCCTGCCTTCCTCGGGCTCCATAAAATCTCCAGGGATCTCCCAACCCAAAGCTCTCCCAACCCTGACCCTAACCCTGCTCTAGTCATGGTCAAATCCCCGGCCACTTTGAGTTTTGGACCTTGGATTGCCAACCTCCAGGTGGGGGCAGAGCTCTTCTGGGATGACAGGAAAAGGGGCTCCTTTGGCCCTGTGGGCCCCGTGGAAGGGGAGGGCTGTTTTACATCAGGTTACTGAATGTTTAAAAATGCTAGTAGTTTGGCAGTGATCAAAGGGGACCCACTAGTATTATCGCCATGCTGCCATTTGGGAAAACCTGCTCTGAACCCAAAGAGCCTGCCTTCTGCCCTTGGCGTCAGGGTCACAGACGAGGGCCCCGGAGACCTCAGTGGCGTGACAGGCGATCTCCTGCTTGGGGAAGGGGACTCTGACCCGGCACAATCAGAAACTGGCCCGTCTCAAAGACTTTCCCCATTACTGGTGACCTCAGCAGCCATGACGGAGGAGGAGGAGGAGGCCGTCGGGCAGGAGAGGTTCACCTGCCTAAGTGAGACATCTCCTTCCCTGGAAGTTCTTAAGCAGAGGCTAGAGAGTCAACTCGCAGAGATGCTGATTCTGTGACCTTGGGCCGGTGGTGAGTGGGTGGGCAGGGCGGGATGTGCCAGGGTTGGTCTCCTGTGGCCCTTCCTTGCTCTGGGGCTGCACGGCTGCTCTCCTCCAGCTCTCTGCTGCCTCAGGCTTCTGGGGCGGGCGAGCTGGGGCAGGCACCAGGGCCCCCGTTGCCACTCCTGGCACTCAGAGCAGAGAAGCAGCAGGAAAGGAAATGCAGCCCTGCCAGATCGGCTTCAGGGTCAGGGCCTCGCCAGGGGGCCCCGGGGGGGGGGGTCTTCCACTATTGGAACGGACCTCCCGAGGGCCCCGCTCTATTCTCCTGGTGAACATGGCTGCTGGGGAGTGGGAGCTCTGTGGCCCCCACCCTTGCCAAGGGCCGCTTTCCCAAAGGCTGGCCGGCCGCCCTCCCTCCTGGGGACTCCTGAGCACACAGCAAGGGCAGTGGAGCCCTCGAGCAAGCCCAGGGGAAGGACGAGGAGAGGGAGGTTCTAAGCTCCTTGACTTCAGGGGCCAGAAGAACAGCCGACAAGGCCTGCTGGGTCCAGCCAGGGAGGGTCCATCCAGTCCAACCTCATGTCTCCTGCAGGGGCCAGCCAGTTCCCCTGGAGGCCCAAACAATCACTGCACAAAGGCCCAACACTGCTTCCTGGCTCTGGGATTCGGAGGTTTAGTGCCCCTGGATGTGGAGGTTCCCCTCCATCACCATGGCTCATAGCCACTGATAGACCTCTGTCTTTTCCATGAATCTGTCCCATCCCCTTTTAAAGCCATCTATGCCTGCCGCCATCACCCCCCCCCCACCCCCAGCAGCAAATTCCACATTTTATTCCCTCTCTGTGTCTGTCCTGAAGCCACTGCCCATCCGCTTCCTGGGGCAACCTTGTGCTCTCGTGTTCCAGGAGAGGGAGGAAAGGTTTACTCTCTTTAGGATTTGGTTGAGCCGAATTGCAAAGAGGTCCTTGTGTCAGTTTGTTGAAGGACCGGAGGCCAAAAGCCCAGCAGGGCCTTACTGGGTAACAACACTGCTTTCAATCTGAACTTTTGTGAGTCACAACTGCACTTCTTCAGACAGTGTGTGAAAACTGCAGGCCAGTGATGTCTGTGAACTCTGTTTAGGATGGCACTGAAATAAGCTAAACCTTTTAAAGACATGCACAGAAATTCCAATTCACCATTATTTCATTGCAATCTTAATTTATCCGGCACCAGTCCTAGGCCCACACGCCTCTGCTTTCAGCTGGCACAGCCCCCTAACCCTCCTTCCACAACGGCAACAAGCACACCCGGAAAGCTCCAAAGCGGACCCCGGGGAAGCCCACGGCACGCGAGGAGCGCAAAGCGACCCCCAGGCAACTCCACCTCTGCAATGACCGCTCTGCCGATCTGGCCCGAGGGGCTGTGGAGCAGAGAGATGGCAGCCCTTCCTCGCAGGGCCCAGGCCGGGTCAAAAGGCCTCACAGCCTCCCTGGCTGAATCCCCACCTCTCCGGGAATTTGCCCACCCGGAACCGGCAACCCTGCCAATGACAGAGGGGCCCCTCCCCAAATGCACACCTTGTGCTCTCGTGTTCCGGGAGAGGGAGGAAAGCCAGTTTTTCCAAGGCCCGCCCTGTCATCTCTGTGTTCATGAGGAAAGGCAGGCAGGCAGGCAGGCAGGCCCACAGTTGTGTTAACGTGGCATGGCTTTCCAATAAATGGGACATTTCAAATGCTTGCCAGCCTGCTTGCTGAGAAATGCGCACGCACATGCACACACCAACAGGCATCGCTGCCAACATGCTCACTGCCGGGTGCCATTGTTGTGTGTCTCCCCCCCTCCCCCCCCCTCCACATCCTTCTCTGCTCCTCTGCCTGCTGTGGAGAAGGACGAGCATCCAGGCCGGTCTCTCTCCATCTCCACCTCCCGCCCAGCCCCCCAGCAGTGGGGCTGCTCACAACTGCTGATGCTGGTGGGGTTGTCCCTTCCGCCACAACAAGAGCTCCTGTGACAACAACAAAGCCATGGGTGGCTTTTCAGGCAGGGGGATGGGCTCGCACAGGGCTCCCCACCCCTGCCCCACCTTGGGACCCTTCCTCCTCTGCAGGCCCAGATGGTGGCCATGGGGGAGGACGGTGGGCCTGCAGGGGAAGAAGGCGCACCAGCCCCCTTGGCAGGGCTGGCCCTGTGGGCCCTGGACAGCCATCCATCCATCCAGCCTGGTGGAGAGCCTGTGAAGGCCACTGCTGGGCTTCCTGCTCCAGGTCTAGCTAATGGAGACCTAAGAGCCGCGGGATAACTAAGACGGAGCAGTGAAGACACTAAGAAAACGCGAAGGTTCACAATCTCTGAGGAAGTTTGGGGAAACGGGAGATTATTGACCTAGGAACCCGTTTGGGCTGTGATTTAGGATTTTGGATGATTTACAAAGTTTTGAAATATTATAAAAAGAAGAAATAAAAAGATTCATTAATGATTTGAAGTAGCCTGGACAATTCCTATACATTTTGTTTGGACTGAAGTTGAATCCATCCAAGATGGAGGTACCCTTGCTGGGTCAGCAGGCAGAGAGGCAGCTGGCACACACCCCAGCTCTTGACGGGGCCCAACCGACCGTGGTCTTCTGGCAAGAGCCCGGGCATGATTCCAGATGCCCCCCTTGCAATCACAAATGTCACCCGCCTAGCATTTGGCCACCTACACAGAGCATGACGCCTTGCATCCTCTCTCTCTCTCTGCCCTGGACAGAGCCAGGGTGATCCATGCAACAGTCTCTAGACCAGCCTCCTGCCACTCGCTCTGGGCAAGGCCTCCCCTGAGACCGCTCCAGAAACCCCAACCGGGTCAGAACGTGGCCAGTGCTGGTCCTCACACGGGCCCAGGAGAGGGCACACATGACACCAGCTGCCTTGGCTCCAGATCGGAAACCGGATTAAGTTCAACATTGTGGTATTAAGCCCTAAACCAGGGGTAGTTCGTGGGAATTGTAGTCCATGGACATCCGGAGGGACATCTGGAGGGCCCCTGCCCTCAACAGCCTGTAGGACCAGCTTTCCCACTACACCCTCCCAAAGGTCATTGAGATCATCGGACCAAATCTTGCTGGGGATCCGAAGAAGACGGAACTGGCCTCGTCAGGGACAGGACCTTGTCAGTCTTGGCCCCGGCCTGGTAGAGCGCTCTGTGAGGAGGGATCAGGGCCCTGCGGGGCCTCAGCCAGTCCCTCAGGGCGTTCAAGACACAGCTGTTGCACCAGCCCCTGACCAGCCCCACTGCCACGGAGTCTTTAAAGATTGGATGCCCCCCCCCATCCAAATCTGAATTGGTTGAGGGTTACAAACGTGGAATGGTTTTGCTGGATTAATATTGATTTTAAGGTTTCATTGTTTAATAATTGTTACCTGCCCGGAGCATAGGAAGGGGATGTTATTTTTTAAAAAAATATGATGATGATGATTAGTTTGTACCGAAATGCATCCCTGCAAATCATTATTGTCATCATCATCATCATCCTTTAATTTATATCCCTCCTCCCCCCGGAGGCTCAAGGCAGGTCACATAAAATCAATCCCCTAAAAACAGTAACAAGAACAATAAAACACGGTACACCAATCACAACAAGGCAAGGCAAGAATGGCGGCCAGGTTCATGCAACTAACCCAATTTCCATAACCCCACTAAAAGGAAGAAAAAAAGCGGGGGGGGGGCTGATGGCACACGCAACCGCCACATTTGTGAGGGGGGGCGGATCTCCCTTGCTGCCTGGCCTCAACCAAAAGCCTGGCGGAAGAGCTCCGTCTTGCAGGCCCTGCGGAACGTTGAAAGGTCCCGCAGGGCCCGCAGCTCTCCCGGGAGCTCATTGCAGGTCGGGGCCAGGACCGAGAAGGCCCTGGCCCTGGTCAAGGCCAGGCGAGCTTCCTTGGGGCCAGGAATGACCAATAGGTTAGCCCCACAGAGTGTAAGGCCCTGCGGGGGGCGGGGGGCAGTAGGCAGTCCCTCATAGGCCCAGACCACGGATGGCCTTGAAGGTCAAAACCAAAACCTTGAGCCTGATCCGGAGCATAACCGGTAACCAGTGCGGCTGCCTCAGCCCTGGCTGGATGTGGGCCCTGCAAGGTGCATCTGTGAGGCTGATGGCGGAACACAGTGGTGGGAAAGGCTCTGGTTGCCACTAGGCCCACCAGCCTCCCGCTTCGTCTGTCGGCCACTGAAGAAAGTCAGGGGGGACCAAGAGGGCAATTTCTGCACTCCTCGGCTCCGCATTTGTCCACCAAAGAGAAATCTTTCCTAAGAGATGCTTTTTCATCCCCTGCTATAGTGAGAGAATGGGCCTGGAGGACCTCTCCATGATTCTATGATTCTGTAGCTGCAGCACAGAGGAAGAGCCTGCAAGTCCAGACCAGATGCAGCCAGACACAGAGGACTCCAGTCATCCAGCAGGGGTGCCTGCAGATGTTCCAGATGTTGCACCTGTTCCAGAGGAGGACAAATTCAGCAGGCAGAAATTCCAGTGGTGTCCTACCTCACAAGAATGGCAGAACCAACTACACCTACATCAAGGAAGGCAGTCTCGCTGCTTCCACTGGCAGAAGCACGGAAATGGAAGGAAGCAGCTTGGGAGGAATATGCTCTCCCCACGAGAGTAGCACAGGGACACTGACAGAGCTGCCTCCAGGAAGGAAAGCGATTGGCCGTAGGAGGCTTTTTAAGCTGAAACTTGACGCAGAACGTGAGACTCAGAGCTACAAAGCCCGACGTTGCTCAGGGATTTGCACAGAAATATCGTGTGGACTTTGATGAAACTTTTGCTCCAGTTGTGAAACACACCCCAGTGAGGACACTAGTCTTAGGCGTGGCAGCTAGCAAGAACATCCAGGTTGACCTCCTGGATGCCATAACTGCTTTCTCGCAGGGTAGTTTGAAAGAGGAAATCTACCTGCAGTCACCGCCAGGCTTCATAGATAGAGACCAAGCAGATCTCGCTTGCAAACGGCAGGAGAGCATCTGTGGGCTCAAAGCCTCTGCCAGAGCCTGCAGCATGAACCTCAGTGGCATGTGGCTGCAAGCAGACTTCAGAAGAAGTGAGGCTCACCTGTGCCTGTACACCAAGTACAAGAACGGCAAATGGACTCATACCTTGGCTTATGTAGGTGACTTGATTCTGGCTTATGGAAATCCAGAAGACAGTGAGCAGATTGTGCATCATCAGAGCAAAGAAGCTGAGAGAAAGAATCTCAGACCAATAAGCCTCTATCCAGGATTTCAAGTACAAAGAGGAGAATATGGGAGTTTTCTCGCCTACCAAGAGCAGAAAATTAAAGTCTTGGTGACCCCTTTAAACCATCAAAATTCCTCCCATGGAAGCCACCTATGTGAAGCAAAGAGATGTGAGTGCACTGCTGACAATGTCAGATATCGTCAAGCCCTAGAATCATAGAACCATAGAACTGGGAGGTCCCTCCAAGGTCACCTAGTCCAGCCCCCTGCACAATGCAAGAACTCACAACTACCTGCCCACCCACAGTGACCCCAGTTTCATGCCCCAAAATCTCCAGCCTCGCCTGGAGGGAATTCACCTACCATCCCACAGTGGTGATCAGCAATTCCCTGGGTATGAAAGGAAGGGCCACAAGAGACAAACCCTGGCACATCCCTTCCTACTCACCCAATCACAATCTAAGTCCATAAAATCAGCATTTCTGTCAAATGACGATCTAGGCTCTGCTTAAAAACTTCCAAAGGAGGAGAAACCACCACCTACCGAGGAAGCCTGTTTCACGGAGGAACTGCTCTGTCAGGAACTATTTCCAGATGTTTAGCTGAAAATCCTTTTGAATTTATTTCAACCTATTGGTTCTGGTCTGGCCCTCTGGGGCAACAGAAAACAACTCTGCTCCATCTCCTATAAGACAGCCCTTCATGTATTATCAGATCACTGCTTAGTCACCTTCTCTCCAGGGTGAAAAGGCCAAGCTCTCTCAACCTTTCCTCATATGACTTGGTCGCCAAACCTGTCACCATCTTCGTAGCCCTCCTACAGATACGCTCCAGGTGCTCAACATCCTTCTTCAGTTGTGGTGTCCAAAACTGAACCCAGGACTCCAAGCGAGGCCGAACCAGAGAGGAGTAAAGCAGTAAGATCACCTTGCGTGATCTGGACACGATACTTCTTTTTAGACAGCCCAAAATCCTGTTTGCCTCTTTAGCCACCAAGTCACACTACTGACTCATGTTCAGTGTATGATCTGCTAAGACCTCCAGATCTTTTTCACACGTACTACTGCCAAGACAAGTCTTGCTGATCCTATAGTGATGCATCTGATTTTTCCTGTCTAAATGAAGCACTTTACATTTATCAGTATTTAAATTCATTTTATTCATTTTAGGCCAGTTTTCCAGCCTGTCAAGACCATCCTGTATCCTGATTCTGTCTTCTGGTTTGTTTGCTACCCCTCCCAGTTTAGTGTCACATGCAAATTTAATAAGTATCTCCTCTATTCCTTCATCCAAATGATTCATGAATATGTTGAACAACACAGGGCCCAGCAAGATCCCTGAGGCACTTCAGTCATCACTCCTCTCCAAGAAGATGAGGAGCCATTTACAAGCACCCTTTGGGCATGATCTGTCGACCAGTTCTTGATTCACCTAACAGTAATAGGATCCATAATGCATTTTACCAACTTGTCAATAAGAATATCATGTGGGACCTTATCAAAAGCCTTACTGAAACCAAGGTAAACCAAGGTAAACTGGATTCCCCTCATCTAGCAATGTAGTAACTTTCTCAAAAAAAGAAAAGAAAAGAAAAGAAAGAAAAAACCATGCTGACTCATAGTAATTACAGCCATCCACTCTAGCTGCTCAAGGACCGACTGATTTGTTCTAAAGTTTTGCCAGCTATAGATGTCAAGCTGATGGGTTGATAGTTATCTGGATCCTCCTTGTTCCCCTTTTGTAAGGACAGAGACAACTTTTGGCTCCCTCCATTCTTCTGCCACTTCACCTGTTCTCCAAGAATTGTCAAAAATAATGGGCAGAGCCTCAGAAATTACATCTGCAAGTTCTTTTAGTACCCTTGGATGTAATTCATCTGGCCCAGAGGACTTAGTTTCATTTAAAGAAACGAGGTGTTTATGGACTACCCATAAAGCAATCCTAGACTTCTACTCCCCTCCCTCATCAAGTGAAATTATTTTGTCATGTTGAGCACTATTCCCTTTGCAAGAGAAGACTGAGAAATAGGAACTGAGCAATTCAGCCCTCTCATCATCACTGTTACGATGCTACTTTCTGTCCCCGCAATGGTCCTACCTTGTCCCTATTCTTTTTCTCACTTTGAATATAACTAAAGAGCACTTTTTTGTTTATGGAGCCACTCTGGCTTCTTTAAGCTCCTCCCAGTTTATATTCTCAAGGGAATTGTCCGTGATTGTGCCTTCAGTACTTCACTTTTGAGAAACTCCCAACCTTCTTGGGCTTCCATCTGCTTAAGTTTTTCTGACCACAGGATTCCACCCAACATAACTTTAAGTTTGTTAAAATTTGCTCTCTATAGTTCCAGCCTGTATGTGTGACTACGTACAGCTTTTCTCTCCCCCAAGTCCAAGATCACATGGTCACTACTACCAAGCACACCCACAACTTTTACCTCATCAACCAGTTCTTCCCTAATGGTGAGAATCAAGTCTAAAATATTGGACTCCCTGGTTGCCCCCTCTACTTTCTGGGAAATGAAGTTGTCAGGGAGACAAGTGAAGAATGTACTGGACTTTTCATTTTTAGCAGAGCTGGTCTTCCAACAGATATCTGAGTAATTGAAATCTCCTGTGACCACTCGGTCCCCACTTTCTGAGAACTTTGTAATGTGGTCTAGGAGCATCTCATCCAAGTCCTCTGCCTGGCCCCGAGGTCTATAGCAGACCCCCACCATCATACCACTATTATTTCCTATTCCTTTGTTTTTGTTTTTACCCCAAAACTGTCAGCTGAACTGTCATGCTCACACTTTTCTTTATTTGTCTGTCCCTTTATATAAGTTGTACCTTTCAATCCTATTATTCCAGTCATGAGAGTTATTTATTATATGTATTATATTTATATACCACCCTCCCCGGAGGCTCAGGGCGGTTTACATAAGAACAAAGAACAATACATAAAACAGTCTATAAACATGTGAATAACCTTACAATTATAATTATCCCAAAAGGTTTCTGTAATGCCTATTAGATCATAGTCCCCTTCCTTTATTAGGACTTCTAGTTCATTCCGCTTGTTTCCCATACTCTGTGCAGTAGTATAGAGACATCACAATCCTTCATACGAGTATCCCAGGCTCTTCGTTTTTGAACTTTCCCTGCATATGTGCCATTCCCTTTACATCTGCAGTGCTCCCATCTACAGTTATCGTCATTGAATGTACATCTCGCTCCACCATTGGACTTTGTCCTCCTCACCAGGTCTGCAAGACTCTTTGCAAAGACATTTTCCCCCACCCTTGTGAGGTCCAAACCATCTCCTGATAGAAGCGCCTCATCACGGTAGCATGATCCACGGTCCCAAAACCCAGACCTTTCCGACGATGCAGCCAGTCATTTATCTGCATGATTTTTCTTTCCCTTCCTATGCCTCGGTCATTAACAGGAAGAACCGACAAGAAAACATCATCTGTGCTCCCAAGTCCTTCACTTCCCCTCCCCCTGAGGCCACCTAGACTCACTTCATAAGCTCCACTCTGCACTGGGCAGTATCCTTCGTCCCCACGGGAATGAGCAGGAAGGGACATCTGTCCTTGGGCTGTACAAGTCTTTCCACCCTTTCTGTGACATCCTTGATTCTGCCACCTGGTAGACAGGTAAGCTTCTATACATATCCATGATCTCTAGAACAGACGTTTCCACTGCAGCAGGTTGTTTGTGCAGAAAGACAGTATTGCTCTTAAGAAAAATGCTCAATATTTAAAGGGAACTGCAGAACTTAAACTACCAACTAGTTGCAACCCCAAACTGGGACCTTTACTGACACTGATTGGGAAAGTGATCTCTCAGATGGAAATCAACAAGTGGCTACTTGATCTTTTGGGGCCTTATCAGCTGGGCCAGCGCCAAGCAAGAGACAATGGCTAAACCCACCTCAGGCGCAGAAGATGCATCTGCTGCCCACGGCTGCCAAGAGCTACCATGGATTCCACAGCTCCTAAAGGGCTTGGGCACCGACGGAACCCTGCTGAGGCCACTGCCTGGGCAACAAAAGCTGTATCCATATAGACCTCTAAGCAAGAAGACGCCCAGAATCAAACCAAGCACATTGATGTGAAGGACCCTCTCGCACACAACATGCCCACTGAAAGATAAGCTGTTAGATGTGAAGACCAACCCAGATTCAGAGAACTTAGAAGACAAACGAACCTTGAGTACTAAAGTCAAGGAGTCATTGGGGGGGGGGTGTTAGCTCTCTGTGCAGTAGATCCTCACTGGAGACTCTGACAGGAAACTCTCTTTCCCATAGAGTGCCTGAGACAGATAGGAACACTAGCCCCTCACCTTTCTCATCTCACTGACCTTTCCCTAGAGGGTAATTTCCTGTTGCCTGAGAGTCTCTCTCTCTCTCTCTCTCTCTCTCTCTCTCTCTCCCCCCCCCCCCCCATCCTCCCTGCCTACAACATGGAAGGCACAGAGATGCATTCTGCATCTCTTGCCATCCGGCTATTTAGAACAGGAATCTTTTGTTTACCTTTTTATGTGTGATATTAAGTCTGTTAATAAATAGATCTTACATTAGTGAAGTTCAGCCAACCGGAATGCATTTTTCTTTCTTTGTTGTTATGTGACCACACACACTCAGACGCACGCTGCACTTCTCAGCCCAACCAGGCACTCCACTGACGTTCAGGATATTAAGACTTTGACACAAAGTCAGCCTATTAATATCCTTCACTGGTTCAGTTTGTGTGGTTCATGAATCAACAGAATGCCCTGCCTGGCATGCTAAAGTCACCATCCTTGCAGGGGATCTCCGGCTGATTGTCTTCTACCTGCCCTTCAAGTCTGGTGAGGATTCACTTCATGGGGTCTGAGTTATGCCCCCCACCCCCACCCCCACCTCTACCTCCTGATGCACGCAGGACAATTTTTTCTGGAGAAATTACAGTCATGAGTTCAGGGGCTTCAGGAATCTATAGAACAGATCCTATATGAGCTGGAGACTTCAAAGTTGCAGGGGACCCCTGGGTGCTCTTCTAGCATACCCCCCAAGTTCTGCCTCCCCAGTTGCTTTAGTTTGGACAGAAACTGTCGGTCTGGAAATATATCTGTTCACAAACTATGCCTCAGCCAACATTCATCACAAACTTTTGTCCACGAGTTGCTTCATGCCCATCCCTAACCATTACAGTCTTTGGGGTCAGGGTGAGCAATTTTGCTGCTGTCGCTGACCATGAGATGGACGGTTTCATCTTGTTGGTTTTGTTTACAGATTAATAACTGAGAGATTAATAGCTGAGAGAGCCCTGATATTACTGAAGAAGAAGAAGAAGAAGAGTTGGTTCTTATATGCCACTTTTCTCTGCCCAAAGGAGTCTCAAAGAGGCTTTCATTCACCTTTCCTTTCCTCTCCCCACAAGAGATACCCTGTTTGGGAGGGTTCTTAGATGCCACTTTTCTCTCTCTGAAGGAGTCTCAAAGCAGCTTCTAGTCACCTTTCCTTTCCTCCCCCCACAAAAGGCACCCTGTGAGGGAGGGGAGGCTGAGAGAGCCCTGAGATTACTGAAGAAGAAGAAGAGTTGGTTCTTCTATGCCGCTTTTCTCTACCTGAAGGAGTCTCAAAGCGGCTTTCATTCGCCTTCCCTTTCCTCTCTTCCACAGACACCCTGTGAGGGAGGGGAGGCTGAAAGAGCCATGATATTACTGAAGAAGAAGAAGAAGAAGAAGAAGAAGAAGAAGAAGAAGAAGAAGAAGAAGAAGAAGAAGAAGAAGAAGAAGAAGAAGAGTTGGTTCTTATAGGCCGCTTTTCTCTACCAGAAGGAGTCTCAAAGAGGTTTACATCTGCCTTCCCTTTCCTCTCCCCACAACAGACCCCCTGTGAGGGAGGTGGGGCTGAGAGCAGACTTTGGGCTGAGTAGAAGGGAGAGCTCCTTTCCTGTCTGATTGTGAAGGGGCCCGTATACAGGCTCACCTTGGCGGTCCTGACTGGGCAGAAAGGCAGGGCAGAAATCTTGTAAATCAATAGATATTCAGCACAACTCTTTTCCATGTAGGGACTGAATATTTTTCTTTGCATTCACCGACACGTTTCCCAAGGAGACGAGGTAACCTCCCCGGAACTGTGATCCTTTCTGAATTCGGCAGTCTGGCATTTGGGAGTCTCCCCCGTCAAGGGACCTCCCCCGTCTCCCCCGTCAAGGGACCTCCTTGTGCTCCTACGCTGTAACTGGCTGCCCCATTTGCTGTCTGTGTGGCTTTGCTCAAGGACCGGACCTCCTTCCCTCTTTTGTCCTGCCTGCTGTGATCCCAGCAGCACGTCCAGATCTTAAGCCCCCCCCCCCCCCCCCAGCCTGGCTCTGAACTCTTAGGAGAGGAAGCAGAGCACGGAGCACTGCCCCCTGCTGGGCAAAGCCCGGTAAGACAACCCCCTTGCTCCCCCCCCCCCCCGCGCCTTCTGCCCTGGAACCTTCTGGATCACCCATGGGGGGGGGAGGGAACGAAATCCAGGGGGGGGCTCTTTATTTCACGGCCCTGGGAATCTCTTGTGTTCACAAAGTCACACAGTCACCCCCTCCAGACAAGTCAGTATAGTTTGGAAACTGGAAATGGCCCATCTTCTTGCAGCTCAGTCTGATGTTTGTTTCCTCAGAGCTGCTTCTGAGGGGATTCTCCTCCCCACAAAGACAGGTTCAAAGGGGCAGCCGTGTTGGCCTGAAGCAGCACAATAAAACCAGAGTCCAGTCAGGCACCTTTAAGATTTATTCAAGGCGTGAGCTTTCGAGTGCAAGCACTCTTCGTCTGACTCAAAAGCTCCCACCCTGAGTAAATCTTTGTTGGTCTCAAAGGTGCTCATGGACTCTGGTTCTATTGTCCTCCCCACAAGGTAGATGTAGGCCTCTCCTGATATCCTTGCCCATTTCCTACCCCTCTTCTAGGCACATTTCACACCTGTCTTGTGCCAACCTGAACTCAACGGTTTGGGAAGAAGCACACTGTACCCAAGAGGCACAGGACTGCCGCATGCCATGCGCAGGCCCTGCAGCTCCTCCCAGGCTTCCAGGGATGCAGGAGCCCTTGTTGCAATTGTGGGGGGTGGGGGAGGCCCAGGATTTCCTGCGACAAGCCCCCTAAGTAGCCCATTGACCCCCTACTAGCAGTTTGCCCTGGAGGTCAAGGAGAAGGCAGCCATGCTGTTGGACACCCAGGTTTTCGCAGCCAGCACCCAGGCAGGGGGCAGCTACGGGACCTTGGCTCCCAGGACAAGGCCCGCAGTGCCCAGCCATATCCCTGCCCCACCCAGTTTGTGCCCCATCCCACCGCTTGGGGCCCGCCCGCCCGACTGGCCATGCTAGGCAAGCTCCCCGCTTTGTGGGAGCCCAACCCGGCTGGCCCCACACACCAGTCCAGGGGAGGTTTTGCACATCAAGCTGGGGCGGGAGGGAGCTCTATCCTCACTGCAGCACTGTGGCCCAAACTCTGCTCTTGGCAGCGGCGGTGGAGGGGGGGGAGGGCTGATCCAGTCGCCAGAGAGGCATCCCAGGTTTGTCTGCCTGCCTGCTTGTTTTGGAGCCACAATGCAGGAGAATATTTCTGGTGCCCCCCCCCCAACCCAAGCAACCTGTTCCACCCCCACAGCTGCACGAATGCCCTCATTCCCCTAATTCACCCAGAGGGGTCCCTCTACAGAAAGACTTTTGCGGGGGGGGGGTCCCTCTCCATCACTGTGGCTCACCTTCACTCCTGCTTGATAAACACTTGACTGCAAGAAGTCACCCTGGACTATTAGGGAAATTGCAGCAGCTGGAACATATCTTTTTAGGGGCGGGGGGGGGGGGAACCATAAGTCCCTCACTGTAGGGACATTCAGGTTTCCTGTTCCTCAAGATGGGCAGCTTAATGGCTGGTGGAATTAGCATCTCCCCCCCTCCCCAACACACACTGAGTTTTGCAAGAAGCACAGGCCAGGTCGATGCCTGCCTGTGCGGGGAGGCGGGGGAGGTCTGTGGCAAGGGCCGCCACTTGGGTGTCTCTTCCTCCTATCCCAAGCTGCTCTGCAAACCATGGTGAGCCAGCTTGGTGTCCTGGTTAGGAGCTTCTAATCTTGCAAGCCAGGTTTGATTCCGCACTCCTGCCCCACCCAGCAGCCAGCTGGGTGACTTTGGGCTCCCCACGGCACTGAGAAAGCTGTTCTGACCCAGCAGGAATCTCAGGGCTCTCTCAGCCTCACCCACCTCACAGGGTGTCTGTTGTGGGGAGAGGAAAGGGAAGGCGACTGGAAGCCACTTTGAGCCTCCTTTGGGTAGGGAAAAGTGGCCCATAAGAACCAACTCTTCTTCTTCTTGAGATGGGGATTCTTTTGCCAACTCTCCCACAGGACAATGAGTGAGCAGCAGCCCCCCCCCCCTTGCTGCCAGCCTGGCCAGTGTGGTTGCACCCTTGAACTGTCTGGGACAAAGGGAGCCCTGCCGGCGCCCAGGTGGCTCGAGCCACAGCTGCTGCCTGCTAAGGGGGCACCCAGCCGCCGCCGCCGCCGTGGCCCAGTGTGCTCCGGGATCCGGAGGGGAGAGCGCGGGCTGGCAGGGTGGGGGTTGGGTCGGGGGCAGCTGGCCGCTCTCAAAGGGCAGCGACGGGGCGGCCCTGGAAGCCTGTCCCTTCGCCAGCGGCCCAAGCAACGCCCGGGGCCAGGGAAAGAGGGGAGTGGGGGCCCGTGAGGCGAGTCCGGCTCAGGAGGGACAAGCAGCGACACTGAAGGCAGCCGGGAAGTGGCCCCGTTGCCCGGGGTGGGGGCGGGGGCGCCGGCCATGGTCTCGGGAGGACTCCAGCCGGCCTGCCCTCGTGGTGCCCCCGGCACGGGCCGGAGTGTGGCCTGTGCACCCCAGGGAGTCCCTGCCTGCCTGCCTGCTTGCCCGAGGGCAGCGCCCGACTCCTCGCTCCCAAAGGGGCACCTCTTGCAGAGGCCAGGCCTGGGGGCCACCGTGAGGTGTGAGGCTCTGGCTCCTCAAGGCAGAAGGAGCCCGTTGGAGGAGGCTCAGCCCAGACCCCCAGCGGGGCGACCCTCGCCGGACACTCCCGTCTCCAGACAGGTGGCCCATGAGGCAGAGGCAGACGTGGCCAGATGTCGGCGCCATCCCCGCGCAGGCCGGGCTGGCCAGGAAGCCTCAGGCGTGGTCCCAATCCCTGCCTCGGAGAGATTCGGGCGGAGCAGGCTGGCCATTCCTCGCGAGGAGCTGAAGGACACCGCAGATGGGCGGCTCGAGGGACAGCGAGGGACGGGGGGGGGGGGAGGGGAGCTGGAGACGCAGGCGAGAAAGGATCCCCACGGAGGCTCAACTGTGCCGCCAGCCCCACCCTGCCCCTGCCCTCGACTGGGGAGGGGGAGGGAGAGTCACCTCCGAGGGGAAGGGTGTGGGGGCATTTCTAGCGTGCCCTTCCAGGCCTTGGCCAGGGGTGCCGGCCGCATCCACCTCATTTCAGGGCAGGTTGGACAAATGCCGTCTCCCCTGAGCCGGAGCCCGGCGAGAGCCCGGGAAGGACCCCCTCGGCCACCCACCGGCCACCCATTGGGGTCAACACGGGGCAGCGACCAAAGGGAGAACGGGAAGGGGCTCGTCCCCCGCCCCAAATGACCCACGGTCACAGCTGAGGGCTGCAGCATCGAGAGATGGGCGGCACACAATTGCCGGGGCACCCGGCAGCTAAGGAATAGTTTGCACCTGCGGTTGCCACACCGCCTCTCCCCCCCTAAACACTCCCTCTCACACACACACGGGGGGGGGGGGGCGTGCCCTGGGTACAGCAGGTCTCCTCCTCACAGAGTGGCAGAGTGCGCACAAGTCCCCCGAGGAGCCCCGCATTGGCCGCTTCCCCGGGATGCCCCCTCCGCCACCCGCCCGCCCGCCGGCCCCCCTTCTCAAGCCTCGGCCACTTTTCTGCCCCCGGCCAGGAGGGTTCCCAAGAGATCCATGGCCGCTGGCTCTTCTGGAGAGGAGCCAAGGGCTGCGTTTCAGGAGGGGGCCCAGAATCCGCCCCCCCCCCCGTCTTGGGTCCCTCCGCCCATCGCTTACTCGGCCTTTGCATTCAGGCGGCCCCGAGCAGAGCATGACGACCGTCGACGGGACGTTCCCCCATTTAATTTCGCCGGCTGTTTTTGAGGGGATTCGGGAGAATTCCACCGTTTCCCAAACCGCTAAGCTACAGCTGGAGGATGTCAGCGAGGAAGATGCCTGCCAGCGCCCCAAATTATTCCACTGAGACCACAGGAATTAAAATGCAAAGCAAAAGGCCCGGTTCCCCGCCTGACCTGGCTCAGCAGGACGCCCAGCCGCTTCTGCCGCCCGCCCCGCAGGGAACACGCAACGCGGCCCTTCCGCCCGCACGGCCCAACACCTGCAGAGAGCGCGCGAAAGGCCCGGCGGCCCCTCCCCGCAGCCTCACGTCTTCCGACTCCCCCGCAGGCCTGTCCCGACGCCCCAGCCACAAGCGGCGACGCGCCAGGCTCGCTCTCCGCTCCCACCGACGAGCTCCCTGCCCTGGCCTGCCCCGGCCGCCACTCGGGCCTCGCTCCGACGGGCGCCGCAGCACGAGGGCGGCCGGCAGGGGACAGCGAGGGACGGGCCAACCCCACACAGCCGCCCCCGCCACACACGCGAGAACGGGGGGGGGGGGCGTTCCCGAGGATTTCCCTGTCGCCAGCAATCGACCGAAAGTTGAGCGAGCCCAACGCCGCCCCCTCCCTCCCCCCCTCCCTCCCTCCCCCGCCGGGTCCGGCGCAAGCAAACCGAAGAGGCCCACCTGGCCAGACAGTCCCCGCCGCCGCCCAGAAAGCAAGCACCACGCCGCGCCGCCTGGGAGAGGGTGAGGGGCGGTGGGGGGTGGGGGTGGGGGTGGGGGCCTCGGCCCCCTCCCCCCGTCCCCTCCCCTCCCCTCCCTTCGAGGCGAAGCAGAGGCCGGGCATTCCCCGGGAGGCGCTCCCGACGGACCCTCGTGCCTCGCGGCGGGGGCGGCCCAGAAGGGCGCCGAGCGAGCCCGAGCGCTGCAAAGGCGGGCCGGGCCGGGCCGGGCCTCTTACCTGTTAATGGAGGAGACGCTGGGGACCGTGTCGTTGTCGCAGATGCCCTCGGCCAGTAGCCGGTCGCGAATCTCCCAGGCGAACATGGTGGGGTTTTGCCTCTTGTATTCCGCAATTTTATCCACGACTTTGGGAGTGGCCACCTTCGGCTTGGAGCCGCCGATGACGCCCGGCTTGATGCTGCCGGTCTCGTAGTACCTGCCGGGGCAAAGCGAGGTCAGCCCGTGCGCTCCCAAGACGGCCGCCTGGCCTCAGACGCTCCCGACCCCTCGCGAAGAACGCTCGCCCGGACCTCGGCGCGGGAGGGGAGGGGACGGTGGCCCCAGTAAGCTTGCGGGCAGACTCCCGCGCCCTGGGTCGGAAGCAAAGGCCCTCCCTGGCCCTCCAGGCCCCCTGCAAAGGAGGCCCTCTCGGGGGCGGGGAGAGGGGGCGAGGGAGCAGGGGCCCGCCCGTCCGCCCGGTGGCTCAAGAGGGGCTCTTTGATTCCAGGCCCCCGCCCACCCCCGCCACGACCCCCGGCCCCTCCTCGGCGTTCCCTCCCCCCTTCGCCAAACGAGCGCCTCTCCTCCTCTCCTCCTGGGCACAGGGGTGTGGGCGTGTGTGTGTGTGGGGGGGGGGGCTGTGTGTGGCATGGCCAAGCGGTCGGGGTCTGTCCCTGGCCGGGGTCAACTCCTCCCCCCGCGCCCCCGCGCTCTCGGGCGCCTCCCCCTCCCCGTCCTCGGAGCTCCGCTCTGCCAAAGGCCGGCGGTGACCCGGGGTGGGCGGCCGGGCGGCCGCTGGGTGCTGCTGACCTGGGGGCGGCGAGAGAGGAGGGCGCGGGGAAGGGAGACTTGCCGGATGGTCTCACAGCCCAGGGGGTGGCGCGCGGTTCGGGTCTGTGCTTTTCGCCCTCTTTCCGAACCCGCAGCAGGAGCCTGTTTCAAGATAGTGCCAGACAATTAAAGCGGCGAGCGGCGCCTGGCCTCTCGCCGCCGCCCCCCCCCCCGCAGCAGCAGCCCCGGGGCAAGGCGGACTCGCGGCGGCTCGCACGCGCGAAGGGGCCCGGCGGCGAGGGGCCCGGCCTTACCTGCCCAGGATCTTGCTGACGCAGCCGTGGCTGACCCGCAGCTGGCGCGAGATGTCGCAGGGTCGCACCCCCTGGTGGGCCAGCTCCACGATCCTTTGCCGCACCACGTCCGGCAGGGGCCTGCCGTTCACAAACACCCCCCCGAGCTGGTTGACACCCCCGTGCCCTGCTGGGGAGAGAGAACAAAACGCACACAAAGCCAGGCACGCCACACGCAAGCCCACACGGGGACACAGGGACGGACGGACGGACGGACAGACACGCGCGCACGCACGCACACACACACACACACACACAAACAGCCGTTAGTCGGGGCAGCTCTTCGGGGGGGGGCGGGAGGGGGCGGAAGGAAGGAAGGAAGGGATTTGGCACCCTCCGGAAGCCTTTTCTGCCCAGCCGGGGGACTCTCCCTTCCTGCATCTGAGGTCCCCAAGAGGAGGAGGATAAATCTCCCCCCCCCCCAGCCCCCATCCACCCCACGGCTCCCGCCGGCACAGGCGGAAAACCCGCCGCAGGCCGCCTTCCTCTCGGGGCCGGTTCGGGGACCCAAAAGGCCAGCCGGATATTTTCGCGTGTGGAAAGGCCCGCTCAGCTATGCAAACCCCCTTCCCCGCGAATTTAATATTTCCCTGCCTTACAGAATGGCGTATTAAATGACGCAGAGATAAAATTGGATGGAAGCTGTTTACAGCTTGTTTCGACACCATGCCCGTCCGTCCGTCCTTCCTTCCTTCCTTCCTTGTTGATCATATATATAAGAAGATGCCAGAATATATATATAATATATAATATTTATATATATTATATAATTTATATATATATATATATATATTATATATATATATATATAACCCGGGGAGAGGGGGATAATCTAACGCATAGTCGGCATGCTCTGTTTAATTTGTAAGGAGTTTCTTTTCCTATTTTGTTTATTTTAAAACCCCTTTCTTTCTTTCTTTCTTTCTTTCTTTCTTTCTTTCTTTCTTTCTTTCTTTCTTTCTTTCTTTCTTTCTTTCTTTCTCCTTCACAATCTGGGTGCTTTAAACATGTAATAACTCAGATTGGGTGGCTCCGGAGCGAGGCCCGAATTTCCTAGAGGCGATTTGGAGGCCGGATTTTGGGCGAGGGTCTGCCAGGCTCGGGGGGGGGGAGGGGGTGCTCCTCCAGCCTTCGGTTTTCTGTCTGCCCGCCTGCCCTTGGCCTCGGAGGCTTCACGATGCGCAGCCCGATCCGCCGTCCAAGCGATCCGGGGGACGAGGCGTCCCGCCTGCTGAAGTGGGCCGGCTTGGAGTAGCGATCTGTGCGTATGGGGGGTGGGATGTCTCTGGAGCGACCCCCCCCCCATCACCCTAGCAGAGCCCTGGCCTTACCTCGTTCCAAGGGGGGTGGGAGAGCGGTGAGAAAAAAGAGAGATCTCACTTCGCGTTTGCGGCTTGCTGAAAAATGACTTGTTTGTATTTTTCGGAGTCCCTCTTGCCGGCCACCCCCCCCCCCCATGACACTGACTTATGGGCCCTCTGAACTTACTGGAAACTCGCAGGGTCCCCGCGATCGATCCCGGCCCCTTCTGCGCGAACCGAGTCCCCCCCCCCCCGCCCACCCCACAGGCCTGGCCCGGCATCTCCCTCGTCTCTTTCTCCTCCCCCCCTCCGCCCCGCTTTGTGTTCGGTGTCCCGGCACTGGGAGGGTCCAAAGGGAATTTCAGATCGTGTTCCTGAGTGGGGGGGGGGGTGGAGCGGCCCGGCTTCCTGCCCGCCGGTCCCCTTCATTTGTGTGGGTTCCCGCTTGCAGATGTCGCCTCTAAAGTTACCGGCAAGCAATTTCTCCCGCGCCTCCTGCCTGAATAATTCAAAGCACCTTTGATAACTCGCGTTACAGAGTATTAACAGGCAACAGATGCAAAAAAGATTAAGGGATTAATAATTCAGATTATTTGCACCTGCGTCTCCCTCGCCACACACTGCGGGGTGCTTTGAATTCACCTTGGCCAGGTGAAGACCCGCATTTCGGCTCTTGTCCTTCCCTTTGTACTAGAGGCGCCCATCGGCTCAGCCAAGGAGCCGAAATTCTTCTTCCTGCTCCGAAGGGCACTTGGTCAAAAGGGAAAGCTCAGCTCCAAGGACCTGCGGCATTAATGGGGAAGGATTCCGGATGTCAGAGTGCAGGGATCAGGGCGCTGAGCAGATTTTCAAATTCAATTATATAGACATTTTAGCTCCGTTTTGTAAAACGGGCGACAGTCAGGCACAAAGACATCTCTACGCAGTTAAATAGAAATGGGCTTCAAAATATATTCATTTTTTTAAAAATCCACACAGCGCTGCTTAGGAAACCATTTTATCAAAGGTATTCGGGTTACTTGTGGCCTGATTTCCAAAATTTTCCTCTCTTAAAATTCATATAAATCTGAACATTTTCTTTCTTTCTTTCTTTCTTTCTTTCTTTCTTTCTTTCTTTCTTTCTTTCTATTAATTTTATGCTTTAAAAGTTACAGATAACAAAACTTACAAACTGATCTTAATTATTCATTTTCTGGCTTGGTCCTAGCCGTCTCTCCCTCTTTTTATGTTTTTAAAACTCCATAAACGGATTCCTTCTTTGCCTTTGTTTTTTAAGTGTAGAAAAGGAAAAATTCGATCACAGGAATAAAGATCGAAAGTGAATGCGGCGAGTTTCACCTCTCTGCAGTCGGCCTTAGACCGAAACGACTCCGGAGTGTGTCAGAATGCAGGTGAAATAGAGGCCACGGAGGGGAGAATCTAACGCAGCCCCCCTACCCCTACCCCCCGCCCCAAAAAAACAAGGCGGGGGAGGGAAAGCGAGAGGGGCCGGGCTGCGGCATTGAGCGGACCGGTCTTGAACTCCCTTTTCGGACCCTTCTCGGCGGCCGAGGCGAGGGGGCCTGGAGATCTTGGGCAAGGGAGCGAGGCCGTGCGGGATTCCTGGCGAGGGACGGCCTGCCCTACACCTGCCACCTTCCGCCAGCGGGGAGGCTTTCCGCGCTCCTCTAAGCCGCGGCTCGGCTCAGGGCGCCGGCCAGGCAGGAGCGGAGGGTCGGCGGGGCTCGGCGCGCGGCCTGGGGTTGGGGCCGGAGCCGCCTTCCGCCAGGTGGGCTCCTGGCGCAGAACGAAGGCCGCGTCTTCGGAGCGGGAGCGGGAGCGGGCCGGGGCGGCGGGGAGGTCGCCCGCGGGGGCTCTCCGGGGAGGCTGCGGCCGGTACTCACGGTGCATCGCGGAGAAGGGGTCCGCCTTGCAGTGCATATCCATGGGGAGGCAGAAGAAGGGGAAGAAGTCGGCGGATGCCGCCGTGTCGCCGCGCCGGTCCAACTTCAGCACTTGGGGGAGAATCGGGTCGCAGGGCAGCCGCCGCGGGAAGCGGCGAGACGCAGCCAGGCGAGGGGGCCGGCAGGCGAGGGGGGGCGGCGGGAGGCCTCGGACGGCGGCGCCCTGCCCTGCCCTGCCCTGCCCGGGGAGGCGCAGGAACTTTCGGCGGCGCTCAGAGGCCGGCGGGGCCGGGGCAGGTGCGCGACATTGCGGAGGCCGGCGGATCCGGGCCGGGGCGCCTCTTCCTCTTCCTCCTCCTCCTCCTTCTCCTTCTCCACTTGGTCTTCCTCCTCCTCCTCCTCCTCCTCCTCCCGAGCCTGGCTGTCCCCTCCCGCCCCCTCGCCTCGGTCTCGGCACCAGGCGGGATGTGCTTGCCACGAGCAGTGCCGGGAGAATGGCGCGCCCGCCGCCAGTGTCTCTGGCTCTAAAAGCGGCAAAGCCCCCGCCAGAGCGCCCCCTCCCTCCCTCCCTCCCGCCCGCCCTCCTCTTCCTCCTCCTCCTCCTCCTCCTCCTCCTCCTCTCGCCGGGCGGGCGGGCGGGCGGGCGGCGAGATGGATGACTTGTCAGACAAAGGCAATAGATTCCACCACTCTCTGATTCGTCCGGGCGCCGCGCCCCGGATTGCCCCCCCCCCAAAAAAAGTGCCGGGGTGAGAGGAGGGCACGCAGCCTCCCCCGCCCGCCCGCCCGCCCGCCCGCCCGCAGGCCCGAGCCACTCGCTCCGGGAAGCTCCTCCGGACCAGGCCCGCGGAGCTTCAGCCGCCCGCCATGCCCGGCAACGCGGTCCGTTTGGGGCCTCCGGCTGCGGGATTCTGCCGCCCCGGGAGCCCCGTCAGGAGCCGGCCAGGCAGCGCCGCGTCTCCTGGGCCCCAGAGGGCACCTTCGGGTGGGGCGGGGCTCAGGATTGGGCGGGGGCCCCGAAGTTGGCGGTTCTGAGCAGCCCCGGTCCCTGCGCCTCGGCTCGGCCTTCGGGCCTCGGAGGCGCGAGGGGGCTCCCGCGGAGGGGGGGGGCTTCCGGTGCCCCCTTGAAAAGCAGCCAGGCCTGAAGCGGGGCGCGCGAGTGAGGCTTCCTTCCCGTTTGACTGGGGGGCCATGTTGACGTGTTCCCCCCCCCCACTTTTGTGGCCCTTCCCCCCCCCAAACGCCGAGGTGTCTTCGCCCCCCGCGGGAGGGGTCCGGAGCCCTGCCGGCCTGCTAGTCCCGGGCCCTCCTGCCTGCCCCCCCCCCGCCCCCAGTCAGGCGCCAACGAACCTCTTTGTGGGACGACCAGAGGAGGCGAGAGTGGCCCGCACGCAAGATGGGCCTCCCGGGCGGCTCTTCGCTGGCTCCGGCTCGCCTCCGTTCTCGGGGCCGGCCCTTCGGCCGCGGAGTTCGTGGGGCCTCGGCGAGCCACAGCAGCCCCGCCTGCCGTCGGGGTCGCCGGCCGATGCCCAGCCCGGGAGGGACCAGAGCGCCGGCTGAGGAGGCCGCGGCCACCCACGTGCGGGCGGTGCGGGGGGGGGAGAAACCCACTGTGCGGCCACGGCTGGGGTCTCTTCTTCTTACACATCCACACAAACATGCATGCTCATGCGCCTGTGTCAAGCACGCGGAGGCGCAAATATCCGGGCCCACGAGGGCAAAGGAAATGGTCTGAACGCGCAAACTTTTCATCTAACGAAGCTGCCAGCGGGCGCGTCTGGTTCACCGGAAAGCAATTTGCAGATTCTCCCGGGCGCCCGGCCCTTCGCCTGCACCTCTGCACAGCCGGAGCCCCCCACCCCCGCCCCTCCAGGGAGGCGGCCTTGAGGCGGGTAGACCGAAGGTCCTTCTCCCGTCGCCCTGCTCCCGGCCAGGCCGGGGGGCGACGTGGGGAGGGGGGCAGCCTTGGTCCGGCTCGGGGGGGGGGCAGGCGTGAGGAGTTCCGAATCCAGTCCAGGCCGGGGAGGGCAGGAAAGAGGACGCGGGTCTTCCCCAGCTGCGCCTGTAGATGGCGCTCCGCGGTTTGATTTTTGTGGAAGGGCCGCCGCAAGGCGATCCAGAGGGAAAAGTTTCAGACTTCTCCTCCGAAAAGCCACTTAAGACAGACTCACGCCAGTCGTTGGGCTGGGGGCGGGAGGGGCAGACTCCGACCTATCCCGCCTCTCCGAAAGGAAACTGGGGCACCCCTTAGACGGAGCGGAGCGTTTCCGACTTGCTCGCCAGACCACGGCAGGGCCGCCTCTTACCGCCCCCGGCCCCCCCCTTCCCACGCCGCCCCAGGCCAGCCACTCCGAGGAAGGGCCGGTCCTCCGTGTCCGGAGGGGAAGTGGGGCGGACCAGTGGGGCTCGTCAGGGCGGCGGCCCGAGACGCGGATGGGGCTGAGGCAGGCAGGCAGGCAGGGGGGCCGCCAGGCTCTCTCAACGCTTCTCTCTCAGCCGGGCCCGCTGCCCAGGCGGCCCTTCCGGAGCCAGACGTCCCAGAAGGAAACGGGAGGGCTCCATTTCAATCCCCGAAGGCACTGGGTGCCCCCTCCCCGCCTCCTCTGCTCAGCCCCTTGGGGGGAATTCCCCAGTCCCCTCCACACACCCTTTCCCGGCCCGTCAGGCTTGGCTGCTTCGTGTCCCCCCCCCCCCCGGATCTTCTTTCTCTGTTTTCAAAGAGGGGTCTCCTGGCCGCCCTTTTCATCCCTCCCCTTCCAGCTTGGCGGATTTGCACTTCAAAAGAGGCAGCGGAAATTTCCAGGCGAGGAGAAAAAGAAACCTCGGAGGCAGTTGGGGGAGAGCGAGCCGCGCCTCGTCTTCGTTACCGCCCCGGCCCAGCGGATCAGGCCCACTCGCCCGGGATCCACCCAGCGCCCAGCCCCACTGCGGGCGGCCAAAGCGGCCCGCATCATGCCCGGTGTCAGACCCCGACCCCCTTCCTCCTCGGACTCGGACCCCCGACCCCGACCCCGACCCCGCCCGCCGCCTGGAAGCCTTCCGAGTTGCCCCGTGCTCCGGCCTGGACTTGCTCCTCGTCCATCTAGTGGCTCTGCGCAGGGGGGAGGCGGGGAGGGCAGGTGAGGCTGTGCCTGAGACGCCGCCGACCGGAAGCGGGGCCCGTCCCCATTCACTCGAAGCCGGCTCTGCAGGCCTCGAAAGACACGGGGGCGGCTGTGCGCTTTCCGGGGAGTCAGCCCGCGGGGGCGGCTCAGAGCAGACTTCTGAGTCAACAGTCGCTCTCTTCGAGGCCCCAGCCCGACCGGGCAGGGCAAGGGTGGCGCGGGTCCTTTCCACTCTGCTTCAGGACTCCTGAAAGGCTGGAGCCTTTTTTTCGAGAAAGCCCCCCCCCACCCCCCTTCTCCGTGCCGCCTCTTACTGCGCTGCCCCCGCGGTCACGTCGGAGGAGGAGGACTTTGGGAGAGCTTGTGGTACAATATGGTGCTCCACGGGCTGCAATTTCACACTCCAGAGCGCATTCCCCCCGGCTACTTGCTGCTTTCCTCGCCAAGCAGCCGCCCCCCTTCCCGCCCGCCTCTCTTTTGTGACTCCCGGGTGGGTTCCGTGTCCGGGGGGGGGGCATCCTGGCACCGGGCAGCGGCAGTTGAAGGGGAGGGGGAGGGGGTCTCGCCTGCCGCCCCCCACCCCGTCATGGCTTCCTTTTCCCCGACATTGGTTCGGCCGTACTGGGCCCACGGGCGGCCTCTTGGTGCAGCCGCCACGCGACAGCTTGACCCCGCGGCCAGGGAGCCGAACCGGCTTGGTGGGAGAGGCAGGGAGTGGGAGATCGACTGGGAGCGCGGGGCTAAGGAAGGGGTCTGACTGCCCGCGTCCGGTGGTCTGTACCAGGGGCCGCCGTCTGGGGTCTGTAGTGGGGGCGCGCCGGGGGGGCCAGAAAACCTCCACACCTCCTTTGCCGTGGCTTTAATGTCCCAGAGGCAGCGGGGGAGGGGGGGAGAAAGAGCCCCCCCAAAAAAATACCCTTCATCGCCTGGGCAGCCTTTGAAGGGCCCCTCTATCCCTCTTCCTTCCTTCCTTCCTTCCTTCCTGCCGTTTCTCTCCCTCTTTCTTTCTTTCTTTCTTTCTTTCTTTCTTTCTTTCTTTCTTTCTTTCTTTCTTTCTTTGAAACTCCCAATGAGGGAATTAAATACTTATTAAACTCTCCTTTTAATCAGTAGTAATGAGATACCCTCCCCGCCCCTTCAGTCTCCCTGTCCCCCCCACCCCGTCCGTCCGTGGGTGGGTGCAGGGATAGTTCGCCTCGGGCCTTTTGCAAATGTTTGTCTCATGCCCGAGACGCCCCTAAGAACGGGGAAGAGCTGCTTCCCCGTTGGAGCCCTCCGCAGGGGCCAGGGGGGCCAAGACAACGACGAGCGCCGGGAATTCAGAGAGCCCCAGTCGACAGGCTTGGCGGAGGGGGCAGCTCTCCCCTCCTCCGAGAGGTCCACAAGTCTGTCTGTCTGTCTCATTTTGTGCCGCCTCGTTGTGGGCAAGCTCCTTCCGAAGGAGCGTCATGTCAAGCGGATCCTTTTCCATTTCCTTCACGCGCTGTGGAGTCTCTCTGGATCCAAAGAAGGCTTCCTTTTTCTATCCACTGCAGAGGTTACCGGCGATGCGGCGTCATTTTAAATGACGGAATTATTGAATATATATATATATATTTCAAGGCCTTTTCCCTCGCAGAAAACCAGCCAACAAATTGTACAGAGTGTTACAGAAAGCTGCAGTTGATTGCTGGAATATCCCCCTCCCCACCACAATCCCCCCCCCCCCCGCAAATGGTCCCTGCGGTGAACTCCGCGGCTCCTGTTTTATAACCTGAAGGAAATCCGTTTAGGGCGACCTTTGTTTGTGGCCGGAAGGAAGGTTTATTTTCGACCCCAAACAAAGCCGAAATATGCCTTCCTCCCCAAACACGCGCAGGTGACAAAACAGACCTGGCAGAGGGAATTCAGCGCCAGGGGAACTTCGTCGGAGGCGCTTCCCAGCGAGAGATAAAGGAGGGTTTGTTTCCCTTCTCCCCTCCCTCCCCCCCCCCCCGTTTATTCTTTCCTTTGAAATTCTGGAACCAGGTAAAGCTCGACTCTGAAGACTAATTAAAGCGGGTGTCAGTTCGAGTCACTCGTCTTTAACAGGGCTTGCTAATGGCCTCTGTGTGTTGCGAGGGGGGGGTGCGCCTGCCCGCCTGCGTGTGTGTGTGTGTGAACGCGGGAGTCGGGGGGAGGAGGAAGAAAGGGGGAGAATTATTGAATTATTCACCATGAAAAGGACAAATTGGTCGGGGCAGAGTAGGAGGAGAGGGCGAGGACAGGAAAAGCCGGAATTCAATTAAATGCTCCTAAGTTGGACCCCAAAGTTCCTGGGCAGTCTCCTACAGACACGGTCAGGAGGGGCCCCCTGGGCAGGCCGAAGCAGGGGGGGAGCCCAATGCTGGAGGCAGAGGAAGAAGGTGTGCGCGTGCATTTAACACTACATCAAGGCACCGGTTTAAACACGGGGGGGGGGCGCCAAGGGACGGGAGCTGCCGTCCAAGCCCTCCGCGGCAGAGTCGCCGTGTCCCTCCCCCGGGGAGGCAGGCAGGCAGGCAGGCAGGCCCCTGTCCAGGCAGAGACCCTCTCCCAGCGAGCGCCAACGAGGCTCCCAGTGCGGCGGCCTCCGCTCGCCTTCCCAGCCTGGGCGAGACCCGACCGAGGGGGAGAGCGCGGGGCGGCGGCGGGCGTGCCGAGCCGAGCCGAGCCGAGGCGAGGCGGAGGGCTTCTCAGCCGCTGAGCGAGCCGGGCCGGGCCTCGCCACTCCCCGCCTCGGTCGCTTGCCGCCCGGCTGCCTTGGGCGCTCCCTCCGCTCGCGAGAGGCCTCTTGCCTCTCTTCCCCCCCCCCCCTCCGGGGTGTGCCTGCGTGTCTCTGTGTGTGCCGAGGAGGACCGCAGGGATTGCGCTGCCACCGCGCGGGCTCCCAGCCCTGCAAACCTGGCGCTTGGCGGCAGCGGCGCCGGGAGAGAGCCCCGGGCCGAGGAGTTCGCACACACCGCCCCCCTGCCCCCACCCCCGCCGCGAATCGCCCCCGCAGACCTTCCGCTTGCCAAGCAGAGGACGCCTTTCCTGCCCGGCGCCCGCTGGCCTCGCCGGAGTCCTCTCAGGTAAGGAGAGGGAGGAAGGAGCCGGCGGGGTTCCAGTGTCGGGCACCGGCTTAGCAGAGGGAGCGGGCGGCGCCCCTTGGGCCCGGCTGTCCGGACGGAGCTCCCGCCGGGGAAGGACGAAAGCAGCGCCCCGTCTGCCGCCTGTGCTTGGCCGGCGGCTGGGAAGGAAAAGGATCGGGGGGGGGGGGGCACAGACACACGCGCGGCCCACGGGTTGCAGCGGCCGAGGCCGCCCCGTGCCGCTGTCCTTCTGGCCCTGGAAACAGGCTCGCCCCAGGATTCCCTCTCGCGGGCCAAGCGGGCCAGAGGCTCCGGAGGCCGAGAGCGAATGGGCAGCTGGGGGGGTCGGGCCCGCTCTTCGAGCTTCATCCTGGCCGTGAACCGGCTCTGGCGCCGCTCTCCCGGGCTGTCCGCAGCCTGCCGGAGCCAGGCCGCCCCAGCCCCTCCCGGTGACCCCCACCCCACCCACCCCACCCCCGCCGGGCCTTCCCCTTGCTCCCCGAAAGGCGGGCCGGCGTTTGGCGCTGCGCCTGAGCGTCGTTCCCTTTCCTTCTTTTGCAGGGGGCGAGCAGGGGGCGTCAAGTGGCGGAGCCTGGCCGGAGGCAAAACCGGAGGGGATGAGAACTGCTGGACGGGGAAGGCCTGGAGGGCAGGTAAGTGGCTGCCTGGGGGGCGCGCGGGGGGGGGGGGAGGTCTGGCCCGCCGAAGACGCGACCCCACTGGAGAAGGTCCGGCTGGGCTCGATGGGGCGGGGGCGGGGTCCGGGGTCCGGCGAAAGATGGAACAGACTTTTCGAAGGGGATTTGAAGGAGGCACACAGTACTTGTCGCCGCCCCTCCCCAACACACGCCGCACCCCGGGGCTTCCCGCGTGGGCCTCATCCTCCCTCCAGAGGGGTCGCTTCGGGGCCAGCGCCTTTGTGGTGCAGAGCAGTGGCCACGTTAAACCGATAGCTTCTGCAGGGCCGGCCGGCGGCTTGGCGTGCCGGGCCAGAATTCACGGCAGGCAGCCCGCCCGCCCGCCCGCCCGCCCGCCCATCTCGGGGTGGGGGTGGGGGTACTCCCGAGTTTGAGGTTGGGGCGCAGTCCCGTGACTACAATTCAACTAGGCTCCTCGGGAGCAACGGTCACCCTCTCTAGTTGGGTCTCTTCGAAGACGTTTCCGTCGTGGGTCCCTGAAAGCCAGCCCGGGGCGGGGGTCGCCGGCTGCAGGCTGGCTAGAAGGAGGGGGAAGACCCCCCCCCGCACTCCCCTCCGACTGAGCTGCGGGATCCTCGGACACGTATTTCGCCCCCCAGGGATTCTCTGTGCACCCCAGGGAAACGGAGCCCCGGAGGCAAAGAGCCGTTTCAGGAACCGCTTTTGCAACTTTAGACTTCAGGGGGCGGGGGGGGGGGGGCTCGGCAGGCTGATCCCATTAGCTCCGTCCTTGGGCTGCCTATTTATACGGTCGAGGAGGTGAACAGATGGACTATCAATTTAATTCCATCTTCAACACCATCAGAGATTGATTTTCTACTCGCTTTTAATTTTGCTATAATTAATTAGATCATTACAACTGTTTTCTATTGATCTCCCTATTTAAACCTCAGATGCAAAGGGACTTCAGCAGATCTTTTAGAGACACAGAAGGGAAATGGAACAGAGGGGACTGCTGGGGGGGGGGAGAGGGGGGCGATGTCCCCGCTTCCTTTGGAGAAGCCTTGTGTGGGAGACGGGCAAGCTGGCCGGGCCGTGTGTGGGATGTGCCAGGCGTCTCAGGCGCCGATAATAATGTCGCTTAATAATACACGTATTTATTGCGGCTTGTGTATGCCTCGCCTTGCTTCTTCTTTTAAAATTAAGCTTATTAATGAGAGGATTTCCAGCGATCTGGGGTTGGGCTGTGAAATGTTTGCCTTGGAATTAAATACATTCGATTTTTATTTTGTACAAAATGCTTCTAGTCCCAGGCCGCGCGTCACTGGGCCTTTTCGATGGCACAAGCCGAATGAATGCCTGGCGACGCGTCCGGGTGGGGCTGGGGAGGACGAGGCGGGAGGAGAACAGATCCCCGTCCCCAGCGGGCCAAGCCGCCCCCAGGCCCTCGGGCCGCCCTCCTGCGCAGCAAAGCCCGCCGGGCCAAGAGGAAAGGCCGCAGCCCACTCGGGAAGGGAGGCTTAACGCCTGGCACGGCGGGGAGGGGGTCCGCCCCGAAAAGGAACGATTCCTCCTTAGCTAAATGGGTTTTTTGGGGGGGGGTAGGAAACTGGGGCGCTGGGTGGGGGCAGAGGCTCCCTTCCCACGCCCCCGGGAAAAGTCGTCGCCGCACCGGCCAAAGAAATCCTTCGTGGCAACAGCGGGCCGGACGAGAAGGGAGAGGGGGCCAACGAAGGGAAGGCGCGCCCGCCGCTGCGACGCCCAGCCAGCCCCCCCCCCCCCGCCCCTTCCCCGGCCAGCCGCCGTCCCCTGACCTGCTCCCCGCCCGCCGGAGCCGTGAGCCGGGGCCGCTTGGCCTAATGGCGCGTCTCCCCCGCCCGCCCGTCGCGGCCTTCCGCTTGCCTCTCGGCCGCTGCCCGCCTCGCTTGGGGGCCCTGCCGGCTTCTCCCCGCTGACTTCGGGGCAACCGCCCAACACTAAACGGTTTCCATAAGGGGAGGGGGTGACTCTTCGCTCCCTCCCCGCAAGGAAAAAAGGAGCAGCCTCGGCGCAGATGGAGGGGCTGCTCCGCCGAGCCGGGACTGGCCGACGTCGGGGGCGTCCGCATGAGACTTCCCCGAGGGGGCAGCGGCAGGGAGCGGCGAAAGGTTCGGGGGCTCGGATGGCCCGTCGGTGGAGGTCGACGGCTGCCTCACCAGGCCCCTGGGCGTCCCGGGAAGCTTGCTGGGGGGGCACCCCTCCCTCCCTCCCCGTATCCCCCCCCCAGCCCTCCCAGTTTCGCTGGGCAGGGGTCGGGGGCTTCTTGCAATGGGTCGTTCAAGGACTTCCTTCGAAGTCTGGCCGTGAGATCGGGTGCAAAGAGAAAGGCCGAGTTCCACCGACCTGTGGAGGGGGGGGGGGAGTTCAGGAGCCCCCCCCCCCACTGGTCGGGCCCCGCCCCAGAGAGCGCCCAGAATTCAGATTCTCAGACTACAGAAAGGAGCCGATGGGGCTTGAGGTGCTCCTGCAGCCGTGGGGTGGGGGTGGGTGGTGGGATCCAGTTTGGCCCGTTGACCCGGCGCCTCCCCTCGCAGGGGTGCCCCGAAGCTGGACTCCCTGGACCCGGGGCGAAAAGGCGAAGCTCCCCCCCAGGCCGCCCCCCGCCGTCGCCCCATTGATCGAAAGCCTCGCAACTGCAACAGGGACCCTCGGAAAAATGAACCGCTGCTCATCGATTCTTCATTAAAATTACATTTCTGGAGGGGCTAAATTGGTTTTAAAATGCTTCCCCTGTTATCGTTGTCTTGTCAACTCCGACGCGGCTCCGGACAAACGGCCTTCCCGCAGCCCGCGGCTCCTTCCGGGGGGGGGGAGGGAGGGAGGGAGAAATTCCGAACTGCGGCTGCCAGATTGTGGGGCGAGGGGGGGGGGGTAGCGTGGGAAGTCTTCAGGAACAAACCAGGACACTGGTCTTTCGCCCCCCGCCCCCGCCCCCCCCCCCTTCGGAAGCAACTCCGGCTTCCCTGCTGGAACTGAGCAAAGGGGTCGAAATCGGTTTAGGTCCCTTGACCAAACTGAATTTGGATTCTCCCGTGAATCTTGTTGGAAAGCAAGAAGGGGGGGGGCAGCAAGTTAATCCTTCGCGAGGGGGCACGTGGCGGTGAGAGCGACCTCCGCCCAAGTAGCTCCGGAACAAGCACGGGTATTGGGGGGGGGGGAGGGTTGGCGGCGAAAAGAAGCCCCCACCCGCCCTCCGGGGCCTGGCGGCGCCTGACCGAGAAGAGCCCCCTCGCTCCCGAGCCGGTCCCGTTCCCCCCTTGCGGGCGGCGGGGCGGGATGGCCAGGCGGATCCGGCGGCGCTGGCGAGGAGCGGCGGGCCCCGCGCACGTCTTCCCGAGGTGTTTATCCGCTAATCAGTTCATTAGTTATAAGCAACATGACATTAGAAGTTAGGCGGCGGCTGATATTAATTTTTATTTAACTAGTGGATGTTGAATCCGTCACGCGCGGCTGCCTGGGCGGGCGCGAGCACGAGCGCGAGCACGAGCGCGAGCAGCTTGAGCCGGGTGGGACTTCCTCCGCCGAGAGCCGGGCCCCGGGTGGGGGGGGGGGTCGGGCGAGGGGCCCGAGGGCCCTGGCGAAGAAGGGGCGGGGCAGGGAGAGGCCGGGGACGGGAAAACCCCGCGGGACCCGCTCCGGGACGCCGGCCTCCCTTCCTGCCTTCCTTGCAGCAAGCAGGCTTCGGAAGGCGCTCAGCCGCTCGGGGTGGGGCAGGAAGGCCGAGAACGGGCCTCCCACCGCCCCGGAGAGCAGGACGCCTCTGGGACAGGCCCGCTCGGAAGCAGCACGGGCGGGGGGGGGAGCCCCCTCGCCGACGCCTCCTTTCTTTCCCAGGAGGCTTTGTTCAGAGTCGGGGCCTCACCGACGAGCGACCCCCAGCCCCACCCCGATTTGGGACTCGATGGGTGGCCCCAAGGAGGCTTCGCTGGAGGCGGCAGAAGCCCAGACGGAAGGGCCCGTGCAGGGCCTTTGAGGGGCCCTTCCGCTGATTGCGCTGCCCCCGTCGTTTGGGGTTCGGGGGGAGGTCGCGGGGGGGGGCTCCGATTCTTCCTAGTGATCTCTGGCCCTCCCCCTCCACAGGGGCGATCTCTTTGAAATCTATATATCTCCATATTAATCACTCGACCTGTCCGTCTGTAGCATGAAGGAAATACTTCGCATTCCCAAGAAAATTGCCCGTTCTGCATCGGTTAATCGTTAACTCGAGAGGGGGAAAGTTCCCAGGGAGAGAGAGCGGGAAAGGTGAGCCGGCGGGGCGGCGTCCTCCCAGGTGCGACCCGTCTCCCTCTTTGGGGGAGGCCGCGGTGGGGCTGGATCGGTCGCCGCGTTGGTCTGAAGGAGCACAACCACACGGAGCCCCTCCGGCCCGCTCAAGACAGACCCAGCAGGACGGCGTCAAGGCACGAGCTCCGTGTGCACGCCCTCTTCCCCAGACCAAGCGCGTGCACGCGAAAGCTCGCGCCTTGGATGCCTCTTGGTGGGCCTTCACGGGGCCCCTGGGCTCCATTGTGGTCGGGCCACGAGAGGCGGCCCCCAAGAACGCAGGGCCCATCTGCCTACGGGTTTTTCAAAAACTACTCGCTTTGGATCGCTCTTCCCATTCATGTGGGTGTGATGCAGACCCCGAATTTAGCCAGTTGCAACGTGACCGCCGCGTGCTGGCTCTTCCTTACAAGCAGATGGAGGCTCCTGCCCTTCCCCGCCGACGCCGCCGTCCGTTTCAGGCCGCCCAAACGGCTGCACAGGTTACACTCGCGTCGGGTTTTTCACACGTGACACCTCTCACCTGCAGCCCCCCCCCCCTCAGGCCCTGAGTGCTTCGGAGAGCGCGAGAGCCCGGCCAGGGGTGCCAGAGGCTCCGGCGCACTTCCGTTCCGGGCGGCAGCCTCCCTTTCCCGGGAAAGGCCCTGGCGCCTGTGGGCCGCGGAGCCTTCTCTGGCCGGCAGCCGCCGAGGGTGGCCATGGCCCGGGGCGCGCTTGGAAACAGAGGCTCAGCCCAAGCCCGCATGGTCTCCACCCGGAGGCCGGCCACCGCCCCACGGAGGGGGAGAAAGCAACAGCCCCGCGGCGCCCGCCTCGATCCCGAGCTGGGACCCCGGCGGGCAAGTCCCGGGGAGGATCCGGGCTTCGGCCTCGGCGGGGGAGGTCGCACCTGCCGGGAAGCCAACAGGCAGGCGGAGGGAGGGGCTCAAAGCGCCAAGCAGACAGCGGACCCCGCAGAAGGGCCAAGAGGGGCGGGGGCCGGGCGCCCGCTTCTTCCCTTCGCCTCAGCGTCCGCATCCGAAGTCAAAACCCCAAATGCTGACGGGAAACCAGTTATCCGAGAAGAGGATCAGGTTTAAATGGTGACCGTGGGCACCCGGAGCCCAGAAAGACCCCTGGGACTTGCCATAGCTGGTGGGGGTAGGGGGTGGAACAGAGATTCCCCCCCCCCCCTAGCAATCTGCGGGTCTCCGAGACGGAGCAAGGCAGACCGAAGGTTCGCCAGACGAACTGACTTCGGTTTTAGGAAAGCCATTGCAACGGGCTTCAAAGGCATTCGGGTTAGAGAGACGCCAATACTTCTGTGCCATAAAACCCCAAAGCCCGCCAGGGCCTCCGAAAGACGCGCAACGGGTGTTTCAAGAGGGGTCCCGCGGGGTCCGCAGGGCCGGCCCTGCCACCTCCAGCCGGCCGCTTACTGAGCCTTCTTCGGCGGACATGGACATCGGCTTAAGCCACCAGTGGGAAGTTAACCTTAGAGCAGATCGGACAGAGAGCTCCAGATCGGCAGCAAAATGGTGTAAACACGAAGGAGACCCGCGCAGGAGGGGAAGGAGGAACTGGTTAAGGCCGCAGCCACGCCCCACTCCCTGGCAACCCCAGGAAGGGAACAGGCCAAGCGCCACGAATTGAACCGGCGTGTACTACCGAATGAGTGGTCCGAGACCTAAATCGGAAGCTCCTAAAAACTCAGGCCAAGGTGGATTCCGCTGAATGACGGCAGCCTCCCAGTTCCTGCTGAATTCACAACGCGGCATTCGGAGTAGGTTCCCCCTTAGTGGTTCCCCCCTGGGGATCCACAGGCACGTGTCCGGTGGTGTCCGGAGGTTACGAAACCCACCTGAAAAGGCTTTGAAGATGGCCCAAGGGCCGGCATCGGGTTCAGCCTCCTACTGGGCAGGGGCCCTTGAGGCCCCTGAGGGGACCGGTCCTTCGCCCGCCCTTCTCCCCTTCCAGGGCCTCCAGCGGCCCTGAGCGAGGGAGAGGCGGGGCCCTTCCAGGAGAAGGGACTCTGCTGGGCAGCCC
Source organism: Paroedura picta (assembly GCF_049243985.1). Classification (NCBI taxonomy): domain Eukaryota; kingdom Metazoa; phylum Chordata; class Lepidosauria; order Squamata; family Gekkonidae; genus Paroedura; species Paroedura picta. The sequence goes on along the minus strand of NC_135376.1, from coordinate 103,581,999 downwards.
TCTTGGCCTGAAGCAGCCGAGCAAGCGGAGAGTCCAGCAGGGGCACCTTGAAGACCCGCCTGTTTCCTCCAGCTTCCCTGTGCACTCCCGCCGAGACAGTGGGACGGAATGGGAGTCACCCGTTCAAACGTTGAAGGGCTGCGTGAGAGTAAATGAACATGCAGCCTAATGAAAATCACAACCATTTTCGTCATACTGCCTAATTTATTCTCACACTCTGCCTAGACGCGTTCCACCTTATTGTATCTGAGGAGGGAGTGGGCGTGCACACGGGGCTCCTACCCTGGAGGAAAGGGCGTGGGCCTGCGCAGGGCCTCTGCGCTCAGGACAAGGTTGCCCAAGTACTGCAAAGCGATCGCGATGTTACACCCTTCAGTGCCTCTTGACCGGTGAAGTTTCTGCCTGCGCCTCTTTAGGATGCGACTTGCTGCTGTTTCCTCTCCCCCCTCTCAGACATGGAAGCATTCCAGATGCAGTCCTACGGTGTAACACATTTATTATTATTATTATTATTATTATTATTATTATTATTATTATTATTATTATTATTATTAACAACCGTCTGATATTTGACTGGTAGATGGTGTTGTGCGACTTGAGCTCCAGCCAAGTGCTTGTGATCTGCAGATGTTTCTTCGCAGGATTCTTGCTGCTCCAAGCAATGTGGCCTTCAGGAGCTGAGCTGGGCTCCTTTGCTCCCTGCCCCAGATGTCCAGGGGTCTCTTGGGACTTCCAGGCACTGCTCCGAGGGCTCCAGGGGCCACGAGCAGGATGCTGGCGCCTTTCTTCTCCCAGAGGCTCCCTATTTCTAGGTCTTGATATTTTGTGATCCTCCTTTCTTTCCCATTCTGCTGTCTCCTGGGTTTGCAGAATCAGTGATCCAAACGTTCCCCCCCCCCTATAATTGTGACATCAGGGGGTCCCCAACACTCTCTGTTTCATCATTCTCCGTGACCAGGCCTGGTCTGGTTTCCCATGAATTTCGGAGGGATGGCAAGCCACAATTTGTGCAAGGCAGCTGCAACTCTATGACGCCGGTCCTTCTAGCCCAGGGGTTGTCAAACGGCAGCCCTCCAGATGTCCATGGACTACAATTCCCATGAGCCCCTGCCAGCATTCACTGGCCATGAACATCTGGAGGGCCGCAGTTTAGTGGGCACAGGCCACGTGGTCGACTGTTGTATGGTTTGCTTGGGAAGCCCACTTTTGCTGTCCTCACAGGTCTTCTGAATCCTGACTCCCAGACGCTTCTTTGAGATCCCTGCTCTTGTGCAGCCAGCCCAGGCCAGAACGAGTTCTTCCGTTCTGGAGGCCATTCCAAGTATTTTCACAATCCGGTAGATTCTCTGCGTCCTTCAAATACTGTCCACGCCTGAGCTTCCCCTTCAGGCGGCCAGCCTTCTTCTCAAGGCTTTTTTTCCTGTGGCCTGACAAAAGCTGCCTGTGTACATTTCATAGATAGAATCATAGAATCATAGAGTTGGAGGGGGCCATACAGGCCATCTAGTCCAACCCCCTGCTCTACGCAGGATCAGCCCTAAGCATCCTAAAGCAATTTCCCGCAGAAGCTCTTCTTCGCTTTCCTTGGGGTAGCCGTCCCCCACTCCTTTCTTTTTGTCGGCTGTTGGCTTCGCTTCCAGGGGATCTCTTCCGGGTGAGCGAAGACCACCGAGGCCACCTCGAGAGGGGACCGGCCGGGATCGATCTGAGGCCGCCCCGACCGCCTGCTTCGGCCGTTCCCGTCCCATCGTGGCCGCTGCGGGGTTTAGAAGCGGGACTGGCCGCCAGTTCGTGGCGCTTCCGGCTGGGCCTCCCTTGCCGGCCTTCGGAACTCTTGGGTGCTGTTTTTCCTTCTTCCTTCTGCTTCGAGTATTCAGCGCCAGCGCTGCCCGTTTGCTGCGCAGTGGCTTCGCCTCCTGGGGCTGTGCCGCTGAGAGCGGATTTGCGCAGCGGTGGCCTCCGGAGGGCCTCTTGTGGCGCGGTTCCTCCCTGGACGGGGCGGCCCCGGCTGCTTCCCGCTCTGACCTTTGGGAGAGGAGGGAGGGCGGGGGGGGGGGCGGACGCCTGTCACGTCTCGTGCTCTGAGGATGCACGCGTGAGAGAATGAGCCCAAGGCCTTCTCGTCAGCAATGCAAGCAGATTTG